>NC_081411.1:160795338-161149088 GCF_030272615.1 Cryptomeria japonica
TTGAATTACCTATTAAATCCTAATGTGTAAGCGATTTTAGTTGTCCTATCTTCTTGCAGTTTCAATGAAGTTTCTTACCATAGCTACTTCCCTGCATCATCTTCAAGAGATGTGAAATGTTAAGAAATTAAATTTTACATTTAATAATCTATTTGTTAAGTTAATTAGTTGGCTGGCAAGTTATTTTCAAAACCCAAAAATAACGGTTTCACAAGATTAATACACTAGATATAATAATGCAATAGCATGATTAGAATAAAATTTCTATTATTTTTAGAAGTGGGGTGTCTGTTTAACTTTGGTATCAGGACTAAAAGGGACCTAGCAGAGACTCTAGAGGAGAAGTGCAGGTGGGTGGAGGCAGTGTAGTGGTTCAATCTGGATGAGAAGCGTCGTTGGAGGAAGATGTTGTCAAAAGGTTGCAGAATATGGCTTTACATCTGCTATTTGCATTTACTTGAGATCTTTCCCATAGCCTCCATCCGTTGTAGTCCATGATACTATGCTTGCCAGGTTATTAGCTGTACTTGTGTTGCCTATGAAGATTGCATATGATAAGAAAAGACAACAACATAAGAGGGCAGTATAAAACTAGCTATTGGGATGAATAATGCCTTGCTGGCCATGAATGGTGGTGTCGGGAATTTGAAAGTCAGTTCTTTTTAGAGTAAAACGTTGCTGGGCGTTTGATATTTATTTATTGGGCATTTCATATATATTTTTTGGTGATGTATATGGAGGTTCTCCCTATTTTTATGCTTTCGTAAAATTGTGAAGTTCATAAGGAATAAGGGAACATAAGGCGGTCAACGAAGGAATGAATGTAAATTTGTTATTATTTTTAAAGGATTCTAGTTTATTTGAAAGTTTATAATCGAAAAATGATGTTTTTGTATTTATGTTTTTTTTCTGTATTTTGATTGGCTACATTGAAAATAATTTGGTATAGATTATTTTTAAGATTCAATTTGGTGTAGATATAAATTTATAAGGAGTTGTACAAATATATTTGTAAAAGGTGTATTTTGAGTAGAATTTTGTATTTAGTCAATTTTATTTTTTATCATGGTCACACATTTAGTTTATTTTTGGGTTATTTGTGTTACACTCCACAAAGGTTTCAAGGCTCTTGTAGACTTATACGCTACATTTGATAGATACAATGTAAATATGAGACATTGGAGGCTAGAGGAAATGGAGGTAGGAGGTACGATGATTCATTGCATAAGAGACATTTTGTAATCTCTAGTTCCTTTAAGAGAAAGAGGGGCCATGTAGTGATTTGTTGGCTTGTGGATAGTTGAATATGCAAACTTGGTGACTTATTTTTGTCTACAAATAGTTTAATGCATATAATGACTATGGAATTTTGAGTGTGATTTAATAATCAAAGTATTTGTGCAAACATGAGGAGTTTTGGTTGATGTTGGTGCAGAGTTGGGTAATCAGAACATTACATGAAGAGTATGGGTTGATGTTGATGAAAAGTTGGATAATAAAAAAATTTGCCTAGATAAAAGAAGTTTAGATTCATGTTGATACAATTTTCTCTTGTTATTATTTTTTCATAATGTAAACCCTAGGGGGGTTATTAGGAAATTAAGGTTTACATTTAATAATCTAGTTATTAAGTTTGTTGGTTGGGAAGTTATTCCCATAATAGGAAAATATTAGCTTCATAAAGGCAATAAATTGAATGCAATAACTTAACGAAATGATTATAATGAAATTCCTCTTTTGATTTTGTTTGAAAAGTAAATCTTCTTTTTCTTTCTTTTTTTTTTTGTTGTTTGACTAACAAAAATATCAACCTAGACCAACCATTCTCTTCACATGAATACATAGATATATATATCATAAAAGATAGCGAAAGTGTTGCATAATATCTTATGGAAAGAGGGAGAATTTTTTTCTAGAAGAACTTGACACTTAGTTAAATGTATTTAGAGTCATGTGTATAGTTTTAATGTTACCTTGATTGACCTCTCAATCTAGTTAGAGAAAAACAACTCGCATGATATTTATGATTGTCACCCATTTACATGATCTTTGGCATTTAAGAAAGGGAAGGGTTATAAATAATTTCTTAAAATTGTAATTATAATTAGAAGGATGTAATAGATGAAAAAATAAATTAAACCTTCCATGTATTGCAACAAGTTGCAACATTTCCTAACATATTATAATATGAGGTTGCATACAAAGAGGATCTTTCACAATATCATACAAATTGGCTTACCACCTCTTTATTAAATCTTGGGCATCACGTGGGAAGAATAGGGATAAGTATTTATATTATTTAATAATTTACATTTTATGGAGCATTTTGTCACACAAACAAAAGGTTTATTAAATGATATAGCTTTGTGATCTATGTCTAGAACTTTTTTTTTAATTAAAATAAGTGGGTTTTTTGCAGCATCCAGACCCGACTAAAAAGGAAGATGGTTACCAAAGAAGTAACCAGATCAAGAACCAAGAAAGAATGGCAAAAAATAACCAAAAAAATTATTAGAGCTATGAGAAGACAAAAAGTAGACAAACATTTAAGAAATAATAGTAGATCTAATGTGTTGCAAGTGTGGTTGTCATTGCACCAAAAGATTGACCTGTTAATGGCCGATACAACCACTAGACTTATCGAATCCATAGGAGGTGGTTAAGCCATGTCACAAACCCGAGCATTGCACTGCACAACACAAGGAGACCAAGGGCACACTCCTTGCAACAATCCCCCCTAGCACAAGCGAGGGCTTTGAACTTGTGACCAAGCTCTTATACCACTTGTTACAAGTGTGGTTGCCATTGCGCTAAAAGATCGACCTCTTAATACCTGATACAACCACTAGACTTATAAAATTCACAGCAAGTTGTTAAGTCATGTCACAAACCCAAGCATTGCGTTGCATAGCACAAGAAGACCAAGGGTATGCACCATGCAACATAATGATTACTAAAAATTAGAGTTGGGACCCAGTACCAACTCTAGTAGGGTAATTTGTGTATTAGGAGCATTAAGATACTAGCATTTTTCTTATAATGAACATTTTTGCAAGAGGCACCCTCCTTATTAATATAACATTTTAAAGTGGGGGAGGAGGTACCTTTCAAAACAATAGATGAACGATGTAGCTAGGGAATGAGAAATGCAGAGAGAATCATGTGGTCTAGAGAAAGAGAATTAAGAACCATACTGAATCTATAACAAAGGGAGCAACAATTGCCAGATATTGAGCTACTAAGCTATCTCATTGAGCAGGAGAATAAGGCACTTAATCAGTTGAGAAAATTAAGTCATCATCCAAAGAAAGAGGAAAGATGGTGACATGTGTCCAATTATCATCACCTTTCACTAGGTGGTGGAAAATTATGGACAAGACCAATGAGGACAAGAAGAAGCCAAATGCACTACAGCAAGACAACACCTACAATGGAATGGGATACCCTCATAGTCAAGTATCTGGGTCCAAGGTTGCTCTCCTACCTTAAGAATTATCTCAGTAGGTAATAGCTTCAAAAGACCAATGTTCACCAGGATCTAAGAATAGGAGGTGCGGGAGAAGTTGCTAGTGTTAAGGCAAAATTTGAGGAATCTACCTATCATATTGCTAATAGCCTCATAGGAAGAGTTTCACCAAGAAAGTAGAGGGAGGTAGGGTAATCTTACCCAATCTAGGGGGTAGCAGGATATTCATTTAGGGGGCTGAAGAAGGGCAATTAGGGACAAAGGAATAGAGGGTGAGGGCCTCATTTCCATTAATCCACAGACAAGATAGCATTACAATCTTTTGTGGAGTCAAAAAAATAACAAAATAGCCACAAGCATAGGGCTAAATCTTAGCCTAACCAATATTCATAGGCTTTTGTATCTCTAAAATCTACATATGCAGAACTAGTAGTGAGGGCCACAAGTGATTCTACTTACATATCAATCTCTTCTTCTCGAAGTAGGAGACGCAATTTAGTACCTCTTGATACACTGCCACATTTGGACTAGAGGAAGCATGGAGGAATCACTTTTGTACCACAACAAAAGGTTCCTAGAAGGGTTTGCATAACAAGTTTGCAAAGGAGGCCTCGAGAAATGAGTTCATCATAGTCTTAGGAGTAGCAAATGATTTACAATCATCAAAAAGACATTTAAGATGGCCAAGGGTTGAAATAGAGCCAATGCTAAAGATGTCAACCATTAGGTTGCAGGTAAGGGAGTCATTAACACCAATCTGTAGAGAAAATGTCTAACTATTTGTTAACATATTTAATCTATTAAAATGATTTTTTAACATGTTTATTTCACTTATTTATATTATAAAATTGATTGAAAAGTAGGTACCTCAAGAAAGATATTTCTTAGTATATTATATATATAGTCACACTAATTTAGCCCTAATCCTAATCTTGATAGAATTTAAACCCTAAATCTAATTGTACATCAATTCTACTTGTATTCCATATGTTCAAGAAAATTATTTTATGATCTTCTAAATTCTACTTTCTGAATCTCTAAATTGACATTTATTTGGTTGTGTTTTCTTTTAGGATAATTCTTAAGGATAATAGTTTGTGGTTGTGAATTTGCATTATTCTATTTCAATGTGAATTGGATTTTTATTTTTTCTTAATAGATAAAGGGTTGTAGCTAAATAATTTTATTAATTTAATAAAAAATTATATGACCTAGTTTAAAGAAACATACCACAGAAAAGAACCAAAAAAAAAACCTTTGATTGTAACTCGTGAAAAAAATGAAAGTTACAATAAATGACAAATTCCCAAATCATTACAAAAGGCATGATGGCCAATTAAAAGAAAAAAAAAAAACCTCAAAGTACAAATACAATGGGCCCCGAGGAACCTTAATAATCTTAAAACGAGCCACGAAGAGACAGCTTGCATGAAATCCAACATAACCACACTCGAGGCCAAATATTCGACAATTCCAAATGTTAGACAATTATCTTACACAGATTCACTAAATCCAATATCTGACAGAGAGAATGGATAAAAGGGAGCAGAAATAGCGAAGAAAAGGAACTCACAAATACCTGTCCACATATACCTGTCCACATATGCGGCCATATCAGAGCGGAGCTATTAAACTACCAAAATTGTTTGAATCAAACAGCCCCGAAGGCTAATTAAAACCAAAAGAAATTTAGAGAGCTATGGGCCACCGAGATTACTAAAAAGTCATGTCTACCTACCTTGATATAGAAATCTAAACATATGATACCACAAAGGAAGATAATAGCAGGCTATGAGAAGCTTCAGAAAAAACCGTCAACGTAGAAACTTCATAAAGCAAGGAAACCAAGCAATTGGAGAACCAAACCATGGCAACCACATAGAGCATTCCCATAATGTATTCATGAGATTTGAAAGATATAAACCGTTAGCTAACTAAGAGATAAATTATCCAGGAATCAGTGTTTCCGTCTATATCGAGATTATTTAAAGAAGGCCAAAAGCGAACAAGTCTTGACACCAAAAATTAGAAACTAACTTCCAACCACAACTACATGCTTCTCAAAACTATACTGGGAAAGCAAAATAGCCCCAAGCCATAGCTTTAAAATCATGAAAGACATAGGAGCCAAAAAGATCGAGTCTTAACCACAGTGATCAAGAGAAAACTATCAAACATTTATACAAGCTTATCAAAATAAGAGAAAACCGAAAATACTAAAATAAGTGCTGCTACCACACCAGAGACAACATTATTTAGTAGGCTCAAGTTTGTTAACTCCCTCAACACCTACTTTTACTCTTCTATTTTTCTTTTTTTTCTTTTTCCTTCTATAACATATTTATTATTATTATATATTATGGATACACGCACTCACAAACACATACATATTATCGATATCTATCTTAATAGTAGGATAGCTCAAGGAAGTCAAACCCTAGAATATGGTTATTGACACTAATCCAACATGGTCTATGGATTAATTATCTTTGAGTGGTTTTCTATACAATATCTAAAAGATGTAGAAATAAATAATCAAAACTCACTCCAAGCCATAGTGATTGAATATAGATCCTTGTTGCGGCACAAATATTAGCAAGATGCTTACAATTAAATAATCCTTCTATTTCTAGTTTGACCTTTAAGAATATTAAAGTAGGATTAATTGACATTAAAATCACTCTCATGAGAGTATTGGTAACTCAATATTATAACTTTTCTTGTTGTACTTGCAAGACCATTTAATATTTTCATATTAACATTTCATCAAGAGAGTATTATTCTGGTTAGCCCCCAAAAAAACACACTTTTCTCATCATTGAAACCAAAATCAATTACTATAGCACTTTTAATTTGATTGTCAAATGTAATTATCATGATCAAAATTAGTAAAACCATAAATATAATATGAAATCTTCAAACATTCAAAATCATTAACTACAATTAATAATACAATTGAGATCTTAATCTAGATTACATGGAAACATCAAACCTTAAGAAAGAAAGAAAAATATAAATTTTATAAAGATGTAGCATAAAAACAGTAAATCTATTCAAAGATATTACATATTGCAAAATAACAGATATAAAGAAAATTCAGCATTTAATGCACAGAAATGGAGAATTTAAGTCATAAATCCTTCCCATAACCAATAACATGGACGTCCTCATTTCTCACCAAGGATTAAGCCAGCATTAATACACCCAAAAGGAAAATTTAATACATAATTCTCGCCCATAACCAGTTAAAGTGGGAATGGAAACAAACGTTTTCATTTCTCATCAGGGAATAAACCAATTATGAAATGCGAAAGGAAAATTTAAGTCATAATTCTCGCTCATAACGAATTGCATGGAAAGGGGAATATAAACGGGCGTTTTCATTCCTCACCAAGGAATGCATTCCAAAAACAAAATGACATGGCTGGAAATCAAATGAAATGAAGAAACATAAGATCAGTATTGTGCATTGATAAAATTACCGGTAAAACAAAGTTGAATTAGATTTGCCTATCGGTCAAATAAATAAATAACTGAAATCTCTTTGTTGCTAGTCAATTTTTAATTTATAATCACAAAGATTGTGCGGCGCTACCCGTCTTCCTGAACACAAGTTTTGTAAAAATATAAATATTCAACCTGAAATCATACGCCTGTACCTTCACTTTTTCACTGCATAGACAGTTTGGACAGCAGTCATCACTAAAATAAGTGCTGCTACCACACCAGAGACAACATACCATGGTTTTGAACAGTTCTCCTTTTTGAACTCACTGACCCATCTCTTTAATCGGCTATTATAGTGCTTTCTAGCTTGTCTCATAGTAATTTCCAAGGACTCATATTTAGTCTCAGTAATTTTCTTGCAGATACAGTTATTAAACATAACAGCTATTTCTGCATCACTCCCCAATTTACTGCAAATGATTTTCTCTCTTTTACGTACGGCAACATCATTCTCAGAGTCAATTAAGTCATCCAACTTCCAAATGTCGCTTTGTACAGAAGAGTGGAAATCGTCATGGTGATCATAGTTTTGAAAACAAGAGTTAGTGGAATCTGTAGGACTTGCGTCCATTCCCACACACGACCTGATGTACTGAAGAATAAAGCACGCATCCTTCACAAATATGTCCACAAAAGTTTGTCCACTGCACTCAATTGTTCTATCTTGATAGAAATCCCTAATTTCATTCCCCAACTTTTCAATCTTCTTATTAAGCTCTGTATTTAACTGCTGGGAGGTGAGGTTGATCCTGGACAAAGTTCTCTTAACTGCTTCCTTCTTATGTCCATCCATTACAGATAGGTTAATGTTGTGATGGTAAAGCCCCAACCCTACAGCCGATGGAATATAATTCGGATTCCTCTTTCAGTCCTTTTATGTTAACAGGCACCCTATAAATGCACAGCGTCTTTTTTAGAGGATATTGTTCACTAATGTTAATAACCATTTCAGAATTCTCCTGCTGCCTCTGTACCGAGCACGACAAGAAAATGTTAGATCCTGAGGAGTTCAGAGTTCAGAGGCATACAGTTTTGATGACTTATATAGAAAATGCAGGATTTTAAATTTGAACAGTAACTTCAAAATTTTAATCAGATGGAAGCGTTGGCTTTCCGTTTCTAGCTTCAGTCATCATTTATATCTTCTAAAACGATAAAAGATGCAGTGCATAAGAATCAATACAACCAACTTGTGAGAAACTTCTTGCCGGACTGCAACTCGACACTTGCAACATGTAATAGGGTTTTCAGTTACTTGTTGAGGATTCAATTTGTTTCTACACCTGAAAAAGTTGAATCATGGCTCCTAGATAGACAAGAAGTTGAGGATAGCTCATCTAACTCTAAATCCTTAGAAGAGGAGCAAGAACCTTGAACTTTGTTTTTTAGGGTGTATACAAGGCATAGAAACCAATCTGAAGGGTATTCATTGTTGAACAAACCGGAATAGAGGGGGTGAATCAGTATTCCCAAAACAAACTGCTTTGATAATCTGAAACTTAGCTTGATCTTAGATATTCTTAGCATGAAATGAAATATGTAATAGAAATGAAATTCACAACATACACAATCATAAGAGAGACACTAGATTTTTATACATGGAAAACCCAAATGGGAAAAATCACAGAGGGTTAACTCTCAAGATATATAACTAGTTATATGGGATTACAAACGAGGTTCACTGCTGGAGGGCTCACTACCCAAATTGCAATGACTCACTACCGAAAAGACAAACTGCCAAGAAAATGAAGAAATGAACTAAGAAAGTTGCATCTACATATGCATGGAATTAGTTCCTATTAAGCGAGCAGACAACACACCATTTTTTTGCAGTAGATCCAACTAAGAAACTCTACAAATCACTTTGCTATCTGCCTACTCCAAAAAATTGTAAAACTAGATCTGTCCTTCTCCTTTACTCATTCAACATCAACTTTTTCTCTTTATCACTTACCTTACTCTTCACTTACTTCATCGTAAACCATCCATCTCATACATATCATGCTTCAAGCATAATGTGCTCTCTCTCTCTCTCACACACACACACACACACACACACACACACATATCAATTCAACCTCAATAACATTTTCCCAAATGATATTTCAATGTTCAAATCATGCGCTACAGGCAATAGAGAAAAACACCAACATAATCTTTCAAGTTTAGTCTGATCTGGAAAGCCCACGTCCTCAAATTTCCACAATAACATGCTACCGGAGCACAAAGAACATGATCCAACTTTGCATTATGAGGTTTAAGACATGAACAACAAATCATTGAAAGGTTAACACTAGAAATAAAGAAAATGGAGCACATAGAGTTACTTATCCTTGCATAACCGAATACATTTTTGGACCACAACATTTGGAGCATGACTTATGAAGCACCAAAACCATGAATACAACAATCTCAAGTGATTATAATAAGCATATCTAAATTGCACTACCATATATGTATCAAGACACAAAAGAAAAGGACTACACCTCTGAAATAAGTCAATTACATACTGTTAGACTGCATGAACGACTAGAGCATGAAACCAATTACCACAACCAACACCAAATCTCTCATATCAAGATAAATGTATCCTCATAGTGACAATATATATTTTTGGAGCAATCGAAAACTTTGCAATACATCAAAAACAACTAGGATTTGTAATGTGTATCATGCATACCTATCTTCCACTGTTCTGCAACTTACATACCTATCTTCCACTGATTTGCAACATATATACCTATCTTTCACTGATTTGCAACATATCGGGATCACTGGGTCTAAAATCAATACATGTATTTATAACATTTGTTTGATGGTTGGAGAGAATTTTTTATTTGAATAATAACATGGATGAACCTAGATATGAAGAGGAGGCATTTGGCATTAATGATTTTAATCTTATAATAATGTTATTAATGAGGAAATGGTCAATTTGAAAAGAATGATACATGGGATCTAGTATTTTTACTTGAAGGATGAAAATATTTCTATTGTAAATGGGGGTGTTCAAGACAAAGATTGGTTCAAATAGATGTTTATGCATATGCTTTTGGATTGTTGAAATTTAATGTCAAATAGAGGTATTAAGAAGTATAGAGCATGATTGATTTCCAAAAGTTACTCTCAAACTAAGGGTATTGATCACAGTGAGATATTTTATCTCAAAGAAAAAATGACATCCATTAGATTTTTAATTTGTTGAAAATATGTTCTCTTGTTGTCATTGATGTCAAACTTCTTGATCCAGATTACCAACTTGGTTACAATCTATGGTCCAAATGTGGTCTTCTATAATGTTGTTATAATGGAATAGTAGTGTAGTCATGCAAATATGTGGACTTTATTTGTGCTAGTTCTAGAAGGCTTTTAATTTTCTATCCTAAAGTTTCCAGAGATTGGGTGTTGGTTTATAGGATCCGCAATTGGTATTTAGACTATTGATAAGTTGAAGTTGATCATGCAAGTACTGTACAGTCATCATGTTTTTGTTTTTATTTTTTTTGTTTTTTTTTAAATTCTAAAAATAACTAACTTTGAGTGTTGCCCTAAAAATTGTTTGTTATAAGAGGCTAGAATGTAAAAGGGCATAGTAATGGTGTTATACTAATTTACTGGATAATAAGAAAAAGATTGGATGACTATGTTTTGTGGATGTAGCCCATCTTGGGTGAACCATGTTAAATCTTTGTGTTATCTATGTTATGCATTTTTCTTCATCTTTTGTGTTTGTATATGCATATAATTGTTAATTTGTATTTGCTCTGGATCTGCCTTAACCCTAACATAGACATGTGTGATTATTTTGATGTCAATGCACATTAAATTATTGCATTCCTATAATTGCTAGTATTTTGGTGATGTAGTTAAGTTATTCATTGTTATTGGTATTTGTTGATGCTATTTTAGATATCTACAAATACTCTTATTGGTTTCCATTGAAGATCGTGAAATATTGTGGCAGTGTGCATTAATAGTTTTATCTTTTGTACCTAACCTATACTATTTTGGTCTATGTAGTTGCATATAGATCTATGGAAAATGATTTATGATAGATTGTAAGGTGTTCTAACTTGGTGTGAATCCTCATAGGTTTGATTTTTCCTTCCAAATTTGCATTGGAGTTTGTTTGTATCTAATCATTTTGTGTTTACATGTTAGATCTAATTAGGTTGACCTAATTGGCGTTCTTTAGGTTACACCTAGTATATAAAGGGTGGAATCATTATGGAGAGACAAAGATAAGGTTTGGATATCAATGCAAAGTATATGTGTAGCTATAGTGCTCCATAAGTGTTTTGATTAATAAAAGTGGGATAGGCCCCTACCATTACATAACCGCAGAGTGAGACCTTTGCACAACCAACAAAAAAACTCCCCACTAACACAACAAAAAAATCCAACAGGGCAACACCAAGAGCCAACAAAACAACTAGAAAATGAATAGAAACAAAAAGAGTAGAAGACACTAAAAAAACAAAACAACCACCCATTAAAGGCACAAAGTGATGGCCAACTAGATGGGGGAATTTATATCTTTCCATTCTTGGCATGAGTTTAACATTTTATCGAAGAATGACACTTTTTCCAAGAACCTATCCTAGAGGTGGAGGACACCAAGGCAGAATTAGGGGTGACTTTAACCAATGACTCTGTGGGGCTTGAACTCGTGATTAGGGCACTTATTTGTTTCCATTTCTTCTCCCTTTTCCTATTCAATTTAGTTTGTAAGGTTTGGATAGGTTGCAGAGAAGCATTATGCATATTGGTCGCATTCCTACAAGCCAAATTGGCCTCCTCAATTTTCATTTTGAGGGCCTCTTGGGATCGCTTGATTTCTTTCACCTCAATTTTAGTCCCAGTCATCTTGAGCTTGGTGTTCAAATCTTCAATCTTCCCGTTCACCTTATCCCACTTCTCCATGAGGCCAACAAATACATTAACAAATCTCCAAACTTTGTCATCATCAATGTCCTCTAGCTAGGTATTAGCCCTAGCTTCTACCTTAGCCACAACCTCTAACTTGTTAATTTTCCTTATCGCCATATTCATCTACCCAAAACTTCATTTCAAAAAATAATCCTACCTTTGCACATCATCATGCAAGTCCTTCAGATTTTTGGTGAGGATTGTAATCGAGCTTGGGGCTTGGTAGTTGCAGAGGGGGGAGGGTTTGTGGGAGGAAAGCTAGGGTTAACATCATCATTAATATTAGTGGCAAGGGACCAATGCAATATTGTAGTTTCAAAGGAGTGTGATTCAGAAGAGGAAATAGAATCAGACCTTGAGTCCTCGACGATCTCCACATCCTTGTGCACCTCAATTTGGGGTTCTAAATCAAGGTCTTTTTTAGAGGCTGAAATGGCTTTAAATTTGGTGATGCACACGATGTTCCTTCTTGTGGACATTTTAGAACCCAAATGAGACAATCCACCAAAGTTGGACGAGGTGACAATGAGATCAACATATACGCTAGGATCGTAAGTCGACTTGATTTCAACAGTAGGGATCCCACTTAAGGGGGTTAGGGCCAAATGGAAATTATCAAGCCTACGCATGAGACCCTAATAAAGGGGAGGTTTACCCTTAACACAAGCCTTAGAAATAGATTAAGACAAAGAGGACAAGACCCAGCAAGGAAAGTCCATTCTTACCCCATGGCATGGGTGGTTCAGCATAGGGAAGAGTTGAAGGTGAAATCTCCTCTTTCTGCCATCAAGAGTGAAATATTTCATAAGAAGAATGGTAGCCTCCTTCCAAATACCTGGAAGCTCTTCTCTATTGGAGATAATTTGGAGTCTAGAAACCCCTTCCCCAAGTTCAAGAAATATTTGAAATCTTCCTTGTAATTCCCCTTGGGCTTCTTGGGAAAGGAGATGCCATCAAGGGCCAAACGATTCACTTTCACAATAGTCTCCTCAGAAATCACAAAGGAAAAAATCCCATTTTTAACATAATCATTATTCTAGGCATAAAAAAAAGCCATAGAAAGTTTGGGATCATGGTCAGTCATCCCCACCACTTAGGAATCTAGATTGCTCTAAATCTCATTACTCTAGAGCTCTCCATTGTTTTTGAATTCAAAGCATTCATCAGGTTCAACCTAGTTCAAATCACCTCCCATCTCCAAAAACCCAAAAGCTAGAATGAGAAAGTGATAGGTTCGATAGTAACAATGGTGGGTACCAACAAAATTAAAGTCTCACACTGCCTTATCCAACAAGCAAAGGAGAAGGCAAGAATGGAAACTACCAGAAAGGTGGGATTACTCATCATTAATGGGTAAGTAATTCAATATCATGGCACGACCCACAGTTGGGACTTCAAGCATTTGGGACCACACTTTCAAATTATTCCACATTGTGTCAAGCCCTACCAGCTTGTCTGCCACTCTATTTCCTTCATGCCGCACTTGGCAAAATATAACCTCATTGAGAGTAGGAAGGAGGGTGCAACACTTGTCTATGAGAGAAGCAATCTACTAGTTCAACTTGGCCACCTTATTAAGCATCATAATAGTGTTGTAGAAGTGTTTTTTATTAGATTAGCACGGAGGTGGCCTTGAACCAGAGAAACAACAACCAACTTACAAGATCATATGACCATCAGCACATAAAAATGGGTCTCCCTTCAAAAATAATCAAAAACTTTCATTACCCTATAGCTATTTCTACTAATACGAAGAAGCTTCCAGCTATTAAACCAAATAATAGTAGCTAACCTATTAACCTTCTCCTTAGAGCTAATAATCATAGAGCTCATATCAGCATTAAACCTATCATAAACTGTTAGAGTTGTCTTTTATTAGCTATCATAAACTATTAGAGTTGTCTTTTATTAGCTAATAATTATTTATTTAATTATTAGTCTATTATACTCTATGCTTAAGCTAAACTTAGGAATCTTATAATTCTTTAGGATTTTCACCTTTAGGGTTTCAAGTATAATCTTATAAGGATTCTCTCTTTGTATTTTCATTAACAACTGTAATATTGAATTGCATTATTGTTGCACGACAATATGAATCCTCTTTTTTGGATCTCTGAATTCTGGTCTCCATAGCTTTTTTGCTTCTCTCCTTGTGTGACAGGTTTGCATGCAAGTGATCTTAGGGAGATGTAAAGTTGATTTTTCCTCAACTCCAATATGGTATCAGAGCTCCAGATCTGCATGCCCCTATTCTCTTCATGAGAGATTTTGGGTCTTGTTCTTCATATCTGTGTATTCAGGGGTTTGTGCAGTTGTGTTTTTCTATTTCTAGGGGTAGCTAGTTTTTTGGTAAATTTTGGTGCCAAAAGGACCTCATAGTTGGATTTTGAAGGCTGATTCCATGAATTTTGATATATAATTTGCCTATTTTCAGTGACAGGGGCATGATTTTTTACTGGCACATTTTTTGAGGCACGGAAATCCGTACAGTTGTACCTACAAATGCGTCAGAAAATTTTTTGTCAATAATTTTTTTTTTATAACCTTCTTTATGCCCTACAAGAGGGTTTTTTTCTTTTGGTCAAACGAGGCGCTTTTTCAAAAACTTTATATCGTCAGAAATCTCTTTCCGAGCTCTATCCAGATCTAGAGGTTTGAACTTCTGATTTTGTTTTTTTGATGGAGTTTTTTGCTATTAAAGACAACGGTTCATTTTTGCACTCCGGGAGACATAACTTGAGCATCTGAAATCCGTTTTCAGAGAATTATATATCGTTGGAAAGCTTGTTCTATATTCTTTCCATTCATATGATTTTTCTTTCCAGATTCTTCTCCAGGTATATTTTATTCACTGTTTTTCTTTTTAGCACTCTGGTGAATATCCTAGATGTTTCAGGGCTTGGGATCTCTTTCTTTGAGTAGGATATTTGGATATTCTTTTTGTTTCCAGTCTTTTGTCTATTCTTATTATTGTAGCATTTTATTTATGCAAACACACTAAGATAAAGTGCCACCATGCATTGTATACATGGGATCTTGCACATCTTGTGCCTTATTGTACATGCACTACTTATTAATTGTCATGCGGGCATTGATGTTTGCCTTTATTTTCCATCTACCTTTGTCATGTGAGTGTTCCTTCCATGACATTAGCCTCATGATGTGTGTCAAGTGAGTGTTCCTTCTACGACACTGTGTACTTTCTCTAAACCTTCGATGTTCCTGGTTCTTTGTCATACAGTTCTTGTTGGTTGTTCTTTTCAGTGTACTTGTCCCTCTCCCTTTTCAATATTATGGGGAGGTTTGTCATGTTGGTTCTAATGCTTCCTTGGTTCTATTGATCATCTCTTCAAGCTTTGGTGTTTCATGGCATTTGTATCTTCGAGTTCAGTTGTTTGCCTTTGTTTGTTGCCTGATTCGAGTAGTGTCATTTGAGGGCACTCATGCAGATTACAGTCTTCTCTTCCTGGTCATGTTCTATTTTAGTAGAGGTTCTTCAGATTAGCAGTTACCCTTCAACAGTGTTTGTAGCTATTTCATGCTTCAGTGGTGTTCTTCATGCTTTTTTCTTCCTATCTTCTAGAACATTCTTGTTTGGAGGCTTCTTAGTCCTTCGCTTGAGCTTTCATCTCTTCTTGGAGAGGAGTTTTGTTCCCACAGGATTTTCTACTTTTTCTCCACCTTACAGAGATTTTATTGTACTTGGGTACCTCATCAGGCCTAGTTGTCGGGAACCATTGTTGCTTTCATGCATTTTTTTACATGTTCTTTTAGTCTTTAGTTGTTTTTAGCTACTCCCTAAGTTCATCTTAAGGGAGGGTGTTAGAGTTATCTTTTATTAGCTAGTAATTATTAGTTTAATTATTAGTCTATTATACTCTATGGTTAAGCTAAACTTAGGAATCTTATAATTCTTTAGGGTTTTGAGTATCCCCTTATAAGGATTCCTTCTTTGTATTTTCATTAACAACTGTAAATATTGAATTGCATTCTTGTTGCACAATCAATATGACTCCTCTTTTCTGGATCTCTAAATTCTGGCCTCCATAGCTTTTTTGCTTTTCTCCTTCTGTGAGAGGTTTGCATGCAGGTGATCTTTGGGAGTTGTCGAGTTGATTTTTCCTCAACTCCAATATAAAAATTCTAGAAAAGTCATAACCTAAAAATTTAATCGAAAGGGGTTCACAGACCCCACAATTGTTCTCAAAATGGCAAGTCATAACCATAAAAGCATTAATAGAAACATAACTAAGAACAACTACTCTTTCTTGAGTAGGTTCCAATTTTTCTTTAACCTTACCAGATTTTGAATCCATGTATCATCCTGGTCCGTGTCCTCCTCCTCATTTAGCTCATACTCGTCCCTCTTAGCCTTCTTCTTTTTATTCCTCTAAATTCTACCTTGACCAGAGATCATCCCCATAACAACATTATTCATGATCCCATCAGTAATTAAGCAAAGTGAATTGACAACATCGCTTAATTCATTAATCTTCATGTCATGTTCCTCATGTTTATGCTCCAGAGTAGACAATCTTTCTTTTATTTCAGTTAACTGCCCCTTCATCTTATAACTTTTATCATGATCGGTAGACATGGGAGAGCACTTAACCATTTCATCTTCTTCTGAGTTGTAAGGGTCCATTGGGCTTCTAAGAAGGGAATCGTGTTTAGTTTCCATTTTACTACTCTCATCCTCCCTTTCCTCTTCATCCTCATGTTCACTTTCAAAAATACTACTATCATTTCTCAATTCTACTTCTTACTCCATATCCTTATTGGGGTTATCATTCTTCTCTTCATCCTCCACCTAGAAATCATCATCTTTAGGGTTATCCTTAAAATCCTCTTCCTCATCAAGTTCATAGATTTCACGGAGGGGGGAATTAACCTGTTTAAACTCATTTTTCTCATAATTAATTCTCCCTTTAGCCCGAAGATGGACCGACCTTCTTTCCCCCAAGCCATAGTCATACTTTTCCCGATTCTCATCTTTTTCCTCTTCTTTCTCTGAGTTATGTAGCTCTAAGTCAATGGTGATACTCGGCCCAACCAAGTCACTGTTGGTCTTCTTTTCTTTCCTCGGGGTGTTTTTGGGGGTTTCATGCTTTTGTTTATCAGGGTTAGTATCATGCAAAGCCAATTCAAAGGAGTCCTTTTCAAGGACGACAACCGAACTAGTAGAAATTGTTATCATAGAATCAACAGGGCTGAGAGAGTTGTGGGTTTTCAGAATTAAGGGTGAAAGTTTAAGGGTTTTAGCATAAAATTTCTTAGAGCTACCAACACTACCAAATGTCGAGGCAAGACCGCTAACAGTTGGGTAATGTTCAACAACAAATTTGTACATCAAGTAAATGAGACCTTGATGGAGCAGGCGATTCACCCCATTTTGAATACAAGTTTTAAGGGAGGAAAAGAGAAAAAGGGGCATATTAATTTTTTGCATATTCCTAACATGGTTGAAGATAGGGAAGTGGTACCCATGCACAATTGGGTACCACCCCTCAAGAGTAAAATACCTCATAACATAATAACTAACCTACAGATAGGGTTGAGGTAAAGCAAAACTATCATACCCATTTTGGAGATGCACTGGTTACTCACCCTTCCTGAAGAATCTCCTCATAAACTTCTTGTAATCCCCTGCACTCTTCCTTTCCACCAGCTCTCCATCATTCTGAATACCTATAACCTCTGCAATGTATTCAGGAGTAACAGTGAAGGAGATTCTACTAACATTGACCTTCCCATTCTGCCAAGAGTTGTAGACCCTAACAAAGAGCTCCTTGTTGTAGCCTTTAATCACTAAGAAGAAAGGGGTAAAACTCGCTTCATGAAAAATATCCCACAACTCCTTATTATCTCTAAGTCCTTCACAATTTTTAGGTTCAGTGCATTTGAGAGGGCCCCCCATTTCTGAATTGGTATGAGCAGTGGGAAGAGAGATTTTGTGAAAGCGATCAAACAAAATATTACCAAATTTCTTTCTCTTGCTACATTTGGAAGATAAGTTTTTAAAATTATCAAACTAGAATTTAATCTTTCGGAGGTCCTTGCATGTGTGACACCCGTTGAAATCATTACTCATAAAGGTAGCATAAAAATCTAATTTTCTCCTTCTCTTTATCATGAAAGCCAAAACTTTCCCGAATGAAAAGAAATCAGAAAACCAGAGCCATCGTTCTCACTTCGGGAAAGTTCTGGTCCATATCATAGACTAGGTAGGTCATCCAACTGGAAAGAAAACCCATGGGGTCATAACGCTAAGTCATCTTCAGCCTACATAAGCTTGTGTAGGGGTCCACCATGTAAAAACCATATTAAAAAATGTCCATCAAGATACAAAATTTGAAAAAGCCAATACTCTAGCCAAGAATATCCTCATCTCGTTCTTTTTTCTGAATTTGAATTTTCCTATGAAGGAAAAGGCCCCCCACCTTGGTGAGCCCAATGAGCCTTTTAAAAAACATAAGGACGGCACACGTAAAACAATTTGAAGAAATTCAAACTAGCGTCTCTATTCCATTTCCCACCTTCTTTTTTAGGTTCTTCTTTCCTCTGTGAGGATTTCTTTCAGCTCTCTAGAGTTGTTCTCAAATTTGAAAACCTACCAACCAACATGTTGAGACTTTCATTCGCTATAAGGTCATCTGACCTATTACCTTCCTTGTAGACATGTATTTTAATTTCATCAAACAGATCTATCAGACATTTACATATACCAATAATCTCTTTGATTTCCCATGGAGGAGAGGTGACATTATTGAGACAGTTGACTAAGAGTTTAGAATCTCCTTCCAGAATGACTTTTCTTCTAGTGATGTCAGAAAGACATTGTAGACCTATCCAAGCTACCCAAGCTTTCGCCTTGTTTTTAGTGGTAGTACTTAAACCCGATCCATACCCCACTACTAAGAAACCTTTGTGATCACTGATCAATCCTCCTGCCCTTGATATTCTCGAATTACCTTTAGAGCAATCATCAAAGTTGCATTTAATCCATCCAACATCTGGGGGTAGCCACCACCACGAGGTTCTCAAGATCATTTTTTGCCAATTTATATTCAAAAAACTATGTCGAACTCCCCAAATCTGTTTGTCTTAGATTGAATAGAGAGGGGAGGGTTTTGGTGAAGCCAATAACATTCACATTCACATTTTCTTTAATTTGTTGCATGATTATATTGAAAATAATTTTGCTACTTCTCTTCTCTTCTCTGAATATCCTATTGTTGTGTTCTTTCTAGAAGTTCCAAGCAAGAAAAGGGGGGATTTGCTGCCATATGTTCTTATCAATCTGTTGGGAGTAGGGGGAAAATTTTCATACCTCATTGAATTCTTTGAAAGATTTAAGTTGCACCCAATAAGTGTGAAGCTTCCTCTAGATTTCATCCCATATTTCATGAGCAAACTTTTAATGTAGGAAGATGTGATCAATACTTTTAGAGTCCATATAATAGAGTTCACACTTATTGACCAAAGAAAACCCCCTTTTATTTAGGTTATCTATAGTAAGAATTCGACCATGAGCAATCACCCACCAGAAATAATTAATTTTAGGAATTAACCCCTTTATCCATATTTCTTTCCATAAATCTTCTCTGTTATTGTTATCCTCCAAAAGGTGATAGACAAAGTTAACAATGAACTTGCCAAAATTACTCCATTTCCAAATCCAATCATCCTCCCCCCTAGGAGTGTAAAGAGAGTAGTTAGGTAGCATGGCAAAGAGGTCAGCAACTTCCTTCAACACTATACTTTTGAAGGATGGGTTCACATCCGGATCAAAGGAGATGAGTCTGCTCAAATCAATCTAGGATGCAAGACCCTAGTTCCAAGTTAGGAAGTCTTTCACTTGTCCCCCCAAATGACAATTTAGAAACTTTTTGATATTGTTTAGATATGGGAGAGAATCCAGAGGTTGTCCCTACACCCAATTTTCTTTCTAGAACTTAGCATTTCTTCCATTACCTATAATTACCATCCCATTTCTTCTGATGTCCTATCTTGTTTTAGCCACGCTGTTCCAAATGATTGAGCCCACGGGGAGCTCCTCTTGATAAATAAAATTTTCCCCATTGTTACTTGGGAAATATTTATCTTTCAAGATCTCTGTCCGGTCTTCTTGTTCATCAAATAATTGCCAGCCTATCTTAGTAATAAGTTCTTTGTTAAAGATTTTAATTTTTCTAATTCCCAATCCTCCACAATTCTAGGGTATGTACACTTTGTCCCAAGAGACCAAGGAGATTCTACTTTTTTCTTCCATACTAGACCATAGGAACTTTTTTTGTATCCTTTCAATTTTCTCCACCACCACACCATTTAACTTGAAAAGAGAAAGGAAATAAATATGCACTTTTTGAAGGCAAGATTTAACATGTTGAATTTTAACTGTCAAACTGAGAAGTTTCCCTTTCCAACCAGCCAACTTGTTTTGAAATCTCTCCAGCAAGCCATTTTAGAAGTTCTGACTAGGGCGCTTAGAGAACAGGGGTAAATGTTACAAAAGAGTGATGACGACAGTTTATGATATGCTTTGATTTATGAGCAAAGATCAACATTTGAATAGTGGATGTATTTCCTTACAGTCCAACTATAGATATTAGTGTATCTTTATCATATGTATTGTTTTTTTTTTTGAAAAAGTGATCTTTAATATTTGCAGTTCCCCTTTTTATCTTTCCCGAAGGTTGTGTGCCTTAGCTTTGTAGGTCATCTTAGGAGCAGTGAGCTCCTTGGCCTCTAGCCTAAACATTTTAATTAGTTTGTCATATGCTAAGATAGTTCTCACTATGGTTTTTCCTAGTTTGGGTTTTCCATGGAAAAATCTATTATTTTTATGTGGTTACCTTTGTGGTTTTAGTTAGTTACTTTGATGCATATGTTAGATGGAATGAATATAATAACCTAACACATGAGGAAGACTCAAGTTTTTGAACACCATGTTTGATTCAGATTTAGATGCTATCGAACAAAATAAAAGATTAAGGTGGACTTGGAGTTGAAAATGATGAAAGTTCTAAGAGGATCAATAAAAGAGACAAAGGAAAGGTAAAGATCAAGGATGAATTGAAAAACTCTAACAAAGATCAACAAGGTTTCATTCCAGTCCAAAAAGGGAACATTGATAAAAGGACTACTACTCAAACTAGGTATTCATCAAACTTTTTTGGTTTCACATAATAAATTTGGACATAGAGCTATTGAATGTAGAAATCAAATAAGATCTCAACCATTTAACAGGCAATGCTACACTTGCAATAATTTTGGACATAAGAAAATGAGTGTAGTTTAGGATGGTATGAAATATATATGTGAATACAAAATATAGTAAAAATGGTCATTCATTCAATGAATATTGTTATGCTTGCAAAATAATTGGCCACAAGGCTAAGTGTAGATCTAATATCAGAAGAAGCGTAAATAGTTTGTAACAAGGTCCAAATTGCTATAACTACAATAAACTATGGACACATTGCTAGGTTTTGTAGAGGAAAGAATGATAAGAATACTAGTTCAATAAAGAAGATTGATGCTAGCGAAGAAAAGGACAATATATAGATGATATGGGTGAAGAAATTAGATGAGAAGGTGAAAGAAAAGAGTGAGAAACTGTCTTCACCTTCTCTTGGTGAAAATTCCTCTTTTGGTAAATAAACGGTATGCACTACCTAAGGGGGAGATTGAAATTAAGATCTTATGAATCCCCTTGTGGTTAGTATGTTGAATTATTTTTAACATGGAAGAGGTTGTGGAGGTGTTTCCAAAGGTTTCTAGATGGTTTTGCTGGTCTACAACATTGTTTGTGAAAAGTACTAAAATAGAGTATATGAGTTAGAGCAGTAAAATACAATAATGAATGCTTAACCCTAATTAGGTCAATTCAGTGGATAAGTGGTTGTTTGAAATCATTTCAATCACTTGTGATCTTGTTATCTTGATAGTTCTTGCATGGAAATGAGTTGATTGTTTGATTAGTGCATTTGAAGTATTTTCCCTTGCAAACCCTAGGTTCTCTATGATTTCTATAAAAAGGTGAAATCGAAACTCTGATTGTTGTCAACCCTAAATTGAATCATGCCTTATGTTCAAGTTTGTATTTATATGTGGCAATAGTGAAAGACAAAGAAGTTATTATTTTTAGGGTTTGAATTGACTGTGGTTACATTGGAGATGTGAGGGCATACATACATGTTGAGCTGAAAGAGGTTAGTCATCTAAAGTTTCATGATATTTGGGATAAGTTAAATAAAGTAGATTTGACTTCATTCAAAGAGAAATATAAAAAAATTCCAAGAATGGGTTTGAATGTCTAGAAAGATTTTTCTAATTTTAGCTATGAAGAGGAGTAGATCACATTCATTAGGATATAATGTCTTTAGATAAACCATACAAGATAAGTAGGGATACCATTTGGGAAATGTTTGGAATGTGCTCCACTAGTAGAGAGAGAAGGAGACATGCATGCATATCATGAGTATTCATTATCTTCAAGGAAAAAGTCCATTCATCCATCATCCATCTTGAAGCATAATGGAGCAAAGTCACATCAATATTCATGCAAGCATGTGTTTGACATGTTATTGCATTTGACATTAGTGATCATATTTATAAAGCACTGTATCATCAACCTTCAATCAAGAATTGCACATCTAAGGTGTTTCATTTAGCATGAACAATGGAGGAATAGGTAGCTCCCATCATCCTCGACCCAAAAAATCAGCTCGATGTTTCGATAGTGAATTATATGTTCTCTCTTAATCCAAAAAACATCTCACTTGTTTTCCTTGAAATCTGTAGAATTAGGTTGCTCCCACTCTCCTGGTCCTAACAATTTATCCCATATTTTTAGCTAAAAGTTCTAATCTATTTTCCCTTATCAGATCTCTATCTATAGCTCAATGTGAAATCTGTAAGATTTTGTCTTTGTTGTTTTGGTCTAATTTCTCATTGTTTTCCCTAGAATTTGCATAATTTCAATTTCAATTTCAACTCAAACAAGGAGAAACACCAATCTAATCTACAATCAATCCCTTGAGGGTTGGATCAATTAGATTCATTTTTCCTCCTTAATATTAGTGGCCTTATGAATCCTCTAGGTGGTAAAGCCCTAATTTCCACCACCTTACATTCTAGTGAAACTGATGCTTTTTACATTTTTGCATATTTTTGAGTGGGAGTTTTTAGATCTAATTTTTCTTGATTGAGATTATGAAATTTGATTCATTTTTTGTTTCAGATATGATAACATTAACTACTAGCTATATTTACCAAAATCGCGTGTCAGTTAATAGCTTATTTGATTTTATGTTACTTGCATTTTTTCATACTACTTTCACATATTGAATTTTAAGGATTTCAAAAATATTTCCTTCTTACAAGTCATTGTTCGAAAATTTTACTCATATTTCATGCGGTTATATAATGATGTTAATAAAAACATTGATGAAATATGTGGATCTCATAAGGGCTTGAGAAGACAATGTGCATGATAATCCTTGAGATGATATTGAAACAACTCTCTTCTTGTGTATCTCATGTCAATGAGGATAGAATCAATACTCCTATGAATGACCTCTTTAATGAAGTAGAAACATTGAAGAGAAACATGAAACCATCCTCTTCTCATAAGGATACTCTAGTGCAAGAGGGACAAGGTAACTGCCTTAAAATATCAAACTCTCTAGATCCTTCTTGTTCTCCTAGAGCTTATCTTAGTCATCAACATATTGTAAGGGAAGATGATGTTATGCATTTCACTCGTGATATATCTCCTATAGTAACATTAAGCAAAAATAAATATTTTGATGATCCCCCTTCCAAATATAATAGAGAGGACATGAATAATGATGATGAAAAGCAGAATCTCTCTACAAAGGATATTCCTTCTGCATCCACTCATCTCTTTGGTCCTTCACCTTGAACAACAAAATTCAAAGAGATTCATGATGAGAGTCCTTCTTTTTCACAATTAAAAACATCTTATGAGGTAGTTTATGATATGATTTCAAATCAAAGCTGTAGTGGACA
The DNA here is from genome assembly GCF_030272615.1 of Cryptomeria japonica. NCBI lineage: Eukaryota > Viridiplantae > Streptophyta > Pinopsida > Cupressales > Cupressaceae > Cryptomeria > Cryptomeria japonica. Next base: position 160,819,277 of record NC_081411.1, read on the forward strand.
AGGACTTGGAAAACAAGAACAAGGAATAAAAGTCCCTATGGACCCTCCCTCACAATTTACTAAAGAAGGCCTAGGATATCCCAATTTTCAAAAATCTATGGAGGATGCTTGTAATGTTCAAATGCTTAAAGAGTATTTTGCAAGGCATAGAAACTATCATCTGTCCAAAAATCCATCTTCTTTAAATCCTCCCCTCCTTTATCAATTCTTTCACCTCAAGAAAACAATCCTTCTTCCTTGACTAGTCTACCTTGGCCAACATCTCAAGAGACAAGACCTAACAATCAAGAGAAATTAGCTACAAGAATCTTTTTGAGATTGAAGTATAATAAGCATGTTATTTTTCCTTTCATATAATATAGCAATAAGAGAAAAGATTGTGATGAGTATTGTCTCTTTCATCGTTGTTATTGCATTACTCTTACAATTGATCTTGCATTTTTTCTTAGTGAAGAGGTAGTGCCTTAGCACTCCATTCACCTTATTATGTTATTCCTTACCCTATGATATTGACCTAGTTTACCTTTATTTGGGGCTCAAGTTGTCATCTATGGTGATGCATTTTAATTCCAATTATATTGGGACAACAACATAATAGTCTTTTTTTCCTTGTTTCCATGCTTTTAGGGAAAAGAATCCTATTTCAATTCACTCTTTTTTTCAATGATTGCATTTTTCATAACTTGGCATCCTTTCTTACATAGAATGGTCCTTCATGTGAGTACATACATGTCCCTTGGCTGGAATTATTACTTGTTTGCATTGGTGTGTCTTCTTATGAACAATCTCTCCTTTTTGAATGTATGCAATCCTTTCTCTAAGAATTGACTTTTTCCTAACAATGGGTGTGTATGTTTAGTTTCCTTCTTTTTCATAGATGTTATCTTTATCAAAGTTCCCTCTAATTTTCCAAATACAGTTGAGCAAAGACCAGTCATAGCTTGAATAGCCTCTTTGGTTATAGTGTGTGTCCTTTCCAAATACATATTTTCCCCATGAAAATGACTCAAAATGATTCGGATATGTTCCTCTTCAAACTCCTCGAGAAAATAAGTTGCATTATGGAAACCTTTCTCACAAACCCTAATATACTCTGGTTGAATCTTTCCATTTTCATCGCAAAGGGATTTGAACTAATAATAAATTGACAACGATCTTAAATATTCAATTTTGCAGTCAATGTAGCTAGACAAATCACCTTTTACAATGACTCCATCAGGAACTTGAGATAAAGCATTATAAGACACAATTGGTTCCGACTCTATAACCTCCATTAGTTTTGATGTGATCATTAGTCTCTCTACTTGCTTAGATGATGAAACCAATATTGATAAACTAGATTCGAGATGCGATTGACAAAGAAATACCTTAATTCACACGCGCTACCTTGGTTACGGGTTGATTTCTCAAGTGCACACCAGGTCAACCTTTACTAACCTTCAAATCAACTTAGATCATGCAAATCACAACACAATATTGACTAAAATCAGCTAGCAATCCTTTATTTTCTCTGCAAGTGCTCAAGAATTCTCTCTTGAATGAATTTAGGGTAAAAATAACAAAGTAAAACCTGATTTTATCCTTTTTACTTACTGCATTAAATGCTTGACCGCTAGGGTTACAAACCCTAAGACACCGCTTAACGATGCATACAATATTAACAGGTGTAAAACTGGTTGATAAACTTTTAAAAATCTGATTGTCAAAAGATATCAAGATTTCATGCATAACAACTCAAAATTCAAACTCTCTTACCATTGAACTTTTCATGGGGTCCAGAAGTAGATTTATTGCTATGCTCCCCTTAGCCCTATTACAGAGGCTTAGTTTACCGGTGCAGGATTCTCCACACTAGGTGAAGGATTAGGTTCTTTTGTAGGTGTATCATCACTCTTCTTTTTCCATATTTGGTTCATCTCTTCTCTGGTTTCCTCAATATTTACCTTTTGCTTGCCTTTTTGATCATCAGAATGATTAACCGGTTTGTTCTTTCTTGATCTAAAAAATTTTGCCATGTGTCTTGGTTTATGACAATAATAATAGATCATTCCAGATGATCTCCAAGGTCCTACATTGCCTCTTCCAGCTCTCCTTCTGCAATTCATAGCCACATGACCAATATTGTTACAAATGATGCAAATGACATTAGTTACCTTTTCCATCTCAAATGGACTAAACAGGTTGACATAGGGTCTCAGCCAGTTCATGTTACCTAGGTTATCATAGGTTCTCATCCAGTTGCCATTAGGTCTTGGAATCATGTGAGGTACTAGATTATTTGCTCTATGTTTGCATTCAACTGATCTAGGTGTTCATACATTTTGCATGTGAAACAATAACCTTGAAATCTCTTAGACACATACCTAGTATTTGCATTATAGCTTGTATTTCCATTGGGTTTGTTTCTACACACATTTGCAATATGACCAAGTTTATGAAAAACAAAGCGAACAGGTTTAAAAACCTTCTTACCGGTAGGCTTATTAGCCTTAGGAGTTGTTTTGTCCTTATTAATGTTGTTCTTTGTACCAGAAGATTCTCCTTTCTCAGATGTGTTAAAACCAAGTCCAAAAGTATCACCTTTCACCCTTTGTGACTGAATCTTCTCATCCAGCAAGGTAGAACTTTTGTTGAACTTTTCCAGTTTCTTTTTGGCTTCAATGAGTTCTCTGGTAAGATCTTCATTGTATTTAGCAAGGGTTTCTCTTAGAGATGATGCCATTTCAAGATATAGCTGCAAGGCCTCTTTTTCTTCTTTCTTAGCATGCCATTGATCATGCAAGGTTGCATTCTCTCATTTGATCTTAGCAATTTCATGATCTCTTTCTTTGACAGGATCTTCAGCTATCCTCCTAGCTTCTAGTTCTTGACTCATGCAGATACTTAAGCTTTCTATCTCTCTTCTCATATTTAGCATTTCACTGTTCAATTTTTCAACTTCTTTAGATAAAGCATCAATGTTGGCTTCATCTGAAGAACTATTGTCAGATATTTCCAGCAGTTGTTCAGTTAGCTCTCTCCTTCCGACTTGAGAATCTTTGAATCTGACCCTTAGGGTTTCAAGCTCATCCTTACTAGCCTCAAGTACTCTAGCCATCTCAAAGTAGCTCATATCCCCCATGGTGGCTTTAGGGTTCCCTTCCAAGCGATTAAGCCTTAAATAAGTTAGGCTTTGATACCAATTGATAGACTTAAAAATAACTGAGAGGGGGGGATGAATCAGTGACACCAAAAACAATACTACTTTAAACATTGAACGGTAGATATTTTTAACAAGTTTGTTAAACACTATGCATGCTATCCAAAATGATATTAAAGCATTCATAATAAGTAAAACATCCACCATAACACAAGTATTTATACGTGGAAAACCCAAATGGGAAAAACCACGGTGAGATGAAACTCACAAGTTAATTAACTGTAGTAATAGGTAACTAACCAGTTAAGGTCTACAAAAGTGCTCTGCTAGGAGCGAATCCTGTTAAAGATCCCAAATCTCTGTTAAAAGATATATCCTATTAAATGTAGTACCCTATTAGGAGTAACCTCGGTAGAGGGTTTTTGAATCCAAGCTAATGGATCACCTGGTTAGAGGATTTGTACAATGAATCTTGTTAGAGCCTTCCCGGTTAGGGGATTTAACTGTTGTAGTCATTAGAAAACAACATGTGGTGTGATCTAGAAGTAGCACAACTTGCTTGAATAGATCCTTTTCTGTGCATTCAAAACTTCATTACCAACATGCTCTACAATACTCTCAACACCTTAACACTTCTATCTTCGCATCAAATCAACATATATCATATCTCATCATATGTAATTATATAAATATTTTGATTTCATGTCGGTCTTAGAAATTATATCACAATTTCCTAGGTGCAGTGTATCTAGACAATCAAACATAACTCATCACAAATCATCGCCAAAAATTATCCATTAGGGTAACTCATCACACAATCAATAAATATCGGTTGGAACATCAATATCGGTTGGAGTTAACCATATCAACATTTAAACCAATTGTCTTTCATTTCTCCTTTGATAATCTTTGCTGGATCTTCAGGTTGGTGTCGAATCATCCATGTATTTAATATATACATATATATACCGGTTGTCTCCATGTACCAGTTTGATACTCTTTAAACAAAACTTCTAATACCGATAGCAATATAACTCAAATAACTTTTGAAGTAACACCGGCAGATAATGTGATCATATGTGTGTGTACATGTTCCATCAATGACAACATATGAAGTCATTTTGATATGAATGTGATTTTGATATTAATTGTTTTTATGAGAGAATTGATATTGGACTTGTTTTGTTTGTAACAGGAGCGGCTTGGAGTTGTGCAGTCGCGAGAGCGATTCCTGAGACCGTGGTCCTTGATACCATGATTGACACAGGCTAACAGGGATATCATAGAGAGATGTGGCTTGTCTTCTTTGTTAGAGATGCCCCGGTATATCATTAACCGGGGTTTGTTGACAGCGTTGGCCGAGAGGTGGCATAGTGATTCGAAAACCTTTCACTTGGCAACAGGCGAGATCATAGTGACGCCTGAGGATTGTTACCAGATTCTAGGGATTCTTGTGGTAGGTGCATTACTACCTTATGTGGAGACTGAGGAGGGTGGCACAGAGGCACTTCGCCAGATCTTCTAGGATGATATGATTTGCAGGTATGAGATCCCATGGCAGGAGTTCATTGATTTGGATTATGCTCATCTACCATCAGTGCTGGTAGGTTTTATAGGTGGTTTCTTATGTCCCAACCGTAGGTCAAAGGGACTAGCAGTGGGGTGGGGATTGGTGCTGGAGGACATGGTGACACAGGGTTGCCGATTTGCATGGGGATCTGCTACGTTGGTCCATTTATATAGGGACCTACATTAGGTGGTTTACTTGGGGTATAGTAGTCTATCCGCAGGGGTCATACTACTACAGGTATGGGTGTGGGAGAACATTCTCGCTACTAGGCCACTTGCAAATAGAGATAGGCTTGCCGAATGCCCATATGCATATGGATATAGAGCGGGAGTTGTCCAGCATAAGCTAGGTAAACTAGAGTATTGGAGGCGAGTGCTAGATGATATTGATACAGTCATCTAGAGACCATATAAAGGTTGCGAGGTATGGGCAGAGGAAGGGATGGAGATGCCCTATGTATACATGTCCAGATATCTGATAGGGCAGACAGCCTTTGTTATTGAGAGATTCCTACAAAGCTGGGTGTTGTGGCAGTATGGTCGATAGCAGGGGATACCACAAGGAGCATATTTATATGCTCGACAGAGACAAGATGTTCCCGAGTGGGGACCCACTATTGATAGCACGATAGTAGTTGAGGAGTTCTTTCACTTAACCGGCCAGATTTGGGACTATTCTCCTAAGATAGTAGATGTAGGGATGACTGATGAGTTTGCAACACTCTTTGCAGCACGTGTAGTGGCTAGGATATTAGATCCAATAAAGATGATTCCTGCTTTCGATAATGATGAGGATGATCAGCCCGATAGGCTAGAGAGATGGGGAGATGTTGGTGAGGAGGTGGATGAGGGAGGTGGTGATGGTGGAGGAGACGATGGTGGAGATGGTGGAGGAGGTGGCCGAGGTTGGCGAGGGGATAGGGGGAGATTGGATCGGGGTTGATTTGATCATGGGAGGAGAGGTGATAGGGGTGGAGATGGTGGTGATAGAGGGACACAAGTTGAGAGAGTAGTGCGGCGAGCTGTAGTGGATAAAGGAAGAGGGGGTTTGGCTAATGGCACTAGGGGTGAGGAGAGGGTTGGAGAGGTGATAGCGGTGATGGGAGGTCATGATGATTTTAGACGGCTAGCCCAAAGGAGGAGGTTAGATGTTTTACCCCCACCAACACCAAGGATAGGTAGAGGGACAAGGGATACCCCCACGTAGGTACCCCTATAGATTTGGATTCTGACACACCTTGAGGATGCTTAGATTAGGTCCTTGCATTTATCAGTGCATCATCTATAGACACAGCTACTGGCACATCAATGATAGATTATACAGCTGACCACTGAGCGTGATACAGCTTTGGAGGAGTTGGGTCGAGCCGAGGCTCAAGCGGAGTCTCTGGAGAGAGCGACAGCGGGTGGCTCGATGAGAGATACCTTGAGAGAGGTGGCTTTGAGAGCCAAGGAGGCGAAGTATTACCGGCAGCATTATGAGGATGCGGTGCCTAGGGAGCATCGAGTGTCGAGTTTTACAGCTTTGAGATCCAGTCAATCCTGAGAAACTGGATCGAGGATAGAGAGAAAAGGCATGATAAAGAGCAGAGGCATGATATATACGACATCATTTTTCTTGATTCTCATGTGATGTGTTATGGATGATGCTTTTATATGATTTAGATGCTTCTATGATAATTTTGCAATGCTTTTATAGATGTATGTGTTTTTAAATATGATTTTGATAATGCATGATGTTGTGAGATGTATCTTTAAAATGAGATGTATGATAATGATATGCTGTGAGAGGTATCTTGAAAATGAGATGTATGATAATGATATGCTATGAGATGTATCTTGAAAATGAGATGTATGATAATGATATGTTGTGAGATGTATCTTGAAAATGAGATGTATGATAATTCTATGCAACTAATTGTAAAATGATATGCAACTAATTTGAGCATCCTCATTCTGCACTTGTCATCCTTGTATAGTCACATGTTTTTGCTTTCTTTGCAGCTATCATCATTGAGCATTGATTTGTTTTGGGACATGTTGAAAACTTATACAAGCATAATGGTATATTTGAACCATAATGACCTGAGAAAAATTTACATGAGTTTTGATTTTGCAAGATAGCATAAGTGTCAAGGTATAAGTGAACCATGACGACCTAAGTGCGGATTGCATATTAAATAGACAAGATTGAACCATTTGTATGTGCAAAGTGGAAACATGTCTTCAGTGATTATGTTTTGAATCACGTCTCGAGACAAGTATTTGTACAGTACAAGTGATCACCTCACAGACAAAAAACTAAGATATTGGATTCCCAATGATTTTCTCTAGCTCAATACATCGTTGAGAAAATGTAGAGGATCCAATAGTTCAAAAAGTTCAAGTGCAAAAATAGTCAAAACTTCCTATAAGATGCAAACATTTGATACTTCAGAAGATCATCCATCATGTTTTGTGAATCCTTTTGAGCAATTAACATTGTTTTTTCATGATTTGTTGATTTGTTTGTTGGATATGATGTTCTGAGTTTGCTGCAAGTTTTAATGTTTTGACTGCACTGCCAGTTTTGATCAATGTTGTCCTGAGCTGATTTTTCCTCTTAATGTGGATATGTATAGTTATTACCAAGCCATGGTTGGGTATGATAAAAGTAAATGTGGACAAACCAGGATAGTGACTACGCTACGTATGTCCAGGATAGTATGATGAAAAATGGTAGGTAATGGTCGATAGTGCTGGATGGTTCGTTAAGATAGATAGATAAAGGAGCTATCTTCTTGCAATAGTGCCTGTTGCCAGGTTTTCACCAGTTGCTTTTATTGTACCTTTTTATTTTCTTTTTCTTGTTTTTTGATATTTTTTGATTTTTTGACTAATCCATGCATTAGACTGTTTAAGTGTAGTATTTCTTTAGATGGATGTTGTTAGTTGGTTTGTCGAGCACGTCTCCTTCTAAAGTTGTTAGCTGATAGACACCTGATCCATAGGTTGATATGATAACATAAGGACCTAACCAGTTAGGTTCAAATTTCCCTTTCTTTTCCCAATCCTATTGATTTCTAGGATTTTCTTTAAGGACTAGGTCTTCGATTTTAAAATTTATAGGAATGACCTTGTGATTGTAGCTTCAGCACATGCATTGCTAATATGCTTTGAGGTGAGTATAGACATGTTGGCATTTTTCATCTAGAAGTTCTAGCTCTTACAGTTGGTTTACTCGATACTCTTCATTTGGAATGAGGCCTTTCAAAGATACTCTGAGTGATGGGATCTATCTCCAAGGGTAAAATTGCTTCGGATCCATACACCAATGAATATGGTATAGCTCCTGTAGGTGTGTGGATACTAGTTCTGTATGCCCAAAGTGCCGGATTGAGTTGTACATGCCAATCTTTTCCTACATCATTTACTATTTTCTTTAGGATTTTTAATATTGTCTTGTTGGATGCTTTTGCCTGACCATTCCCCTATGGATAATAAGGTGTAGAGAAACGATGTTGGATTTTGAATTTTTCACAAATTTCTCACACATCTTGATTCTTGAAAGGTTGTCCATTATCTATGATGATGGAATTTGTAATGCCATATCTGCAAATTAGATAATTAAGGATAAAAGAGGCTATCTATTTTCCAGTCACTATGGTCATGGGGACCGCTTCAATCCACTTTGTAAAGTATTTTGTTGCAGTAATAATGAATTTGTGTCCATTTGAGGATGAAGGATGTATTTTACTGACTAAGTCTAGTCCCCACTAGCAAAAGGGCCAAGATGTTGTGAATGGCTGCAGCTCCTATGCTGGTGCATGTATAAGATTGCCATGGATTTGGCATTTAGGACACTTTTTTGCAAAATGGTAGGAGTCTTTTTCCATTGTCAGCCAGTAATATCCCATTCTCAAAAGTTTTTTAGCAAGAGTAGGACCACTTGAATGTGTGCGACAGATATCTTCATGAAGCTCTTGTAAAGAAGAGTCAAATTCATTACGATCAAGGCAATGAAGAAGAGTACCATCTAGACCTAGACGGTACAAAGTATCAGTAGTGAGAGTATAACAGGCAGCTTGCTAGATAAAGTTTCATTTTTGGTTTCAAGATAGGTCAATGGGTAGGATATTGCTTTTAAGATAGTCATATATCAGCCTATATAATGGAGAGTCAGAATCAATCAAGGCATAGATAACGGAGAACGGTTGCTCTACCAAAAACTCATAACGACTCTGTTGCTCTGGAATTTGTAGTAGTGAAGCGATAGTAGCCATTGCATCGGCTACTCTATTGTCCAACCTTGGTATTTGCTCAAAGGTGATGTGTACAAAATATTGTTTGAAATCATCGACCATTCATTTGTATGGTAGCAGCTTGTCGTCCTTCATCTGATGGTCATTGTTGATTTGATTGATGACTAGTTGTGAATTGTCATAGACTTTTAATTCTGTGACTCTCCATTCCATGACCATCTTGATGCCTATAACTAGTGCCTCATATTCAACAACATTATTTATGCATGGAAACATGAGTCTATATGATCTTGGTATGGTGTTCCCATTAGGAGTGATGAACAAAATGCCAGCACCTGAGCCATGTTGAGTATAGGATCCATCAAAGTATAGGGTCCATTGTTTGGTGGAAATAGCAAGAACATCTCTGTCTAGAAATTCGATCTCTATTGGTTGGTTTCCTGGTAGTGGTGCTTTAGCTAGTTGATCTGCTATTGCTTGTCCCTTGATAGCTCATTGCTCTATGTAGTGGATATCAAATTCACTAAGAATCATAACCCACTTAGCCAATCTGCCTGTAAGAGCTGCTTTGCTGAGTAAATATTTGAGAGGATCAATTTTTGCTATGAGCTTGATTGTATGTGCTAGCATGTAGTGCCGAAACTTTTGAGAAGCAAATACCACTATTAGACAAGCCTTCTCAATGAATGTATAGTTAAGTTCATATCCATTTAATGTCCTATTGATGTAATAGATAGCTCATTCCTTGCCTTGTTGATCTTCTTGTGCTAATAATGCCCCTAGTAATATATCTATTGTTGAAATGTAGAGAATGAGTGGCTTCCCTACTATTGGTGGTACTAGAACTGGTGGGTTCATTAGATATTGCCTGATTTGATAGAATGATTTTGTACATTTGGATTCCCATCTAAGTGGTACATTTTTATGTAGCAAATGATTGAATGGTAGACTTTTATCTGCTAGTTGAGCGATGAATCGCTTGATTGACTGGAGCTGTCCTTGTAGAGATCTGAGCTAGCTAATATTCTTAGGTGGTGGCATTTCCATTATGGCTTGTACGCTTGCTGGATCTACTTCAATACCCTTAGCTGAAACTATGTAGCCTAGTAAGTTGCCTAATGTAACCCCGAAGACACACTTCTTAGGGTTGAGCCTAACTTGGAATTACTCCAATCTGTCAAAAATCTTTTCTAAGATGTTGAGATGTTCTGCCTAGGTAAATGATTTAGCTAGTAAATGATCCACATATTCCTCCATGAAGGTATGCATCATGTCATGAAATATTGTTGTCATTGCTCGTTGATAAGTTGCCCCGACATTCTTTAAGCCAAAAGGCATGACATTCCAACAGTATGTTCCCCATGGACAAGTAAGTGTTCTTCTATCTTGATCCTTGGGAGCTATTTTGATTTGATTATAGGCCAAAAAACCATCCATTAGTGATAGCATTGCATGGCTTGCTGTGAGGTCCACAATTATGTTGATACTGGGAAAAGGAAAGTCATCATTTGGACAAGCTTTGTTGACATCTCTGAAATCAATGCATATCCTGATACTGCCAGCCATTTGGTTTAGATACTGGTACAATGTTGGAAATCCATTCAACATAGTTTATAGGTTGAATAAATCCGACGTCTAATAGTTTCTTTAGCTCAACTTTGACCATGAGTGCTACATGTGGATTCATCTTTCTCAGTTTTTACTTGACTGGCTTAGCTCCTAGAGCAATGGACAAGTGATGCATGATTAGTTGCGGATCAATCCCAGGCATATCTGCATAGGACCAAACAAATTTGATTTGTTTTTTCTTTGAAAAATTGGATAAAATCTAATTTTTTTTCCTCTGTCAAGGATTTTGCAAGGTGTATATTTCTGGCTGCTTCTATTGTACCAATGTTGATTGATTGAGTGGGCTCAATCAATATGGGTGTTCGCTCTTGATAATGTTTAGGAAGAGTGTTAAGTCACCCATCTTTAGGTGCCTTCAAAGGTTTTCACCCTTAGATGCATCCTTTATTTTTACTTTTTTGCAATCTATTGCTACCAGTGACTGGTATTCAGCAATAGATTCTTTATTGTGTTCATTTTTGCAACTGAGAGACTTGGCATGTCATGGATAATGGATTCACTATTCAGGAAGATTGGTATGTCATGATTTTTAGGTTCATCCTAGACTATGAGGTCAGGAAAGATAAGTGGTAAGGAGTCATTAGGTGGATTTAGTTCTGTTGCTATAAGTGTCAAGATGGAGGTATCATCATGGTTGGTTGGGATTTTAAAGAAGTTAAAGATTTTTTCAAGGTCTTTGATGGTATCATCTTCTGTGTAGACTTGCTCGTAATGTCACTGCTCATTTTCTTTGGCGTCATATATATTCTTTGGACCAAATTCAAGGAGTCTAGGTTCTGTGCCGTGTTCTTCTTGAGAGATGGGTGTATGACTGTCATTTGCAGCAATATCTTCAGTAACATTAGAACAACTACCCCATTCATATTCATTTGAATTAGTCTCAGATGTATCATCCTAGATTCTGATAGTTCTATGGACGGGTATGTTGTAGGGTGAAAACAAGTCTTTGATGATTGATACAAGTCTGATAGTTTTCTCTGATTCTATGTCAAATCCTGCTTCCACTCTTTGCATTTGTTTATATACTGTCTCTCCTCAGGGAGAAATGATATTATCAGGAGGTGATTTCTCTTTGTCAGACATGACTTCTTGAACATGATGTATTTCTGCAGTAGACGGTTCCTTCTTTTGATTGATGGGCTCCTTTTGATGTTGCTTTCTTTCTTGGTACTCACGTTCCTGGCGTATTATCTCTGCGAACTCAAATAGTGCTTCCTGCCATGAGTCCTCCTTGTATTTCTTCTTTACCTTCCACTGAGGTTTTTGTTATTTGCTTGGTGCCTTCCTGGGTGGTAGGGTGTGCTCATAGCCCAGTCCTGTTTTGTCTTTACTGAATTGTGAAGGAGGATCTAATGGTTCCGTGAGGCCTTACTGACGCTTGTTGATAGGTCCTTTGCCATTGTATCCCATTCATTTCATGATTAAGTAGCCTTTTCCATACAAGTGTGTTGGTATAGCTACCTCTATAGTAGCCGATCTACCTTCTTCCTCATCCTTGTATAGCCAACTAAGGATGTCCTTTTCTTTGGATTCATGAACTAGTGAGCCCAGTTGAATAAATTTGCCATCAAACTTGGTGATGGGCTATGTCACTTGATGTGTTGATGTTGAAGGTAGCCCATGAAATTTAGATGATACCGGTAAGTTGGCTAAACACAACGGCTCCAAAGAGTATTTTCCCATTCCTTGCTCTTTGATTTTTATTTTCTACTTGAAATCCATAGATAGTGATGTAGACTTTTCTTGTTGAAGATCTAGTGTTGAGTAACTCTGTTTTTCTCTATTATATGGAACCAAGCTATCTTGGGCTATCCCCATAGAATTACAATGTTGAAAAGGATTATGATCTGTCGAGATATAGATTTCCTGTCCATTGTATGGGAACTTAACATGCTAGTGATAAGTTGAGGGTACTACTTGCATTTCATGTATCCAAGGTCAACCCAATAAGATATTATATGTGAGGTCTATGTCTAAGACTTGGCACATAGTATCCCTTTGTATTGGTCCTACTTCAATTAGCAACATCACTGTTCCTTTAGATGATCTCTCTTCATCATCATATGCTTTGATAGTGATCTTCTTGTGTGGATCAATAGATTGCTTAGAAAAGTCCAATGCATAGATAAGTTTCAAGGTACAGATATTGAGTCCAACTCCTCCATCTATTAATACTCTTTTGACTTGATTCTTGTACACCAAGACTTCAATATGGAGTGGAGTATTGTGTGGATGGCTTAATGAGATATTATCATGCTTAGAAAAGGTAAGGTTATGCGGCCCTTTCATATGAGCCACCATGGCTTGGAATTTGTCAGCATCCAGATCTTGAGGTACATTTGTTTCCAATAGTGCTTGTTCCAAGATGTCTTTGTGTTTTGGCAAAAGTTTTCGCAACTCCAGTATAGATATTTGACCAGTAGTCTTCCGCAATTGAGTAACTAGATCATATTGAATTTTCAGTATGGTGTTTGTTGTTGACGTATGCCCCTTCAAGACATATTTTTGGGCTCTGGTGGTTACATTGACGGATTCATGTTCATGCTTGTCTTTGATTGTGATGATGTTTACTTGATTGTCCTCGGCTGATATATGATTGATGGTGTTATTGTATATGTGATTGATATGAGCTCCCCATGTATCGTTTGAGGTGGAAGCCCCATCTTTGTTGTAGTTTGGAAGAGGATTCTTAAAGGCTCCATGGTCACTGTTTGTCTTGAGACCATCAACTATTAAATCACCTCTATCAATCATGTCTTGAACAATGTTTTTACAGTCTCATGCAATCAAATGTTTTATGACCTTTGTTGCGATGAAAGTCACAAAAGTGTGAATCATTCCACCAGGGTGGTTTGATTTGTGGTTCAAAGTTGTTGATTGCTGGTAAGGAGATAATTTTGTTTGCCAGGAGTTCTTTGAATGATGACTCTAGTGATTAACCTAGTGGTGTGTAAACGCGTTTTGTAAAGTTGTTGGTGTTACCTCGTGAGTTTGTATTAGGTCCTCGATTGGTGTTATTACTTTGAGTGTTGTTGGCGTTGTTTGTGTTGTTTGTGTTGTTTGTGTTGTTTGTGTTGAGAGGATCTTGATTGGTATTGGGGGTATAAGTGCTTTGGTGAGCACCCTTTTGATTCTTTGTAGCTTGAGGATTACCTGATAACACTAGCACTAGTTGTTTGGATTTTGGATCAGTTGATTCATTTCCTCCTTCATGTCTAGTGTTTTTTATTTCTTGTCTAGAATCTGGATTTGTCTAAGTTGTTGTTGTTTGAGTTGTTGTAGTTGGATGAACCTGTTCCTTCTTTGAAGAATTTCAATGTTCCTTTCTTGACACATGTTTCCTCTACTTGAATGCCATTTTCAATTAATTTAGCAAAAGATGGTATGCACTGAAGTTTGAGTATGTAACTCATCTCACTATTCAAGTTGTGAATGAAAATTTCCATCTTTTCCTTTTCAGGTACATCTCAAGGATATCTCGAAACCATACATCACCAATGTTGAAGGAATACCATGAATGTTTCATTGTTTTTCTGCTTGGTGTTACAAACATCTAGCATAGTGATAGCATCTTGAATATTGTAGGAATATTGAGTTATGAATTTGTTAACTAATTCATCAAATGATCTAACAGAAGGTGTGATCTTGGATAACCATTCCATTGTTTTTCCTCCCAAGCTTGTTGGGAATAACCTCATTAAATAGGTGTCAGCATGGGCAGATTCAAGACTCATGGTACAAAATTCCTAAACATGATCATGAGGGTTGCTTTTCCCATCATATTTGTCAAATTTGGGAATATCTGAGTTTGGGGGTAAAGGTATCATGTTTAAACATTTGTCAAAAGGATAAGGACAAATTTCAGTTAAGGAGTACCACACTGTTGTCCCTTGTTGCATGTCTTGCATCTGTTTTTGCAGCATTTGCATTTGTTGTGTGAGAGCAATTAAGGGTGCATTTGTTTGCCGAGGGAAGAGTTCTTTCTTCTCATGGTGTTTAGTTTGGAATGGTGTGTAAAATGGTATACTTTGCTCAAGAATATTTTATTCAAGGATAGTTTGCTTGGGAATGTTTTGCTCAGGAATGTTTTGCTTGGGAATGTTTTTCTCATGGTCACATGCTTCCTCCTCTCTTTGTCGTTCTTGATATTCATAATGTCAAGACATGGTTCTAAACATGTCAGTATCAGAGTCTTCAAGGAGTTTTACTCCTTTTCTTGTGAGCATGAGTAGATGTTTTTCTTTATCGTTTTCCATGAGTCTTTCGACAAGTTTTTGAAATGAAGCGCTTTCTTGACATTCTTGAAGGACTTCCTCAGAAATTTTGTTGTCTTCTAGATTTGGACACTCGAAAGGATTTGATAATCTTTGATCCATGCTAGACTCTGGTTATGTGTCGCTTTGTTTGTTTCGTTGAGAGCGAGTAACAGTGGGCATCTAGTAGAAAGTCTCTGTGACAAAAGGAATGAACTCCTCTTCGATGTTTTGTTTAGGGTTGGTGGTTCAAACCATGGTATGTTGTAAGTGATGCACTCTTTGGAGAAGAAGGTCGGATTGATCTTTCCTCCTTGATTTATACGTTGACTGAATGCTGATTTTTGATAGAATGTTCTACTCCTTAATGGTTCCTTGTCAAATTCGTTGGTTTTGTTTTGAAGATACAAGCAGATATGATGAAGGAAAGTTCGATGAGATTTGAAGAGTTGGCAATTGATATATAAAAATTTATTCCTTTTGGCAAGTTTCAAAGAACTGGGTTGTTGTTTCCTTAACTTAGTGTTATGATAAATACTCTTTCTTCTCAGAATATGAGGATTAGTCATGCACAAGCGATCAATGGTTTCCTTTGATTTGTTTTGGATTTAGTTAGCTTGTTTTGGAAACTCAAGTTTTACTTGATCAAATGAAGGTTTAGATGCCTCCTCACAACGAAGTACATCAAATGATATGGAATACGAGATTTCCTGATATAGAAAATTGATTTGACAACTTGGAGTTTTGAAGACAAGTGTTTTTGGATATAAATCCTTTTGATTTTAAGGACCTGTTTGATACTTGTGATGAGATTTCTTGATTTTGATTGGAGAGATGTATGTTATCTTGCGACTAGTTTTCAGATTTTGGCAACTTTGTTTTATGGAGAACTTGCTTTGAAAATAGGTTTTGATACTCTATTTTTATTTTCTGTTTGATGAGATTTAGGCTGAGGAAGGAAAGTTTCCTAAATTTTTTTTAGATTTTTCAAAAATGGTCTCTGTTTTTGTCCCCTGTTTTCTCAATTTTTGTCATGCGCTAAAACAGATACCCAATGCACTATTGAATTTCTTCATCGCACTAGAGAAAAGACTCTACGCGCTAATATGAGTTGGTATTGCATTAACTAATGGTCTCTATGTGCTAAGGTTCAGTTTCTACGCGCTAAGCTGATGCTTCAATGCGCTAGACTATTTTCAAAAAGCACTAAGTTAAAACCACCAGCTTTGGATTTCTATGAAGCGCTAATGTTAAGACTTAATGCACTAAGTTGAAGGTTGAATGTGCTAAAGGATGGTTTCCACACACTAAGAAGTTGATCTTACGCACTAAACTTCCCTGATAGTTTGACTTGATTGTTTTTCTACAATTTTTAGAAGTTTGTTTTTAGTTTTCAACGATGATGCATGATTTTCTAAAGTAACAATTGAAAGCACAACACAAAAGAAGCAACCATTTTACTTAATCTAAACAGTGAGTGTATGTTTTGCGAGGATGTGTTCAAATCCATAGTGTTTTAACAGGTTTATATACAACATGAAATTCAGTCAGACTCTTTATTCAAGGGTCATAAGTAATATCATAGCCCACTAGTCTCGATACTCCATCAGCTCAAATAGCTGTGTCACCCCCTAGGGGGCGCCTCTTTTTTTGCCTTTTGCCAAAAATTAACCCAAAGTGAATTGCTTCACAATTGAGTAGTTATCGTGGGCGATATATGGTGAGTGATCTTGGGGGTGGATTTTTCCCCACCCTTGCACTATGATATTACAAATGTCTAGATACTGACTCGGCTCAAAGTTTCTATGCTAAAGTTCATAGTTAGGCTTCCCGTTCGTCCGTCAGTGATAAAATCCCTTAGGAGGCTTCCCAACCTTTAGAATAAAGGCTTTACGTATCTCAAGGAACTGGGGGAAGGCTAATCATTGCTCGCAACCATTGAAAAGGACTTTTGTCACTTTCCACTTTTGATTATAGTGGGTTGGAACACTTGGCTTCAAAGTCGTTCCCCACTTAGGTCATTCCCTTCACACTGGCCAAAAAAATGGCTTTAAGAGTTGTTCAACTCCTCAGGAAGGCATGCCTGCTAAAGGTTTTAATGCAATAAGACTGAAAATGTAAGAGTGGTCTGGCTTTTTGATCACCCAGTTAAGGGGAGAGCATATTCCTTTCACTTTCGAGACAAGGCAAACAAGTGTTCTTTTCAACTCTTCATTGCAATGATTTGTTAAGATCTATATGGAGATGTTGCTCCAACAAGCATGGTGTTCCTTTTAACCTTTCATAGCAAAATTTGTATTTCCAAAAACCTTTGAAAAATAAGCCTAGTCAACAAAGTAAATCGTGATGTTTGGTCAACAAAATTAAAGTCGATAGGGGAAAGTTTTCACTCTTTTCTTTGCATAAAATGAAGAGGAGGTTCTTTTTCCTTCGCAAAAATAAAATGGATCCTTTTATGCACCAAAGGATGGTGAAGTTCTTTTTAAACCCTTTGTTTGCAAAAATGAAAAAAACTTGCTTTGTTCATTTTAGAGCCCAACGTGAAATATTTTCTCCTAGAAAAGTAAGAAAAGATTGCTTTTGTGGTTCTTTTTATAGCCCAAATAAGGTGAGTTCAATTTTATCCAACAAGAATTAAAAAGACTTTAAATTCTAACTAGCTTAACTAAGTTAGTAAAAATTTAAACTATTTATAATTCTAGAAATAAAACTAAGCTCTTCCTTGCAAGAAATTGTCAAAATCCTGCAAAATACCAAGTAAAACAGTTAGAAAAATCTTTTGGATTTTGTGGACTTCCACAAGTCTAATTTTAAACTCGGTTACAAGTTAATTTTTGTTTTCTATCTGTGATGCGTTACAGAAAAGACTGTATGCACTACATGATAACTGAGATGTGCTATCGGACAAACCCAATGCACCGAACTATTTTTCAAATGCGCTACTCTGTTACTTTCCCACGCCGAGACCTACAAAAAAAATGTTAATAATGTTTATGCACTAAGTTGTGTTCTACATGCGCCAGGGAATGAGTCCTATGTGCTAAACAGTGGGCTGGATGCACTGGAGTGTTTCCCAGATGCACTAAGGGATGTTCACCATGCACTGATTCCTATTTCTCGCGTACCTGCAAAAGTGATTATATTTAAAAACCAATTTGATTAATGGGGTAGTGCCCCACGGTGGGCACCAAAAATGTATGTGGTAAAATCGGGGGTATGAAACTCAAAATGTGAAAAATGATGTTCAAAGGGGCTAGTCCACATACCCATAGGACTTCTTGGTGCAAGTTATGGAGTCATGAGGAATGACTCAACTTCCCAAGGTAGGTTCCATGGTTCTCTATCTCACAAGGTCCCTCAAGCCAATGCCTTTGCTCTTAGATCATTGAGAAAAGTGACTTAGGGATGACTAATGCAAGAATGAGGGATGCTTTAGATTGATTTTAATATGAAATGCATCTTATTTATGCATGATTCTATGAATGAGTTAAACCAGTTTATAAGATGACAAGATTAGTAGGAATACTATCCTAACATGCTATACTAGTTGATGATTTAAACTAATAATAATAGAAATACTCTAAAATGCTTATTAGACTAATTCCAATTATAAAGAGAGGCTAGATGTATTGATAAAATTGAGCATAAGTGAGATACTAAAAGTTTGGATGATCCTTAAAATGGAGGAATGAGAGCTCTATTTATAGGGAAAATAGAGCAATGGAAGGTCAGGATTGAAAGAGTTAATCAAGGGTCAGGATTGAAAGTTATCAATCCATGTTTTCAATTCTCACCAATGAAATGGTGACAATTGTCAACATAAGGCTGGTTGAGAGGAGGTGTAAGAAGCATTAAATGTTTGAGAAGACGTCATGGTTACCCTAGGAGGTAAGAGTTATCCAATGGATAAAGCTTTTACCCAAAGGATAAACTCTTGTGCAAAGGTTAAAGGGATAACTATGGTCAAAGCAATGAATGCTTGATGAGACCCCTAGGTTAGAAGAAGGTTAAGTTAGGCAAAAACTCTCTAACCATGCTACTAAGGGTTAGTTAACCATTAACGGTTTGAAGACTTTGGGGACAAATTTGTAAGAGTCTTTCCAAATTTGGGGGGATTCAACAAGTTATCTTGTTGAATGGATAAAGGCTTTAATGTTTTTAGAAGACTTTACTCCAAATTTGAGAAGTGACTTCCTCAAATTTAGGGAAAAGGGATAAATGAATGGTTTAGGTTAATTGATTAAGATTAGAGGGATTCTAGAAGAGTCTAGAAAGAGGGATAGGAGATAAGTGGGAGATGTAGGAAAATGCAAGTGGGTGAGGGATAATAGGATTTATTTGAAATAAATAACTTTATTTCAATTTGGTTGCAAGTTGAGGTTTTAAATAAATTAAATTTATTTAATTGGGATGAACTTTTTAATTAAAAGTAGAGAGAGGGAAATTTAATTAAATAAAATGATTTATTCAATTAAATGGTAGAAAGGGGTTAAATGAATTTAAATAAATAAATTGAATAATTTATTTAATTAAATAGAAGAATGCAGGTGATTTAATTAAATTAGATTTAACTAAAATAGAGGAATGAGAATAAAATGAACATTAAATATTCATTTAGGAATATGGTCATTTTTATACGTCTACACAAGTATATAGATATTGTGGGTATCAACCCCACTGTGGTTTTTCCCTTTACAGGGTTTTCCATGTATAAATATTGGTGTTATTGTATTGCTTCTTTATGTGTTGGTTGGTTTGTGCACTTTAATTTTACTTTCTGTTAAATAGTTCATAAGTAATAAGTTCACAAATTTTTTTACTAGTAGAACACTGATTCACCCCTCCCCCCCCGCTTGTCAGTGTTCCTTGATTCCAACATATACATCCGAGCTAAAGAGGGAATACTCTTATAAGCTCCAGAACATCGTTAATTACCATTGCCCATTTATCAAATTTTGATCCTGTCGCATTGTTTACAATGTCATTCTTCACAACCTTTAGGGATGGTAGTTCTCCAGTTGCACATAATCCTGTCACATTTTGAATGACTATCTTGGTGATTTTGTGTGGCTTATCTAGCCATATTAATTTTTTATGAACTTGGCTCAAGATAAATCAGATCCATTCATATTCATAGAACATCAGAAACCTGACAAACTATGCAAAACCCTTGTTCTCCAATTCTCAGAATTCCAATTTCAACACCGAACTTTTATCTGCTAGCTGATTATTTTACAGATTCAACATTTGCAAGCTATGCAATTCCTGAATGTAGTAGTGTGTATATACCCTAATATCTTCAATATGCAGTACTCTATAGGGTAGTGATGAAAACACACTCTTAGGATCATCTTCCATTGAGATGAATGGATGATTCTTAAAGCTCAGACGCACACACTTAGTAATTTCAACAACCAAAGGAGTTGCAGTACCAGATGTAGCCATCTTATTGAATTCAAATTTCAAACTTCAATCAAAAAGAGGTTTCACTATTAAATACCTTTCAACCGAATGCAAGCTCGCACACCAAATCTAGATATCGCTCAAAATCTTTGCTAATTATCCTTCACTGTGCTCTTCTACTCTCTTTCTTTGAATGCAAAGTGAGAAATGAATGGATAATTCACCTTTTATCCCTTTCATACCTAACTTTTCATTGCAATAAATGCACTTAACCCTGATACTTCCAAATATTTTGCATTTCATAGAGATCATCTATGGATCATCATGTTTGATAATAAACTTTTGGAAATTCATCTATGACCATCACACACATCTCTACAATGTACCAAAATAAGGTACAAATCTCTAACAAGGGGTTTGAAATATTTTCATGAAAACCTCCCCCTAAGGTTAGATGCCTTACCTTAATTATATGATGAGGTTCCAACATTGAAATTAGGTGCAGACCCATTCACTACATTATCATCACTCTTCTTCACCCAAGTCTTCTTCATCTGCTCTCTAATGTCTTCAAATTTTTCTTTTCCTTTCTCATTCGTCTTTACATTCTTTCTCTTGTCTTCTAGACCTCTCCTATTCACATTTCAACTTCTACAATATTTAGAAATGTGACCAGATTTGTTGCAAGCATAGCAAACAACATTTCCTTGTATAGGTTTGAAGTTCATATGGTTTCCCCTTGATCTGCACTGGTTAACAACATGTCCAAACCTACCACATGCATAAAATCTGACATTTCTCCTATTCTGAAAAGTTATTTATCATACTTTTGCATACATTTGACTTAAGACCATACTTATTACATTTGAAACATTGACTAGTAAAAGATGGACCATTATTGTTCCTCCTATTTCTGCACTGACTAGCCATATGGCCAAATTTACTGCAAACAAAATAGTTATCATTGATTTTATGAGCATTAGGTTGCCTTACTAGAGGCTTTCTTAAAGTGTTATTTTGTTGTGCTGATTTGGAGTTTTCACCCTTCTCATATCCAAGACCTTGTGTATCATTAGTATCCTTCTGACTTGCAAGCATCTCATCTAGCTTGGCTAAGCTACTTCTAAATTTTTCCTTATACTCATTTGCAACTTCAAGATCATATTTAAGAAAATGGATTTTGTTTCCAAGATCTTCCTTGGTTTCATACAATTCTTGCTTCAATTGATCATTCTCATTCAAAAGTCCGCAACATTCTTCAGATTTGTCTTTCAAGGATCAAACAAGCAATTCCTCATTTTTCTTCCTTTCTTCAATCTCCCTTGTCAACTTCATCACAATGGCTTCCATCTCATTATTTTGAACTGCATTAGCTCTAGCAAGTCTGTCACATTCTTCTGTCTTTTCCTTCATGACTGCTTTATCAATGCCTTGACTTTCTTTCTCTTGAAGCTGATCAACAAGCTCCTTTCTCTTTTTGTTGCACTTACTCAGTTTCTCCTTTAATGTGTGAATGAAATTTTTAGTATCCTTGAGATTTATTTTAAATTCCTTGACTTTGGCTTTCGACTGAATGAGATCATCAAGTGCAACTAGTAGCTATTATCTAAGACCGTTGGAATCCATTAAGATGCCTTCCTAGATCTTCCTCAAGCTGTTAGGCATCTTCCAAGAAACTTAGCTCTAATACCAATTGTTGAAATCAAGGGAACACTGAGAGGGGGGTGAACTAGTGTTCAATGATTTTAACTTCAATAACATGATCTTTTAACCACTTAATGAAAATGAAGAAAAGTAAAGTGCAAAAACTCAAAGCCATGATCAACAACACCATAATAGCAAGATTTTATTTTACGTTGAAACCCGGTTAAGGGAAAACCCACAGTGGGACTCAGATCCACAATATTAATATACTTTATTATAAGTATAAAAATATTACAAAAGAGCAATGCACATGCATTCAAGCACACTGCCTAGAGCTCATTGCTCAATTACAAGTAAGGGCTATAATTCGGAAGGCTCACTGCCTTACCGAATGATTATACAAGACACAAGAGCATTTTAACTATTTAATAACATCAGCAAATGCCTGAGTATAATTTCAGCTAAGCACAAACAGATGATCACACTTTGCTTTGCTAATATGCTCTATTCTAATATTTTACATTATATCAAACAACAATATTCCAACCGCGCATGTGAAGCTGCACACAATAGTTCATACACACTTCACACATAACCATCGATCTACCAAATGATTAAATAAATCAATCTAATATATCTGTAACATCAAATTAGATCAATGCCATGTCAGCCAAAAAATCGCATAACACACAAATGAAGCGTGTTTCCCAAGTCAGCTCAATCCGATCCAAAAATAACCAAGCAGACCAAAACAAAATGTCCGCAGACTTCCCATATGTTGGCTCAACAACATCAAACACACAAACAACTACCAAAATCATTCTGCATGATCCACACATAATCTTCACACACTACTACCAATGAACAATGTTCTACTAGAAAACCATCTCCCTAATATTTCAACTCACTCAAAATTTATCACCGAAGGCCACAAACCTAAACTAATGCATATCACATGACCATAATTCTTCTCTAAGATCCACAACATAAAATACTCAACACAACTAAATCAACAACCACAACACTCTACATTCTATCGGATGACCTGTTCTTCTCATAGAACCTTATCCGACCTCAATCATGAACTATAGATTGGATATCTAACTCAAGTTGCCATCAATGACATTTGATCATCAATGCAGTGTCTCTTGCTAATAGGTTAGACAAGAGATGTTTGATAAACTTTGATATATCATGCATGCTTTAATAAATGAGGATTTTGTGAGGAATGAGGTTTCCATATTTATTGAAGACTCTAAAGATACACAACCCTCATTCATTGAATACTTTAAGGGACAATGGTCTAATATATTGATTATGTGTTCTAGATGTTATCATACACTAAAGCATGTAGGGAAAGAGATAAATGGTCAATAGAGTCCTACCACTCACACCTAAAAAGATGATCCTTAAAAATAGTTGAGTGTGGTACAAATTGTTGTATTGATTGGTTGGTACTTCAGTTAACAACACATGTTTATGTCTATTATTGGTGGGTGCAAATCAGAAAAAAAAATGGTTTCTATAGGAACTTTTAAATTGAGAAGATTGAAAATACATCTTGGGTTCGAGCCTTGATAATTCCAGATGGCCATGTTACATACAATGGCATTGATGATAGTATAGCATGGGTGAGAAGTGAAAGAAATCCTTGGTTTTTATATGAGGTGCATAGCTCATCACCTAATCTATGTATGCACTCTTGAAACTTCTCAATACAAGGATGTATGTGCAAGCATGTCATCAAGGTGACATTGATGAGGGAGAGACAACATCTATCTAATAATATTTTGCACATAGACCTTGATAATCTTGCTACTACAATTGACTCTATAGAAGAAGGATGCACCACTAGTGTCTCTAATGATTTGTTTGACTAAACATAATTTTTTATTCTATTGGTATATCATTCCTTACAAAGCATATGTTTTAAATGTGTTGGAATGTCATTGTAGGCAATTATGAATTTGATGGGATTGGAGGTGACAAAAATTGTCAACGCTTGGAGGATCATTTTGTACATACACAGGTGACATTATAACTACATTTTGATCATTCCAATTCTTGTTAGTTTGATTTTTAATTTCTAAAATATTTTTATTTTTTTGTAGACCATTGACAATAGTGGTGAAATGTAATGACAAAAATAAAGTTACAAATAGTAGATGAGGTTCAGGGAATTTTGACTAATACTTTTGATTTGGAAAACTTACTTTCATTCATAAGAATTTAAATGACTTGTCAAACAAGGTCAAAAGTAGACAAGTGTGGTCTCAACTTGGATTAGACCATCCAAGTGTGCATCCATTTTGACCTATACAAGACGGATTTAGTCACACTCTTCATCAACAAAGAGACTTGATTGAATTTAGGAATGTGAGGAGAAGACCAAGTATCTCCAACAAAACACTTGTTTCCATAGATGCCAGAAAATCTTAAGCGTCAAAATTGTTTTGATGATCTTGATAGGGCAAATAAATGAGACAAGGATCACACTCAGTACAATGAACATAATTTTGACATGGTTGATACCATACACTTTGGGAGCATGCAAGATACTATTGCAAGCACACATGCTTTTATTAAAAACTCGTAGGATACTGTTATCACACTTGTTTAGTTGTGTACCATAAGCATTTTTAAGATGTTGGAATGCTAAAATGTTAATTTGGGAATGTTACAAACATAATTGGAATGTTGGTAAATATCCAATTAGTCAAATTGGAGGATGTGGAAAATTATTATAGTGAATTAGAACCTATGTACGAGTTTTAATTTTTTATTTTTTTAACGTATGAAAATATTAGTCCTCTCAAACTTATAGAAGTGATTTATGACTATATTTAATGCAGATGACTATATTAGCTTGAGGTCTTATCTAGGTATAGATTCTATATTATCACTATGTAATATATACATGTATCATATGACAAAGCTCAAGATTAAGGTAAGGATATAAGAGGTAATGTTAATTGATGCAAGAGCATATATATTAAGATTAAAGGGTGCATGGACTTGTTAACTTTTAAATCTTTAGGTTCATGATTATTTGTTCATTTAGGAAGTCTTAGAAATATATTTATTAAAATTCTCTTAGTGATGTTGTAGAGTATTTGTACTATTATAAAGAGTTCACTTAGTGATATTGTAAAGAGTATTTCCACTATTGTTCATTATATTCTTGATATAATTTGCATGTAAAACATTCTTGAAGAAATAATCAATAGTTTGCACACATTTTTAACAACATTTATCAAAGGTTCAAAATCTAAAAAACTTTATGATAGTACACATTTGGTTAATGTTTGGTAGCATAGACATGCATGGTTTTAAAAAAAATTGACAACATATATCTTTTCGTATAGTAAAAATGTGAAGGCTAATAACTATTTTAATATAGATAAATAAGATACCATATTTAAAATGCATGCATGGGTATCTAGTTGGTTGTCCAATTATCACAAGCATCTTCCATGGAATGTGCTCCTTTTTTATAGAGGAGTAAAGCATCTCTTATTGATTGAGGGACAAGATAGTGAATAGAAATAACATAAATGGGCCAAGGACCAGTCAAACGGAATCAAGTTTGATTAATTTATCAAAAATTAGGGTGCATTATGTCATCCAATATTCAAGTTGTTACATGCATGCACTACGAGATGCCTAACTTGGATGCTATGAAGTCTAATGTGCTAATAAAGTGTAGGCTATTACTTATGATAGTTATAATAGAGAGTTGTTACCAACATCATTGTCACACAACAATGATCAAGACTATGATAGTGTTGGAGGTGAAGACAAGTGGTGATAGGAGGGACATCTTGTATGGAAGTGTTCAAACACTATTTAGTTATGATGAAATTTTTTATGAAATATTATTTTACAAATGTTTACAAACTATTTACTTAGTGTATTCATAACAAAATTCAATTTTGAATTAAAGGATTTACAAATGTTGTTGTAATAGTATTTATGGACCTAGGATCATATTTCCAAATGTAATCTTTATACATGTTTATTTAAATTAAATGGTCACATATCAATGTGTCATTAATCGATATTACACAAATATGTCTAAGCTTCTGGGATAGAAGGTTCACTATGTGCAACCCCTTGTTATATGTGAGTGAACATTCATGATTTTTAAAATAAGAGTGTTAAAAGTAAAGTTTGTTGCATGCATATATACATCTCGAAAGTATATTTGAAACTCCAATTCTAAAATCTAAATATTTGTTATGGAGAATAATACATGATGATTAGAATTTACATTACAAAATTCTTATGAAAAATCATTTTAATAGCATCTCTATGTTTCACAATAACCAATGTTTATAAGTTGTGGTGTCTTGCTTAGTGCTCAATTGCATTTTCTTGAAAGTTTATAAACCTTTTCAATAAATCCATTTTGTACATATCTTATAATTAGAACATTCCAAGAGAACAACTTTCTAATAAATACATTTTTTGTATATCCTACAATCATGAAATTCCATGAGATGATATATCTTTGAGGCATTATGTCAAATATTTTATGTACCTTGAGTATTCTTTCATATTCTGAACATGTGCCTACCAGAGCATTTCCACCTATAATATTTGACAAAAAATCATCAATGGATGTCTATTGTTGTTCTAAAGCTCCCTATTTGATACAAGCAAGGAGGATGTTGTCAAAGGTTGTGGAATTTGACTTTTCACCTACTATGCTTTCACATTTTGCATACATGTCTACTTGAGTGGTTTAGCCACTGTATTTGACATTTCTTCTATGATTTACTACAATATGACAAAAAAACCCCTTCCCTTATGCTTTGATGGATGTCCACAACCTGTCCCAAAGCTCTCATTTTAGCATAGGTTGGAAAGATACTCGCAAAGGTTGTGGAAAGTGGCATTACACCTACCATTTGTATTTACTTGAAAATTGTAACAACCCTTTTAATAAATCTTTTTTGTTCATATCCTAGCATTAGTTCAAACAATTCACTTTCCTTGGCTATTCTTCCATATTTTATATTTCCGAAGATAATATCTAACAAAAACCCTTTTCCATTGTGCTTTGATGGATATCCATACCCTGTTGCACAAGTAGGGCTGATATTGGCAAGGTTGTAGAATTCATCTTTACACTTGCTATGCTTCCCCATTATGCATACATGTCTACTTAAGTAGTTCAGCCACAACATTTGATAAAATTACCTATAATATATAAAAAAATATCTCCCTTCCACTATACTTTCATGGATGTCCATGCCCTATTCCAAAGCTCCCATTTTGGCATAACTAGGGAGGATGCTGGCAAATCTTGTGGAGTATGGTTTTATACTTTATAGTTACATTTACTTGAAAATTTCATCAACCCTTTTAATAAATCAATTTTGTGTATATCCCGCAATCATGAAATTCCATGAGATGACATCTCTCAGGCATTCTGTCAACCTATTCAGGTATCTTGTCTATTCTTCCATATTTTGGATACATGTTCTACCAAAGCATTTCCAGCCATAATATCTAACAAAAATCCACAAAAAAACCCTCTTTCCATTATGTTAAATGATGGATGTCCATGTCTTCTTCCAATCTCCCATTTTGGCATATAGGAAAAAAGTATGCTGGCAAAGGTTGTGGAATTTGGCTTAACCTCTGCTATGCTTCCAAATTTTCTATACGTGTCTTCCTAGGTAGTTTAGCCAAAACCTTTGACAAAGTTCTTCCATCCTTTACCTACAATATATATGAAAAAATCCCCTTTCCACTATCCTATTTTGGCACAGGTAGGGAGGATACTTAGCACAAGTTGTGAAATGTGGTTTTACACCTGCCAATTGCATTTACTTGAAAGTTTCAATAGCAATTTTAATAAATCAATTTTGTGCATATCTTGCAATCATGGAATTCCATTAGATGACACCTCTGAGGCATTCTGTCAAACTATTCATGTGTCATGTCTATCCTTCCATATTTTGCATATATGTCTACCAAAGCATTTCCCTCTGTAATAGCTAACAAAAATCCTCTTTCCATTATGATTTGATGAATATCCATTCCCTATTCCAAAGCTCCCATTTGGTCAAAGGTTATGGAATTTGGATTTAGAGTCTTCGAGTAATTATGTCAACAGTTAAATAATCCATTTTATTTGTCTATGTTTTTATGTCTATTCGGGCAATTACACATGCATTGTCAACACCTTGTCTTTGCAAGCATGGGTAGTTACAAATGCATTTTATATCCCTTCAAATTTTGCATATGTTTGTGTGGGCAATTAATATGCTTTTTCTATGTTTCCAATTTTTGTGCATTGTATATCCTTCAAAATTTTTAAGAATGTCTATGATACACAACCCTCCTTTATCTTTTGGTTGAAAACAATGCAACCGAGAGGTGGCAGGGGAACCATTTTTATTACTCCATTTGGCCAAAATGAAGTTAAGTTGATTGTAAGAAGACTTGGAATTGAGTCAACAAGACAAAATATAAACATTTCTAGCAAGAATAGTCTTTTTGGCAATTTGGATATGTCATTATGAAAGGAAATGGGTGGACCAATGAAAAATAAATAAATAAAATTGATCATGAATCAACTATGCATGTCCTTAAGAGACATTCCAATGTCAAAGGATATTCCTAAGTATCTTGAAATAGAACCATATTTAACTTCTCTCTAATCCATATGAATCTAAAGAGGTGTAGGAGAAGTTCAAGTCATGAGGTATTCACTCTTGTGCATAGCCAATTTGGAACCTAATATTGTGAAAAATAGATTTACGATGTTCTATCCAAAGTATGGGTATTTAAAAAGTCAAAGTTCTGAATGAACAACATACTACCATCAACAAAGGGTGAGTTATGATTAATTGAGCCTCCTAGTAAGGAGATACAATTGATGAGATTGGCAGAGAGGACATGCTAAAAAAACATGATGGTCATACACTCAAATCTCCTAGGAATGTACTTGAAGCTTTGGAGAATTGATAAAATAGGCTATTATGTCTTGTTACTTGATCTCTTTTTTTTTGGTAGTCCTTTACTTGAGGAAGATATTTTAAGTGAATTTCATTAAATATTTCTAGTCACTAGGTAGTTTTAGAATTTTCCTTATTATAAATCTGGTGGAATAAACTTACTAACTATCATAATCAACTATTGGCCCTTAGTCTTTCTAGATGTAATTACTGTTTATTTAAGAAAGGGATTAGAAAATTTAAGAATATTTAGAATTTTAATATTTTGATTGGGCTTCACAAAAAACTATGAAATAGAATTATGGGTTGAGCAATAAGTACAAATAGTTGATAATATTTGTGTAGTTTATAGTATCAATAGAGCTCTATATGAAATTGTGTACTCCTAGAAAATATAATCTTTTTAAGGATTTGGAGATGACCATTTTTTAGTCAATTAATTATATTTTATTAAATAAACTTTATATTTATATCCTTTTTTCATTTGTGTCTTACTCCTTGTCTCAATCATAAGCAGAAGTGCAGATTTAGTTCTGAATTCTAAACTAAAATGAAAAGCTAATTTTGAAACATAACTTTTGGATTAATTTTTTTTGCATTGCCAACTACTCATTATAGGGATCGATTGAGATCCATTACAATCTATCTAGTAAGATGCACTCTACTAGGGTTTTGAATTTTTTCTTTGCATATTGCTTTTTTTCTTTAACCTTGCATCATACCACTTTTACTGTGGGATTTTTTAGGTTTTTAAGCCATGTCTAGCATCAATCTAGCAGTTGATGTTTGTATTGGTGTGTTAGTAGCTGGCATGAATGGCTCCTCTGAACAAGTGACCTTAGAAATTTGTTTCAAATGTTTTTCATGAGGTAAGACTTCTAATAGCCCTCCAAATGTCATTTTTCCTATATAGGAGTTTGATTCTATATGTCAATGGCTGAGTAGCATACACTTATTAGGTATTTTGTTGGGAGAGTCCCTCATGAAAGCATGCTACAATATTGGATTTCCAAGGCATGTACCCCTCATGGGAATCGAGATCCATCTTGTTGGCGTCCAAAACCTAACTAAAGTGTTTTTTCTTTTTCTCTTTGTTGAAGTTAATCATGTCCAACTTATTTTTCAAAATGGCCATTGGTATGTTAGGTCCTTGTTACTTTTTTTTCAACCTTGGTCCCATCATTTTTTTTGTATCTGATGATGAGAAACTTTAGCTCTCAATTCAAGTAGAATTTCTGGGTAAAAGCAAAAAATTGTGTCAACTTATCAATACAAGTGAATTTAAGTAATTCTAACTACAAATTAATTTTAGTCAAACATATGGTCTATAGAGATTCATTATAGCTATATTATATATGGGCCACAACTTTTCCAATTGACATTGTCTACTAAATGTTCATTTTATACTACATTGGGTCTAATTACCAAATTATTGTTTTTGAAAAAAATGATGTTTAAACAACTCCTACTCTTATAAATAATTTTTTATTTGAAATGTAAAAGTACCCTTTTATAGATCTATAAGAAAAATTTTCCAAAAATATATCTTTTAATATTTTAATTAGTTTTTATATTTTATATTTTATTTTTATTGAAAGTAGGTCATCTGCACTAAAATATAAGGTTCATTATCTTGTAAAGGTAAAATACTAAAATTTATTTAAAATTTATGAAAAAAATAAATGCACTAGAGAAAAGAGCCTGTGTCAAGATGATATAATTCTTTTCAAATTTGGATAAATAATTAAGAAAAAAGGTGACACCAAATGGAAAAAGTTATATTTCAGCACACGCAACTTTTCAAATTTATTGAAAAATATATATAGATAAAAAATAGTTTAAAATATATTTTTGCACTAAAGTTTCAAGTTATCAATATACAAAAAAAAGATGAAGAAAAAAAGGTAAAATTTATTATATAAAGTGTGACGTCTTGTGTAACTTCAATTTCCACATTTTATCATCAACTAAATTATAGTGTTTTCTTTATAAGAAAGTATATTCAAATATTTTTTATAAAAATTACAAACATAAAACACACAAAAAAATATACATTTTATTAGTTTAGATCATTTCAAAATTGAAAACATATGTTTCACTTTCTATAGATTCAATTTAAAAAGTTGAATCAACATTGACCATTTCCTTTACAAAAGTGTGACACAACTTTGTGATTTTACCCTTCTATGCCTTCCTTTGCCATGTTGTCATTTTTTGTCGTCTATCATTGCTTCCATACGAAAGGTTGTTTATGTCTAACCAGACCAATTCTATCATGTACGCCCTCAAAAGAGGATTTGTGTTGAGGTTGATTTGTCTCAAGATTTAAGGGAAACCATTGATATTCATATTGGGGTTCTTCGCCATTCTCAACAAGTTCTATATATGAATCTTCCTAGCATTTTTTTTCATTGCCGATTGGAAGAACACAAGATTAAGGATTGTCCACTAGTAGGTCCCAAAGTTACCTCCCCACCAAAGGTTGTTGAGCCCTCTCAACCCACTCTTGAGGTAGGGAAGAATGAATAAAAAATATACTACCATTACTCGCAAGGGCAACTCGTCTTCGAGTAATAGTGAGATTCCTAAAGTAAAAGAGGCTCTTGATGTTTCACCTCTAGTTTTAAACCCTTTAGACAAGGGGAAAGATATAACTACTAAGGCTTTTGTTTGTCAACCTCTGGTGCAAACCCCTTAGCCAACTACTACCAATGTTGCTCCAATTAATAGACATTCCAAAGAAATAACAAAATGGGGTGCATGGTTTTTAATTTGCTTGTAACAACAATTATTACTTTGTATAACACCAAAATAAAAAGATTCCAATTTTAAAAATATTAAAAATCAATAAATAAAAAGTATTCATAAAAAATACACAACCAAAACAAAAAATCATAATTTAAAAATTAAAAACCCACTAAGTTGAATTAAACAAAAAAATGTCTATTATAATTTGTGTTGTCAACACAACAAAGCCATGACATCAACGTCAATTTCCAATCTATGATGTTATAGACATGTCTAGTGATATGAATCCACAACCATTGTGGGGGCTAGTACACCATACGTGGGATGGGATGGATGGCAATGGCTATGGAGCGGACAGAATGCTCCACCCCTTGCCATGCATCCCACCACCCCCCGTACGGTGACTTCTACGAAAAGGATGGATCCCCATGCCGTTATTTCCTTCAATCCTACGGGAACTTTGCCCAAATTTCCTTCCCCAATCCCGTGACATTTTTTTTTTTTTTATTAAGTCTGTTGGGGTGTGGAGGAAATTTTTTTTTGTAAATGTATGATTATATTTTAAAATTGAAATAATTTATTTCTATTATATTTTTTCTATTTTTTAAGTTATATTTGTAAAATAATAAATATAATAAATTTATATTTAATAACTTATTATTTTAATATTAAGTAATATTTTTTTTAATATTTTTTCTATTTTTAAATTATTAATTTGTTTGAAATAATAAGTTATAATAAATTAATAATTAATAATGTATTTAAAGTTTTAAAATAAAATATATTATTTTAATATTTAAGTTATATTTATTTTAATTTTTTTTCTATTTTTTATTTATTAATTTGTTTGAAATAATAAGTTATAATAAATTAATAATTAATAATGTAATTAAAGTTTTTCAATAAAGTCAAGCATAAAAGAAAATACATAAAAACTTAAATTCAAACTATAGAATTTTTATTCAAATTTGCTAAATAAATAATAGAAGTAGAATAATAATAAAGATAATAAGTTAATAGTTAATTATATATCTAATTTTTTAAAATAATAAACTATATGTTTAAATTTATTTGAAATAACAAGTTATAATAAATTAATAATTAATAATGTATGTAAAGTTTTTAAATAAAATCAAACATAAAAGAAAACACATAAAAACTTAAATTCAAATTTGCTAAATAAGTAATAAAAGTAGAATTATAATAAATATAATAAATTAATAGTTAATTATATATCTAATTTTTTAAAATAATAAGCTATATGTTTAAATTTATTTGAAATAATAAGTTATAATAAATTAATAATTAACAATGTATTTAAAGTTTTTAAATAAAATCAAACATTAAAGAAAATACATAAAAACTTAAAATCAAACTATAGCATTTATATTTGTAAAATAATAAATTAATAATGTATTTAGAGTTTTTATTTATTATATTTTTTCTATTTTTTAAGCTATATCTATTTTTTTTTAAATAATAAGCTATATGTTTAATTTAATTTTTTTAAATGTTTGATTATATTTTTTAAATTAAAATAATTTATTTTAATATTTTTTACAATTTTAATTTATTAATTTGTTTGAAATAATAAGTTATAATAAATTAATAATTAATAATTAATAATATATTTAAAGTTTTTAAATAAAATGAAACATAAAAGAAAACACATAAAAAATTAAATTTAGACTATAACATTTTTGTTCAAATTTACTAAATAAGCAATAAAAGTAGAATGCATAAATAAGCAAATATATAATTAAATATAAATTTATTATATTTATTATTTAACAAATATAACTTAAAATATAGAAAAATATAATAAATAAAAAATTTGAATACATTATTAATTATTAAAATAATAATAATAATAATAATAAATAAATAATTATAAATAAATATTAAAATAAATTATTTCAATTTAAAAATATAATCATACATTTAAAAAAACTTTCCTCCACCCCCATGGACTTGGTCAAAAAAAGACTTAGTCAAAAAAATGAAAAAATGTCACGAGAGTGGGGAAGGGCATAGTTCCCATAGGATTGAAAGAAATAACGGCACGGGGATCCATCCTTTTCACAGAAGTCACTGTACGAGGGATGGTGGGATACATGGCATGGAGCGGGCCATTCTGTCCACTGCATAGCCATTGCCAGGATGGATGGGTATGGATGCTCCCAACCATTTTGATGCAAGGATAGCCAATGTCATAAATGAATCCATCCACCTGCTACTAAAAAGCCTCATCACTCAAAATTATGGATGGATTGATGCATTTTATGTAACCTAATAAATTTTCAGATACAAAGGTAAAAAAAAATTAAAAAATATAATCTCCTAGCTAGTCGATTGACTATCTCGTAGTAATAAACAATTAGAAAATAACATGGGCATTCAAATTATCTCCTAAATAAAACATTCCACATTTGTTTTGATGGAATGATTAATAGGTGGAAAAGAACATGAACATGATGGACATATATCTTGTGTTTGGTCAACACGCATAATTGGTTTTTATTTTGGGTGACATCAAAATTTAAAATGCATCAAATCTAAGCCAACATGGATTGATGTGTAAAAATGATGTGTTTAGGTTTACACAACTACTATTCAATTGAAATAAATTATAAGAAACTTTAATAAAATAACATCAATTAATGAATGCTCCACTAAAAAGGTGAAACATGTATCACAAAAGAGAATATTTTAGCAACAAAATGGATCTATCAAACTATTCATACTTTTTATCAAATATGATCATAATATTGCTCTAGTATGCTATAATATATGATGACAACAGTGGCCAAGAGTAAGGTCAAAAGAACATAATTTATTTTTTACATAGTACCCACAGCTCTCTTTTGTCAACTGTCCACCTCATAAATAAAGTACAATATTTATCACAAGGTATTTTGAACATATTAAAAATTTTGCACATGAAATAAGAAATAAATTAACAATCCATCCCTAGAAAAACTTGATGAATGAAACTATCTGGAAAAAGAAGAGGCTTGCCAAATTCAAAGCTCCGATACCATGTTAAAGTGAGAAACCAATTTCTTTGGTCCACAATACCAAATAGCATCCACAAACACAAGAGAGAAAAAAATAATAGATGTTACTCTACCAAGCTGGAATACTATATGGTACAACATGTGTTACATTATGCAAGAGGTGCTTTTCTTATAAAGACAAGGTGATGAATAGAATTAGACAATATCATGACAAGTATCTTAATCCTATGACACAAGACAACTAAATAAAAAATTATATTACATGACAACTAAGGATGTCTAGTAAGATCAACTCCTAAGTAAACTTAAAATATGAGTATGTGTGAATAAAACAAACTAGTTGAAACAGTTAGGTAAAACTCTTTATATACACCAACATTAGGATGCCGAGATTTTAAAGGCCTTCCTCTATCTTAGGAAACTCACAGTATTCTTCTTATGAAAACCAAGTTTCTCAATAAGTTAAGTAGTTATAATTCACACAATTTTGTAAAGGTCATTCCACTTAGTTGACACACATGGCATAGCCTACTCTAGAACCATGTTGCACAATATGGCCTATCCAAGACTACATTGCACACTATCAACAACATGATCAACCCTTCATAGAACTAAAAATATATAAGCATTTAATTTCATGTGTGTATTTGGTGATTTAGCTAAATCCTCATTAACATAATAAGAGAAATAGCATTTTATTCTTTTACACTTTTCATTTTACTTTATATTTCCCCTTGTAATTGATTTCATATTTCATTCTTTTTATGTTTTTGTATAAAGATTTTGTTAGTTTTCTCATTGTTAGCCTCTTTATTCTCCATTCCTAGTCACATATTATCATTAATATCAATTTATGAAATGTGATAGAATGAACTAAACTAAAAAATTGTCTTATTCCTCTATCTCATGATGATGGATCAAAATTAAGATTTATAATATTACACATTGATTCATAAATATATTTGAATTTAAAAAATGTAAATATCTACTAAATAAGCTTCAATAGAATTTCATATACTCAAACATTTACTTATTTCTTTATTTCTTTAACATAAATCAAAATTAAAAATTAAATATTATAAAAAATTGACAAAGAAAATTAAAAAATCTTAAATTGTTTAAATACACCACAATAAAATTATTTTTCAAATAAATATTAAATATATTTATAAATAGATTTTATAGCCATATTCCTATATTCTTAAACAACAAAAATATTATCATTCTATCAACTAAAATTATATATTATAAAAATACTAAGTTGTTGGGTTCGTGGGTTTTAGGCCCATGACTAAAACCGGGTTCGCATGGGTTCGGGTCTACTTTGGGTCCAGCTAATTTTCAACCCATGGAACCCAAGATCCCTGGGGTGACCCCTGGCCGGACGTGGGTAAACCCAAGCGCAAACCCAAGTGAACCTGGGCGTGGAATTGTGTTAAGTCACAATAAAGTGACTTTAAACATTTAAAAATTAAAAAAAATATTTGCCTTTTTAAAGCAAAAAACTCTAATCCACCCCTTGCTAAATACATTTGAAACCCAAAACAACTTCATTTGGCATTGATAAGTGATGAAGCAGCATACTATTAAATGTATCTAGACTTGTAATTTTCTATATTTTCTTTAAATTTTTACATATAATATGTATATATATATATATACACACACGTGTGTTGGACAAACCCAACCCATGGACTCAAAAGGCAAAAAAAATTTCCCGAATCCGGGAACCAAGTTTGTGTTGGTGAACCCGCTCACAAACCCCAATCAATAACTTAGTAAAAATATATTTTTATTCATACATATTAATGAACTCATCCAACAAACAAAAATTATATACTAAAAATTTCATAACAATTGATTGTTGGTTATGACCACAAAACCTTATAAAAATAAATAAATAAATAATTGGTCTTTAAAATCCTTTAAATACCAAGAATTTTGAATGCATTTTATTAGCATAAAAATGGTTTAAAAAAATTTAACTAATCCTTTAAATCCCTTTCAATACCAAAACTTATAAATACATTTTATTGATATAAATATGATTTGAAAGAAAAAATAAATAAATAAATAATAATTGATCCTGCTTATCTGTTGTAGAAACCAGTTATTACTAGAAACCACTTACATATTACAGCAAAGACGAAAGAGATAGTCTCGTCGTAGTCCAGAGGTGGAGGATCTATGGCTAAGTCCTATCGAGTGTCCCGCACTCAATTTTTATAACATCAATAGTTCAAAACATTGTTTCCACAGGTATGATATGCAGCAGTCAAATACGTTATTTCTAAACTCTTTTGTAAAAGTCCTTTCAATTGTCTTTCGATCTTTACGTTTAGCTTTTTTATCTTCAATATTTCTAAGAATATTTAAGAATAGCTTTAAGAAGATTACTGGAAATATTTTTTTCTAAAACTGCATGTTCGACTATGAATTAAAATATGTAAATGAAATATAAACAATTATGGTTAGGATAGATTATTAAATTGAAGACAACATTGAGAGGCATTTTTGGAAAAGAAATCAAACTTGTATATTTTTCCACAACCTAGTTTGAAGAAAGAATTTACCAAAATACAGTCACAAATTGAGGCTGTTATGACTCATTGGTGTGCATAAGCTGCAATCACAGTTGTGATGAATAAGTATATGGATAAGTATATTGAATAGCCAAAGCAAAGCATGAACATAACTGAGTCTCTAAGTCCTGAGCTACTGGATCCGCTTCCCTGGTCAATATTAGATATTTATTATGATTCTGTTGTGTTGCATATGGAAAGCGTGTCGAAAAAATTGAGGTGGACCCTCAAGTGGCTTTATGAAGAAAGCATTTACCTAGATTGCACAAGAACACTTAATAATATAATAATTATCCCGTGAAATGGCCTTATTGCTTCTTTTTACCCTAGGAAAATTTCAACTTGGCACGGAAAATTAAAAAATAATTGATTTGACAGTGATTATGTCTGGGCAAAATGTACGAGAACGAAATGGGTACATTGACTATTTCCCAAAGCGAGTCTTATCATAAAATCACGCACCACTTGTTTTTAGATTCTGATAAAACAAAAAATTAGGAAGAGCGAAATTTAAAAGCGCGAATAAAACCGACGGAAAGGCGACAGAAACGATGACGGAAAAAAACACTTTCACTTCAAGTACCTCTAAAATATTGTGAATGGCGTTTAACGAAAAACGATGAACGGAAACGATCGTCTTGCATCTTGTCTAAAGCATTTTGTATCCTTGATGTTTCAAGTGAGCCAATTGTTGGAAGTGAAGTTCAACGGACTCCTTTCTTTTGCCGCCAAAATTCTTGGCTATTCGACTTCTTCTTGCAAGTTCTTTAAGAGCTGATTGTAATTCATTTGTAGAGGTTAATTGCTAGAGCTGATTGCAGCTGTGTATATGTATACCAGATTGGTGATTAATAGAGTGATTCCCCTGCTTCAAGTGTAGATGTAGGCAATTGCCGAACCACGATAAATCTATGTGTCTTACTTGTTTGTGTTGTGCATTATTTAATTCTGTTTATCTGCTGTTTAAATTCGTTTCTTCATCCTAACAACTGGTATCAAAGCAAGGTTAGATCACTGTTTAGATTTTTGGTGTTTGAATTTCTAGAATCATGGAAGAATCGAAGATAGAGAAGTTCTCCGGTTAGAGCCTGGGGTTATGGAAGGTGCAAATGGAGTCTTTGCTGATAAAGCAAGACCTTTCACTCACGCTTGAAGGGAAAACAAAGAAACCAGCTGGGATGGCTGATGAAAAATGGGAAAAATTGGACAAGAAGGCGAGAGTGACAATTTTTCTCTCACTATCCAATAATGTTTTCTTCAATGTCACGAGTGATGCAACAACAAAAGATGTATGAGATAGACTCACAACCATGTATGAAATGGCATCGATTGCAAATAAAGTTTTTATTATGAAGCGCTTGTACAAACTGAAAATGAAGGAAGGTTGTGCTATGGCAAACCACATCAATGAATTCATTGATTAGTCAAGCGACTTCGGTGGGGATGACACAAGATGATGAAAGCAAGGCTATTCTGTTATTATGTTCTTTACCAAGAAGCAGGGATGGTGTTGTAACAGTAGTGAACACATCTATATCCGATAAAAATAAGTTGGTTTTTAATGATGTAGTAGCTACACTTCTCAGCGAGGATTTGAGAAGAAAGAATGATGAACATTCATCCGGTGAAGCCTTAACGGTGGTCAGCACCGAAAATAGAGGTAGAAGTCATAATAGAGGCATAAATAATTACCATAGACGTTTGAAATCAACAAAGAGATCGAAGTCTAGAAACAGAAATGGTGAATGTTGGTTTTGTGGCAAAGCTAGTCATGTGAAGAAGGATTGTAGAAAATTCAAAAGGGCACAAGAGAGGGTGCGGGATGAAGCAAATACAGTTTATGATAAAGATGATAGTGTATTAATCCTTTCAACAACCGACACTACTTCAGATTCATGGGTGCTTGATTCTGGTGCCTCCTATCATGCTACCTCATGTCTTGAAGTGTTCATTAACTACCATGAAGGGCATTTTGGCAATTTTTTCTTAGGAGATAACAAAGCTTGTGAAGTTACAGGCAAAGACGATGTATCGCTGCCATTAGAAGGTGGTAAAATATGGCTGCTCAAAGATGTTCGCCATGTCCCAAAATTGAAGCGAAATTTGATATCCGTTGGACAATCCTTTGACCAAGGTCTAAATGTAAATTTTCTCTCAGATACATGGAAGGTAACTTATGGTACCATGCTGATTGCAAATGGTAATAAAGTGGGAAGTCTATACATATTTAAGACTCATGGTGAAGTGGGAGCTACAATGGTGATTGAGGACAGCAAAGCGGATCTTTGACATCAAAGACTTGGCCATATTAGCAAGAAAGGACTCCATGTTATGCATACAAGAAATCAGCTACCGGGCCTCAAATTTGTGGACTTAGCCTTTTGTGAACATTGCCTTTATGTCAAACAAAAAAGAGTCAATTTTTTGTAAGGTGGGTGTGACACAAAGACAACATTGCTGGAGCTTGTATACTAGGATGTTTTTGGGCCTACCGAGGTAACCTCCATTGGAGGAGCTAATTATTTTGTAACCTTTCTTGATGATTGTACAAAAAAAGTATGGATTTATATGCTTTCTAGGAAATTTGAAGTATTTTCAAAATTTAAAGTTTTCAAGGCTTTAGTTGAAAATCAGATTGGGCATAAGATTAAAAGCTTACAAACCGATAATGGTGGAGAATTTTGCTCACATGAATTTGATGATTTTTGTGTTGATAATGGGATTAGAAGAATCAAGGTTGTTCCTTTGACTCCTCAAGAAAATGGTGTAGCTGAGAGGATGAATAGAACAATTCTTGAAAAGACACGATGTATGTTGTCAAATGCAAGCTTAGGCAAGGAGTTTTGGGCAGAACTGTGTAACACAGCAGTGTATTTAATCAACCGAAGTCCATCTTCTAAATTGGATTTTGGTATTCCAGAAGAGGAATGGCAAGGGAAGAGGATTTCATACTTGCATCTTCATGTTTTTGGATGCGAAGCCTTCTCGCATATACCCAAGAAAAAGCGAACGAAATCGGATCCAAAGTCGCTGAAATGTATTTTTGTGGGGTATGGAGAAGAGCAATTTGGTTTCAGATTGTGGGATCCAGTTCACGAAAAGATTGTTCGTAGCAGGGATGTAGTTTTCGATGAAACCTCCTTTCCCACACTACAAGATTCAAATAAATCAGAGACAAAATATGTCCCTATGTCTGTGTTTCAGAATTTGACTACCAGTGCTCTGCCTTCGGTCTCTCATTTAGTGGGAGCTTCTATGACATCTACCTCTGTTGAATATAATTCTCAGACTGAGAATGAAGAAGCGAATGTTGAAAATGGTTGGTCTTCATTTAATTCAGAATTTGGGGATCTGCAGAACATAGCACATCCTCTTCAAACTAACACTCATATGGAAGAACATCCATACAGTTAGCATTCTGGCTCACATCATCACCAGATTGTTGATTCTCCAACGCATCTTACACACCTTGCTCCACACTACCCACATTCCTCACGGCATGTTGCGCAGCTTCCTCCACTCCTTTGCAGGCCCCTTGCGGTCTCCCCCGTGAACTTCTCGTAGTCTCCTCACCTCTCCCGCGGGCTCTCTGCAGTCCACTCCACGTGGTCCCTGCAAGCTCCACCTCCGCAGTCCACGTGTAGAGTCTCCCTCCCGTGCAGGCACCAGCTAGTTTGTTTTTATAAATATATTTAATTTTTTAATAATAAATTGTATGTTTAAATTTTTCCAAATTTTTTTATTCTTATGTATTTTAATAGTCATTATATTAAAATAAACATAATATATAACTAATTAATTTAAATATATCAAAATATATATGTTAAAATCACTTAATTATATATATAAAAGTAAAAAGTTACAATACTAAAATTTATACTATTTATATATAATGTATGTAAAAACAAAATTGATATAAATAACTTAAAATTTTATCAAAATAAATTAAAGTAAAAAAGTTAAAATATATAACTAATTATTAAAAAATATCTTGAATACATACTTTAGAACTGAATATAATTTAGTTATAATTTTAATATATATCTAAAAAGAATTTTAAAAAATTATTCTTATTTTAATAATTATTATATTATTACATACATAATATATATAACTAACTATATTAACATATATCAAAAATAAATAAGAACAAAATTTTTTTTGAAAAATTAACCTACAATTTATTATTAAAAAAAAATAAATTTAAATATAAATATATTGATAAAAAATAAATTTACGTATACTTCTATATATATTTGAAAAGTTAAAAAATAATATTATTAAAATTTATATATAATAAATATTAGTAAAAAATCACTTAATTATATATTATAATATAAATATTAGTAAAAAATCACTTAATTAACATATATCTTATTATTAATTTTTTTAATATATAATTAACTATTAGTTTATTATTTTATTAATGTAAATTAAAAATATAATAGATAAAATATTATAAAAAATTAAAATAACGCTATCCAATGGGATCATAAGGCAAGTGGAGGTCGTATTTCAGAAACTTCTGACAGCGTACGTCAGAAGGACGAGAACAGGAATAAGGGAGGGTGCAAATTTCTGGACGCGTCTATTCTGGCTCCAAAACGGCACTGTCGTACAAACGACATGCATCTAGAGCCCATTGACATACATCCCTCCCATGCCCTACCATGATGCGATGAGTCACATTCTGGGACCCACCATCGGGCTGACCTGGAGGCATGTTGTCATTTTCTGGTTGACAGAAAGGCTTAACCAATGCACTCGAAGCATTGACCATTTAGAGTGGCTAGTGTGGGCCCCTCTAACCCGTCCTCTTCGTCGTTACCGGTTACCATTTTCATCATTCGTAATCCCGGTCAAAGTTTTATTTTCTCAAACTCTTTTCTCCCACTCGTAAGTCTTTTAACTAGAATCAACAACTCTGGCAGTTTACATTTGCATATGGCATGTGCCAAAATGGGAGCTTTCGAACTAAATTAATATTCCCCCCCTTATTAGTTGTTGTTTGGCCGGGTCTATGGAGAGCCGATTGGGTTACCTACCATCAGTAGCAGAGGTAGAAATAGGAACAGAGAAAGAGTGCGACCCCCGGTGGTATGTGCCCGAACCAGATAGAGAAAACGTTAGGAAAGAAAGAAACTAATTTCCCATGGAAAGAAAGAATGCTCAACAACTATATATTTGATTATGTTAAATTATTTTTGGCCATCTCTTATCAATATAATGGTAAATTATGTTTTTGATTAGTTAATTATAAGTTTTTTGGTCAAAATTTTATATTATTTTTGTATCCTTTTTTCTTTATATGTAGGTAATCAATGTGGTAAAAAAATGTCAAGCTCTAATATTTTTTCTTGTTGATAGTTAATGTAGTCAAGATGAGAAATATTTTATATTAAGCTAACTTCTATAAATTAATTCATAGGCTTATTATAGCCAAAGTTATGGCAAAACAAGAATTTCATATAGGTCTTTTAGTAATATCTATGAACAAAACTGATTTTAGATGTAGTCCTAACATTTGATCCAAGAAATAGTCATATGCATATTTAATTATGTTCAAGGATTATTGGAAAACAAAATTGTAAACCCTAACAAACTCAACATTGTATATAATTTCCTTTCCATTGAAATCACTAAATGGAAATATGCAACTATATCTAATGAATAAGCAATTCATATGTTTTCTTTAAAACTCTAAATATCATATATGAACTCATCAATTTTGTAGCATAAATACAATAATACACCAAAGTGTATATATATTCAAAGCACTTATTTAGGGTAAATAACATATATAAGTTTCATCTTGATGTGCGTTCAAATAATAACATAAGGTAGTGTGATCTGATAAGAATATACTTCCCTTTTGGAAATGACATATGTGAATCAATATTCCAACCATGTGACAAGAACGCATTTTTACCCTTTTAGGGCAATTCCAATAGAATATATACTTGCAAAAATCAATCAAATCTTTAACTATATGATAAAAATAATTTACCCTAATGAACATATTCAATTTATTAACTTAGGGCAAATAATATGCATATGAAAAGATTGCTTCAAAACACCAAAATCCATTTTAATAAATGTTATTCATCATTTTACCTTGGATAAAAAGAACTTTTCAAAATACATTTTCTTCTTTGAACAAA
Source organism: Cryptomeria japonica (assembly GCF_030272615.1). Taxonomy (NCBI): domain Eukaryota; kingdom Viridiplantae; phylum Streptophyta; class Pinopsida; order Cupressales; family Cupressaceae; genus Cryptomeria; species Cryptomeria japonica. The sequence goes on from NC_081411.1 coordinate 160,862,631, forward strand.
ATATAATATTCACACTTTGGTCCTCAAATACATTATTCATACAATAAAGAATAATATTTACCCTAATATGGATTCAATTCAAAAAATTAGGGTAAAAACATGATGAGAGACAATATCATTAGGTCACCATATTGAAAGCACTTATGTATAAATATAATTTCACCTTTGTCAAAATATATTCTTTTATAACTTCTTCAAAGGCAATTAGAATATTATCATAATTATATTAAAGACTACAAATAAGATTTGTTTTCAAAGTGCTTTTGCAAGTAAATAAAAATTATTATGTGTGTTGGTGTAAATAAATATTCATTTTGGATATTATTACACTTACTTAAGTTAACTTAGGATAATGCATCTCTTCGTAGTTTGGATTTGAGACACTTAGGGAAGTGTGCACATAGGGATAGTGCTTGTAGGAGAAATTCCATCTTTTGTGGTCTTATTTTGCTGTTACACTCCACATTCGGTGGGTCATCCACCTCTTGTGGAATATTATATTATTTCTCCTACCTACCCCTAGTATTTCTTACCTACCCTTGTTTCTCATTGAGCCACATGTCATATTTGTGTGCTCATACATCCATATGGCCTTGCCTATATAAGAAGGCTTATATTCATTGTATTGGTTAATCTAGTTGATCATTTGCATATTGATGAGAATACAGTTTGTTCTTGTCATTCTATTGTCTCTTTTTATGCTTTTCATTGTGCCCTTGATCTTGGCAAAATCCTACATGGTATCAGAGCTATTGGGGCTTCATTGATTGGTTTTTGGAGACATCATGGAGGACTTCTATTTTTGGATTTGGGGATCTTCATTTTATTGGGGGCATCATACAGCGATTTGGACATCACCGTTGAATCCGGGAGGCCGTTTCCATAAATTTCAACTATAAAGTCGACCTATTTTGGTGAGAAATTTTTTTTCCCCATTTTGGCTATTATTGTACGGATTTCAAAAAAAAATTTCAAAATTTTTTTTGAAAAATTAAAAAGCGATCAAAAAAATTTAAAAAAAAAAATCAAAATTTTTTTTTTGCTTTTTTTGGGGGTCCGCAGACCCCCCCGTACTCTGCGTGTGCTGCAGGTCGCAGGCATACCTACTATCAGAGCCACCGCCGCCCGTACCAGTCCTCGGGCCCTGCTCACTGGTTCTGGCTTCCACCGCACCCCGCCGCCCAGCGATCGCTCGCCTCGCCACCGCCCGAGCAGGTCCCATCGGCCGCCTCACTTCTGCCGCTGGCCCGCCGGCGTCACTAAACCGATGGACCCACGTCCACCAAGTGGCAGGCAGCCATTGGAACGCGGTCAAAACCGTACACCTGCACAGTGCCACGTCAGCATTTGTACGACAACACAGTCATCTACCCAGTCAGCAGTCCGTAAAGTACGGATGTCCAGTCAGCAGGGTGGCGAAGTTCACGCGACGATCATACGGTCGTAAAATTTAAGATAGTGAATTGCTAACATCAGTGCCACATCAATAGTTTTTTGAAATTTTTTTGACCCCTCTCCATTGGGCTTTTCAGTTTTGCAGTCCAACTTTGAAAGGCCATATCTTGCTCATTTTTGCTCCTTTTTTGGTGCAATTTTTTTTGAAATGGGCTAAAATTTCATGATCTTCGCAGTGGTGTGGTTTTTTTCTGATTTTGGTGCATAGGTTTTTTGAAATTTTTGGATTCTCTTAGCTGTACCTGTCCAATCCTCAATTCTGCAACTTCAAAGGCCTCGTTTGAGCTCATACGACCTCCTTTTCAGGTGCCCTTTTTTTTTAAAGTGCATATTTTTTCAGCTAATTTCATAATCTATGATCAGATTTCAGAGATTTTGAGTAAAACTTGTACTTTTAGATATTGGTCTTATTTGGCCTATAAGGTACTTGTAAATTGCTTGGATCTTAGTTAGATCTCTTGCATTATCAGTTTGAGTCTCTTTTGGCCTTATTGAGGTAGTTGTAAAATTGTAATTAGAAGTCCACTTTGCCATTTTTTGCAAGTGGCCCATTGTATACACACTAATTATAAAGTGCCAAATCATCACTTTTGGGGGGGGTTCTTTGATTGAGTGAATTTGGAGGGGTGTCTTGTGTGATTGTGCCTCTCTTTGTGCTCTTTCCATTTTTTTTGCAATGAGTCCTAATAAATTTCCACCTTTAACTCCACATAATTATGCATCATGAAAAATTAAAGTATGGAGTAAATTAATGGAAAAGGGTCTCACACATTACATAGATGGAACAATAATAGCACCACCTGATCCTAAAGCTGATCCAAATGCTCAATTAGAATGGCTCACAAAGAATTGCATGGCTCTTGGAACCTTACGCAAGTATGTATCAGATGACCTCATTTTTCATATTGAGAAGTGTAAAACAATCAAAGAGGCTTGGGATATATTTCAGAAATTGTATGTTCAAGTTGATGAAATCAGAGGCTATCAGATTGACAATGAGCTCGCCAACTTGGATCCCAAGAATTTTGATACAATCCAAGTTTATGTCACCAAAGCAAATGAGCTAAGAGCAAAGCTTAAGGATTGTGGAATTGACAAAAGGATGCTCAGTTGATATTCAACTTATTGGACAAGCTTGCACCAGAATATGCAGCATTTGTGTTTAGCTTCCAAACTCATCGTTTGACAGTGGGGAGTTCTTATGTTATGCCTTCATTTGATGCTTTCACATAAATGTTAATATTAGAACAATCTAAGTTGTTGAACATGGGGTTTCTCAAGTCTTCAAAGTCCAAGGCTTTGGTGGCTAATCAAGGTAATCAAGGAAGTCAAGGCAAAGATTCCAACAAGAAGAAGAAGCAATCTAAGTCTAAGCCACACTAGGAAAAAGGACAATCATCCTCTCCATCACAAGGCCATTTTTCTTCCTCTTCCAAGAAGGGGACACCACCTAAGAAGGATAAACCAACTTGTGCATATTGCAAGAAGTATGGTCATGATGAGCATCGATGCCACGCAAAACAAGTTGATGAGTTAACCAATCTTCTTAAGAAAAATAACATCAACTTGCCATCCGCCTACACAAAGAAGGATTCATCTCCTTCCTCTTCCTCATAGTCTAAGGGAAAAGGGAAAGCATTTGTGGCTACAACAGGTTCTTCACAGCAATGGATACTTGACTTGGGTGCCTCATATCACATGGGTTCTACAAAGGAGCAGTTTTCTTCATTGGAGCCATCTAAGGTACCTCACATTTACATAGGTGATGATACACAAGTAGAGGTTGAAGGGAAAGGTTCAGTTGACATGGATGATGGAACATTTGAGAATGTTCTCTATGTTCCTAACTTGTCTACCAATCTTCTCTCCATCTACCAAATCACTCACTATGGGAATGGGAAAAAGGTTGAGTTTACACTAGATTCAGTTGTGGTAAAGGAACTTGATGATGATGCCTTGGTAGCAGTGGGACAAGTCAATGACAACTCAAGGTTTTATTCATTCTCCCACTTTGTGCCAAGTTCACCTTCTAGGGCCTTGCTTACTCATTCAAATTCAGAAAGTAAGCTATGGCATGAGCGGTTTGGTCACCTCAACTACCGCTATCTTCAGCAGCTAAGCACTAAAGACATGGTCACAGGTCTACCTCGAATCAATTTTTCAGAGGGTGTATGTTCAGGTTGTTCCATGGGCAAGCATCTCGAAGAGAAGTTTGATAAAGGGAAAACTTGGAGAGCTTTGGAAGTTCTTCAACTTGTTCACAACGATGTAGCAGGTCCATTTCTAGCACCTTCATTTAGTAAGGCTCGCTATGTTCTTACCTTCATTGATGACTACTCCCACTTCACTTGGGTCTACTTTCTCATTCATAAGAGTGATGTATTTGACAGATTTCAAGACTTCAAGACTCGTGTGGAGAAGCAATCAGGGAAAGTGGTCAAGATTCTTCGCACAAATAATGGAAGTGAATATGTGAACAAGAGACTTGAGGATTTTTGTACATTTGAGGGGATTGATCTTCAACATTCTGTCGCATACACTCCACAGCAGAACGGGGTTGCAGAATGCAAGAATAGAACTCTCAAAGAAATGGCTAGCTATATGATACATGCACATTCTCTTGATCCCGCCTTTTGGGCAAAGGCTATCAGTTGTGCCACACACATCCAGAATCGGGTTCCTCACAAAGCTTTGCAAGGTATTACTCCTTTTGAAGCTTGGGCTAGTAGGAAACCAATTGTGAGACATTTCAGAGTCTTTGGGTGTCCAGCATGGGCTCGCATACCTCTGCAGAAATGCAAGGCATTGGAACCATAGAGTCGACCTTGCATATTTGTTGGATATCCTGAGGGTGTTACGGCATACAGATTGATGGATCCAGAGACACATGAGGTGTTCATTGAGAGGAGTGTTCATTTTGAGGAAAGCTCTCCTAGCTTAGCCTCTCTACCTCCTCCACCTTCCTCCATTGTGGATAGTGATGTTAGTGATTCAGATGATGAGACTCCTTCAACTCTGACTCGTAGGGTAACACCTCCGCAGGGTCCACTTGTAGTTGAGGAGCCTCATTCTCCACCTCCACCTAGACCTCATTGGGCTCGACAGACACTTGAGTTTGCGGGTTCTCTTGTTGGGGATCCTACAGATACATGGAGAACTCGATCACAGCATCAGGATCTTCCACATGCATTCATTGCTACTGCTTCCAATCCACAGACATTTAGGGAAGCATCAGGGGTTCTTGAGTGGGACCAAGCTATGGAGGAAGAGTATAGTTCCTTGATGAGGAACAACACATGGGATTTAGTCCATCTTCCTAAGGGGAGAAAGATGGTTCTATGTAAGTGGATCTATTGGACCAAGTTTGTAGTGGATGGTAGTGTGGATAAGTATAAGGCTCAGCTTGTTGCAAAAGGTTTTTCTCAGGTTGCAGGTGTTGACTATACTAAGACCTTTGCACCCATAGCCAAGATGAACTCCATTTGTTTGACACTTGCTATTGCTGCAGCTCATGGTTGGGCTATACATCAGATGGATGTGAAGAGTGCTTTTCTTCATGGTGATCTTGATGAGGAGATTTATATGGAGCAGCCACAGGGTTTCATCCAGGATACTTCCTTGGTTTGCAGACTAAGGAAATATCTCTATGGCCTTAAGCAGGCCCCCAAGGCTTGGTACGCCAAGATGGATTCCTTTCTTCTCTCCGCAGGGTTCACCAGGTGTCATTTCGATCCGAATGTCTACATTTTGCGACAGGATGACTCTCACTTGATACTTGTGCTCTATGTTGATGACTTGATCATTATAGGGAGTACTTCATCCATCATTAGCATGGTCAAATCTGCTTTGCATGACAGATTTGCTATGACTGACTTGGGTCTTTTGCACTAATTTCTCAGGATAGAGATTTCACAGTCACCTTCTAGGATTACACTATCACAACCCAAGTATGCTCTTGATCTACTTGCACGCTTCCATATGGCTGATTCTAAGCCTGCCCTGACTCCCTTTCTTTCAGGAGTCAAGCTTGAGGCTCAGTGTTCTTCTCCACCAGTTGATGCCACTTTGTATCGTCAGCTTGTGGGTAGTCTCATCTACTTGACTCATACATGCCCTGATATTTCATTTGCAGTTGGCATGGTTTCCCGCTTCATGAAGGAACCACATGAGCTTCATTGGAAAGCTACCAAATGCATCCTTCATTACATCTAGGGTACACATCACTATGGGATTCACTATGCAGCAGGCATAGGACTTCGCTTGGTTGGTTACACAAACTCCGATTGGGCTGGCAATCTTGCTGATTGTAAGTCTACCTCTGGTTACAGTTTTCACTTTGGTTCGGGCCCCATTTGTTGGTAGAGCAAGAAGCAACATGCTATTGCTCTCTCTTTGACTGAGGTTGAGTATCGAGGTGCTGTTGACGCAGCGACTGAGACCATTTGGCTCTAGCAGATCCTCATAGAGTTTGGATTCACCACTCCATAGCCGACAGTTCTACATTGCGATAATCAGAGTGCTATTGCAATCTCGAAGAACCTGGTCCAGCACTAGCAGACCAAACACATCGAGATCCATATGCACTATATTCGAGAGCTCATCCAGGAGCAGGTCATTGATTTCCAGTATTGTCCTACAATAGAGCAGGTTGTTGACATATTCACCAAACCTTTCATCGAGAGTAAGTTCCAACAGTTGTGAGCTCTCTTGGGGGTGCGGGATGTGTCCTTAGGGGGGGTCAACTGACTTCTCCTTCCTCTCTTATGGGGGGGACTTTTTCCTCTTTGAGGTTTTGTCTTTCTTCTTTGAGAGTCTTTTGTACATTCATCTCTTTTTTGGGGGGGAGTTTTTTCCCACTGGGTTTTCTCCCTTTCTCCGTTTGTGAGAGATTGCATTGCATAGTTTTGCTTGCATTTGCATATTGTACATGGGTACCTATCATGGCCTAGTAGCTGGGACCCATCTTGCATTTTTGACTTGAGTCTTCATTCCCTTAAGTTGCACTTAAGGGGGGGTGTTGGTGTAAATAAATATTCATTTTGAATATTATTACACTTACTTAAGTTAACTTAGGATAATGCATCTCTTTGTAGTTTGGATTTGAGACACTTAGGGAAGTGTGCACATAGGAATAGTGCTTGTAGGAGAAATTCCATCTTTTGTGGTCTTATTTTGCTGTTACACTCCACATTCAGTGGGTCATCCACCTCTTGTGGAATATTAGATTATTTCTCTTACCTACCCTTGTTTCTCATTGAGCCACATGTCATATTTGTGTGCTCATACATCCATATGGCCTTGCGTATATAAGCAGGCCTATATTCATTGTATTGGTTAATCCAGTTGATCATTTGCATATTGATGAGAATACAGTTTGTTCTTGTCATTCTATTGTCTCTTTTTATGCTTTTCATTGTGCCCTTGATCTTGGCAAAATCCTACAATGTGGTGAGAAATACTCCTACTCAACATGTGCTTAAGAAAAATAAATTCAAACAATGTAATAAAAAATTCATATTACACGAGGGATATTTAATAATTTGCCCCTTAACATAGAATTTTAGGGCAAATGTTGACATAAATAAGAATCCCTAATGTTGGTGTAAATAATTATTCATCATGGATATTATTACACTTACTTAAGTTTACTTAGGATAATGCATTTCATAGTCGTTTGGATATGAGACACTTGGGTGTTTGTGCCACAATGGGATAGTGTGTGTAGGAGAAATTCCACCTTTTTTGGTGTTGATCTTGTTATTACACTATCATATCCACTTATTATGGAGTGATAATTCCACCTTCGGTGGGTGATCCACCTCATGTGGAATATTATATTATTTCTCCTACCTACCCACACCTATTTCCTACCTACCCTTGTTTCTTATTGAGCCACATGTCATATTTGTGTGCTCATACATATCCCTAGCCTTGCCTATATAAGCAGGGTCATCTACATTGTATGTAATGACTATTGTAATCTAGTTGATTATTGTTGATCATTTCTATTGATGAGAATACAGTTTATTCTTGTCCCATATTATGTCTCTAATTTGTACATTTCATTGAGCTCTTGATCTTGGCAAAATCCAACATGGTACCAGAGCCATTGGGGCTTCATTGATTCGTCTTGAAGAGGCATTATTGTGACATCAAGAAGCAGATATGAGGAGCAGCATCTTTTGGAGGCGTCCTAGACCAGATCAGACCCCGCCATCGCGTGCAAAAGGCCGTTTCCATGAATTTTGGTTATAAAGTTGGCCTATTTTGGTGAGAAAATTTTTTTCTCCAATTTTGCTATATTCGTACGGATTTCGAATTTTCTATATATTTTTCGAAAAAAAAAAATTCCATTTTTTTTGAAATTTTTTTTCAAAAATCAAAATCAAAAAAAAAATTGAAAAATTTCGAAAGCAAAAAAAATTGAAAAATCAATCAAAAAAAAAAAAAAGGAAAAATCAAATTTTGGGGGTCCGCAGACCCCTCCCGTACCTACAGTCTTTTTGCAAGTCTACATGCAGCGTCGTACCCAATGCCGGTTGTACCCGCAGGTTCTCGCCAGCCCGGATCCCGGCACCATCGCCGGCGCCCAAGTCCGCTGGCTTCCTCTCGGCCTCCACCAGCGCTCCCTTCGCTCCAGACAACTGCATCTCCGCTCCGTCGCAGTTCAGTGCCCACACCGCCACCCGAGCGCCTGCAGACCTCTGCTCACTGGCCGCTGCTCCCGCCTTGGCAACGTCGACCACAACCGACCGAGACCTCCGGTCACTGCCACGCGAACACCAGTCAACCAAACCGGAGGACCGCGCCTGCCACATGGCAAGCGGCCACTGGTGCATGAAGAAAACCGTACACACAGTTAGCTGCCATACGCCGAGTCATTTGCCACGCAGACCTGCACTGTTAGCAACATCCGTACAGTACGGATTACACAGTCAGCTGTACAGTCACCTGCCGCGTCATCTGTTCGTACAGTACAGACGTCCAGTTAGCAGGGGTGAAGTTTTTGTGACAGTCATATGGCCGTCAAATTTAACCCCATGACTTGCTGATGTCAGGGCCACATCAGCAAGGTTTGAAAATTTTTGGACCCCCCTCTCATTGAGCTTTTTGATTTTGCAGTTCAACTTCAAATGGCCATAACTTGCTCATTTTTGCTCCTTTTTGGGTGCAATTTTTTTTGAAATGGGCTAGAATTTCATGCTCTCCATAGTGGTGAAGAAATTTTTTGATTTTGATGCATGGATTTTTCAAAAAATGTAGTTTTTGGTAACTGTACCTAAGTAATCCCAGTTTTTGCAACTTCAGAGGCTTCGTTTAGGGTCATATGGCCTCCTTTTTAGGTGCCGCTTTTTTTGAAAGTGCGTATGTTTTTGTCTACTTTCACATGATTCTATTAGATTGATGCCATTGTAAGTAGAAATTGTACTTTCAGATCTTGACCATTTTTGGCTGTCTTGGTACTTGTATATTGGCTTGAATCTCAGTTAGATTCATTGCACTATTGATTGAATTCTCTTGTATCTCATTTGAGAAGTTGTAAAATTTGCATCATAAGCCCACTTTGCCTTGTTTTGCAAGTGGCTCATTGTAATCGCACTAAGTATAAAGTGCCAAAATCATCACTTTAGGGGGGGGTACATTGATTGAGTGAATTTGGGGGGTGTCTCTTGTGCTTTTGTGCTCTTTTGTTCCTTCCTTTTGTTGCTATGGGTTCTTCTAAGTTTCCTCTCTTAACTCCACATAACTATGCTACTTGGAAAATTGATGCATGGAGTAAACTTATGGAAAAAGGACTCACTCATTACATTGATGGAACTATTGTTGCTCTACCTGATCCTAAGGCTGATCTAGTTGGTCACTTAGATTGGCTCACTAAAAATATCATGGCAATTGGTACCTTAAGAAAGTATGTATCAAAGGATCTCATTTTTCATATTGAGAAATGTACTCTAATCAAGGATGCTTGGCAAAAGTTTCAAGACTTGTATGGTCAAGTTGATGAGATTATGGGATATCAAATTGATAGTGATCTCACCATGTTAGATCCCAAGAACTTTGATACTATACAAGATTATGTCACCAAGGCAAAAGAGTTGAGGGCACAACTCAAAGATTGTGGCATTGATAAAAAGGATACTCAATTGATATTCAACTTGATAGGCAAGCTTCCACAAGAATATCCAGAATTTGTTTCTAGTTTCCAAACTCATAGGATGACAATGGGTTCAAGCTACAAAATGCCTACATTTGATGCTTTCAATGAAATGTTGATGATGGAACAAACTAAGTTGATAAGCATGGGCATTCTTAAGGCTTCTAAGTCTCAAGCATTAGTGGCAAACCAAGGGAACAAAGGAAATCAAGGAAAGGACAACTCAACCAAAAAGAAATGGCAATCAAAGCCTAAGGAAAAAGCACCATCTTCTCCACAACAAGGAGATTCATCCTCTTCCAAGAGAGATAATTCACCAAAGAGGGAGAGACCTACTTATGCTTATTGTAAAAAGATTGGTCATTAGGAACATCATTGCCATTCTAAGAAGATTGATGAGCTTACACATATCATCAAAAAGCATAACATTGATTTGCCTAAAGTCTACAAGAAGGATGATTCATCAACTTCCACTTCCTCACATTCAAAAGGAAAAGGGCAAGCATTCCTGGCTTCTACAAGTGGAAAGACTCACTCTTTTGGAACAAGAAAAGGAAAAGCTCTATGTGCTACTATCAGTCATGATTCAGAGAGATGGCTTCTAGATTCAGGGGCTTCTCATCATATGGCATCTTCGCAGTCTATGTTCTCTACATTTGAGCCTTGCACCATGCCACAGATTTTGATGGGAAATCATACATACATGGATGTGATTGGGAAAGGATCTATTGACATTGGGGATAACTCCTTCAATGATGTGTTGTGTGTACCCCACTTGACAAACAATCTCCTTTCTATCTATCAAATCACACATGGCGCAACTAAGAGAGTTGTGGAGTTCACACCTGACTTAGTTTTCATTAGAGACATGGAGACTAGAGCTATCATTGCGACTAGGGTGGTTGATCATTCATCTCGGTTATACTCCTTTTCAGATTTTGTTGATGATGATTTCACAGTTGATGATTCTACATATGATGATCACACTTATTGTGATAGTTCAGGTTTTGAGGAGCACTTTGGACACTTGAACATGGGGATTCTCACATGTGACCCCATTCTTGAGTCTTGTCTTTCATCTCCTCATATTGATATCACATCACCTATTGCACCTGATGATGCAGATAGTGCGACAGTTTTGCCTTCATGTGATTCAGTGTAGCAGGATATTCATTATCTTCCAGCTTTAGATTCATGGGATGATTACTTGACAGATATTACAGGTTTGTTTGTGGAATCCTACATTGCAGATTTGGGAGACATCATTGATGACATTCATCTTCTCTTTGATGAAGATGATCCTTCTTCGATTGTTGCGAGGGCACACTCTGACTCTCTTGTTCATTCTCTACATGATCATTCTTTCGAGGTTGATATGATTGTGGATACTTATGTACAATAGTTGGAGGAGGTCTCTTTATGTTTTGAGGAGACATGTGAGTCTTTGGGACATGTTCTACATCCATCTCCACTAGATCTTGGAGTGCCTTTTTCAGCAGTGTGGCACAATTTACCACCTTTGGAGGGGGTACCTTTCAGCATCGACATGGGGACACTTGAGTAGTTTTCAGAGATTCCTTTCATCATGAGTTTTCTTCATACATCTTCCCTTCATGATTGGGGAGACTTCATGGATACACCTTTGGTTTTGTTTCTTCCTAAGGGGAGGAATGTTATTCGATGTTCGTGGAGCAGTTTCTTCATACATCGAGCTTCTTCCATTGGAGTAGATTCTCCATTGAGGGGGGTCATAGTTTGACTTCTCTTCTTCTCTCATATGGGGGGGACTTTTTCCTCACATGGGGTTTTGTTCCTCACATTCTTCTATGAGAGTTCTCTTTTATAGCTTTCATCTCTCTTTTTGGGGGAGGGTTTTTTCCCATTAGGTTTTTCTCTCTTTCCCCACTTTGTGAGAGATTTCATTGCATTGGTTTGCATGCATTTTCATTTGTACATGGGTACCTAACATGGCCTAGTAGCCGGGACCCATCTTGCATTGCTTAGTTGCATTGTAGACTTAAGTGCATTCCCCTAAGTTGCACTTAAGGGGGTGTGTTGGTGTAAATAATTATTCATCATGGATATTATTACACTTACTTAAGTTTACTTAGGATAATGTGTTTCATAGTAGTTTGGATATGAGACACTTGGGTGTTTGTGCCACATTGGGATAGTGTGTGTAGGAGAAATTCCACCTTTTTTGGTGTTGATCTTGTTATTACACTATCATATCCACTTGTTGTGGAGTGATAATTCCACCTTCGGTGGGTGATCCACCTCATGTGGAATATTATATTATTTCTCCTACCTACCCACACCTATTTCCTGCCTACCCTTGTTTCTTATTGAGCCACATGTCATATTTGTGTGCTCATACATATCCCTAGCCTTGCCTATATAAGCAGGCTCATCTACATTGTATGTAACGACGATTGTAATCCAGTTGATTATTGTTGATCATTTCTATTGATGAGAATACCGTTTATTCTTGTCCCATATTATGTCTCTAATTTGTACATTTCATTGAGCTCTTGATGCAGATAGTGCGATAGTTTTGCCTTCATGTGATTCAGTGCAGTAGGATATTCATTGTCTTCCAGCTTCAGATTCATGGGATGATTACTTGATAGATATTACAGGTTTGTTTGTGGAATCCTACATTGCAGATTTGGGAGACATCATTGATGACATTCATCTTCTCTTTGATGAAGATGATCCTTCTTTGATTGTTGCGAGGGCACACTCTGACCCTCTTGTTCATTCTCTACATGATCATTCTTTCGAGGTTGATATGATTGTGGATACTTATGTACAGCAGTTGGAGGAGGTCTCTTTATGTTTTGAGGAGACATGTGAGTCTTTGGGACATGTTCTACATCCATCTCCACTAGATCTTGGAGTGCCTTTTTCAGCAGTGTGGCATAGTTTACCACCTTTGGAGGGGGTACCTTTCAGCATTGACATGGGGACACTTGAGCAGTTTTCAGAGATTCCTTTCATCATGAGTTTTCTTCATACATCTTCCCTTCATGATTGGGGAGACTTCATGGATACACCTTTGGTTTTGTTTCTTCCTAAGGGGAGGAATGTTATTCGACGTTCGTGGAGCAGTTTCTTCATACATCAAGATTCTTCCATTGGTGCAGATTCTCCTTTGAGGGGGGGTCACAGTTTGACTTCTCTTCTTCTCTCATATGAGGGGGACTTTTTCCTCACATGGGGTTTTGTTCCTTACATTCTTCTATGAGACTTCTCTTGTATAGCTTTCATCTCTCTTTTTGGGGGAGGGTTTTCTCCCATTTGGTTTTTCTCTCTTTCCCCACTTTGTGAGAGATTTCATTGCATTGGTTTGCATGCATTTACATTTGTACATGGGTACCTAACATGGCCTAGTAGCCGGGACCCATCTTGCATTGCTTAGTTGCATTGTAGACTTAAGTGCATTCCCCTAAGTTGCACTTAAGGAGGGTTGTTGGTGTAAATAATTATTCATCATGGATATTATTACACTTACTTAAGTTTACTTAGGATAATGCGTTTCATAGTGGTTTGGATATGAGACACTTGGGTGTTTGTGCCACATTGGGATAGTGTGTGTAGGAGAAATTCCACCTTTTTTGGTGTTGATCTTGTTATTACACTATCATATCCACTTATTGTGGAGTGATAATTCCACCTTCGGTGGGTGATCCACCTCATGTGGAATATTATATTATTTCTCCTACCTACCCACACCTATTTCCTACCTACCCTTGTTTCTTATTGAGCCACATGTCATATTTGTATGCTCATACATATCCCTAGCCTTGCCTATATAAGCAGGCTCATCTACATTGTATGTAACAACTATTGTAATCCATTTGATTATTGTTGATCATTTCTATTGATGAGAATACAGTTTATTCTTGTCCCATATTATGTCTCTAGTTTGTACATTTCATTGAGCTCTTGATCTTGGCAAAATCCAACACCTAACATTCAAATGATTTTCAAAAATATCTTTCAAAAGTTACACTAATCATTTAAAAATTTCTCAAAAATTTGTCTATTTATATTTAATAATGTTTAGAGAAATTTTTACTTAATAAATTCTGAAATTTTCCAATAGTAACAAATCCCTTTGGAAATATTATTTCTCTCTAAATCAACAAAAGAGGAAAATAATAAAAATGTACTCATTATTTGATTATTCATAAATAAAATTTACCCAAAAATATATACTCAACTCATTAATTTAAGGTAAAAATATTTATGAAAGCATAAAAGATCATAATATTAAAATCCACTTATTAATCAAATATTATGCATTAAAGAACATTTATATGTAAAATATAATTATTCCTTTTACACAAATATTTCGCTTTCAAAAAAAATAATTCAAAGTTCATAAAATATGGAAAATATAATTTTTAAAATAATAATTTTCCTTTTCTATGCTATTTACATGAATGGTAAAAAATCATTATGAAAATAAAATACTCTATTAAATTTCTTAGGTAAAAAGATACTTCTTGTACATGCAAACCTAAGAAATATAATTTTGTGTTATAGTATCCCTTTGCAAAACAACAATTAAAAATATATTACCTCACGATGGATCCATCGGGGTAGCATACCTTCTCGGGATACGACATTGTATCCCACATCGATACCCGATGGCAATGAAGACTTTGCCTTTGGCTTTGTCATTGCTCTAACAAAAGTTTCCATCGGCATAACTTGGTCCATTGGGGAAGGCCCTTTTCGGCTATGCCTATACCCGATGGAAAAGAGAGAAATAAAATCTTATCAAATATTTCCATCAGCAAAACATATAGTATCGGAGCAATGCCATTTTTGCTATGCCGATACCTCTTGAACGTATGCATTGTGGTAGAAAATCTATAAAATGTCCATCTCTCTGTCTTTAGGGTGCTGACATGCAACTCTCAGAAGGGCAGCAATTTTCTTTTCATTCAAACATTTTGAATAGTGTTGGCCCTCTACTATTTTGCATACCTCCATTGGCAAGTAGCTTGGCCTTTGTTAATTTCAAACTTGTAGGCATGACATAGTAGTATGTTTTATGGTAAATCCATATGTCTCCTGGAAGTACTCCACCATAGATTTCATTGTTCCTTTACAATCAAAACAAAAAATGCCCAGGCCTGTAGTTTTTACTCAAAATCATTTTTCTTTTGATCATGTTTATGCTTCGTTAATAAATGGTTTTCTTTAACTATAGAACATTCTTTTGAAATTGCTTTAACCTTAGGTTTGGATTTACTAGGCATAGAGGCTTTATTATCTCTCTTCCGAGAGCGTTATTTTTAATTTAGTACTTCTGTCAATCTTCCCTTTTAAAATTGCTTCAAACTATGCAAAAAGAATTAAAAAATTAATTTCTCCTACGACCTATTTTGGATTAATTTCATTTCCAAATAACTAGGCATCCAAATGCCATGAAAATTGGCCAAAAGTTAATTTAATTTAAATAAAACATGGGTTTTATTTCAAATTTCAAGTAGCTCGCCAAATTTTGATACTTGCTTTGTAAAATGGCCTGCTAGAGCTAGTCGTGGACAATATAAATTTTAAAATAATAGATCAAACGAGCTCTGATTTTTGTGAAAATTAAAATAGAAGCATTTGACATCAAAATATTAAGTGGGTTGTCCTCTGATTGTTCAAATTCAAAACCTTTTTCTAAAGCATTTTTATGTCGGGATCAATCAGAAAATAATTAAAAGGCAGGTCAGAACTTCTTTGATTCTCATGAAATCTTACGGACACATAGTCTCATATACCAAAGAAATTCAGCATCGGGCTTTTTTAAGATGAAGATAACATGCACAAATAATTAGTTTGACATAAGGGTTTAGTGGGAAAGAGCTATCAATGCTTGAATATGACCTTTCAATTCGTGATTTATACATTCTAAGAAAATGCACATAGATTAGCCTCAAGAGAAACAAGAACTGTTATCAAGAGGATCTACAATTTGGCATAAAATATATTTATGATATAAAAAATGCATATGAACAATTAAATTGACATAATAGTGCTTAGGTGAGAAGAAATTATGATTCAAAGAGGCGTACCTGGAATGATTTTTCCTTTGCAACCACATACATACCTGGAAATCGACCACCTTGTTCATGCATCAAACCTGGTTTCTTAGAGTTGGAAATGGAAGAAACTACTTGATTATAGATGTGACAGATGATTGAACATAGAAATCTTCTTTTTGGCATGAATCTGGAACTCTAAAATTTTATAAATTTTAGGGTTCCAACAGGTCCTCTATTTTCTCACACAAAAATCTACAAATTTGTTGCAAAACAATCCATTTGAATGAAATTCTTAGATGTTACACATTGTTGTATTGTCATTATGAGAATTTAATATTATAGTATACCCAATTTATATCCTTGGATATGAATATCATAGCTTGGTGCATTAATAAGGCACGGTGGACAAAAATATTTTGTATGCTTTCATTATATTAATTTTCTTTTTTTTGTGACTAAAATGTGTGTCCATGTGAGCTATACTGGTTAACTTCATGCTTTAATTTTCTATGTATAGTCATGTTTTTGTGTATATATCATAAATAATCTTAATCCTAAATATGCACAAGTGGTTTAACATCAAAACTGATGGAATCTATCTCTCTCTCTCACACACACACACAAAATCATTTCTTATCTTTGATCACAATTGGACACACTAATATGTGTCCCAATATTCAATATCTTGGTGACAAATCTCGCCTCTAGTTGACATCACATGTTGTGGATAAGTGAGTTCATTGTCTCATTTACACTCATCATGAATGTAAAAGCTATAATCATGAGCTTGATTTCTATTGTTACATGGTGTTTTTATTTAAAGCTTCAGTATTATTTCTTTTGAATGAGTCTTGCAATGACATAATCTACACTTTCTCTAGCCTACAAAATTTTATAGTTTTCCATAGACGTAGCTCATAGAGATAACATGTAACCAATAAATAGAATCTAAACTTGTTATTTGACTCCTAAATGGATGATATGATGGTGTTCCTATGGTTTGTCTAAAGATCCTTCAATTTTGTCTCATCTATGCATTTTCAAGGCAAGAAGTCTCATGTTAGTAAAGATTGTAAGTTGTGTCGAGTATTTTGACAAGTTAAAGTTGTGAATGCAATCGTTTTCCTTCAAGCAATTATTGAATTTAAAACTTTCCTATGAATCAATTATATAATACATGTTTCTAATTTGAGTTGTGAATGAAATTTGATCTCCATTGAAGTTGATTGTGATTTTAGGATAGCAAGTAGAATCTTAAAATTTTAGTGCATCACCTCCTAGGGCTAGTAGTTTTCAATTCAAAAGCAATCTTTCTATCATTTTCTCTTGTCAAGTGCAATAATTTTAGGAGGTTTTTCAAGGGAAGTATCCCATAATATGGAGGGTCATCCTTGTTTTAGGTCACTCATATCTTGAGAAACTCCCCATGTTGTGCAATATTACTGAGTTTTGCATCTTAGCATTTGGGCACAATCCTTAGTAACAAAAACTTTTGGCACACCAAGTGGGATAGTTTGGATTGTTTCAGTCCAAGGATTTTCCATACATTATTGATATTTGTATTTATATCAATGATATCTTCCTTTTGAGGCAATATCTTCACATGCCTAGTGACTCTAATTTCAAATCTATTGGTCCAATAGACCAAGTGTTGGTATGTTTCAAAGAAAATATTTTATTTTGATTCTCTGGCTCTTTGAATGAATAAATATGTCTATACTTCATAAGAGTTTGTCTTATCAAGCCCTATTTCATGAGAGTGATATTCCTACACCATATTATCTATATTAGACCCAAAATACTGCTAGTTTTATCCCAGACAAACTTTCTACAGCAAGCTATTAGCATATTCAGTATGCTTACCACCCACCCATCCCTACTCAAACACCTTGGGAACTTGAATATAAGTGTACTTATCAAGGGAATTTGATTTGCAATAGAATGAGTGGGCTTATCAAGCCTATCATCATGAGAAAGATTTGGAGGATCAAACGAAGCAGTATGAAGAATATCTTGCAGTGAGATAAAAACCAAGGAGAAGTAGATGAAGGTTTTTCTTGTTCAATTTTAGAGGTTGGAGACTTAATCGGCTCTTTCAATTCCTATCCTCAAACAAGCTCCCTCAACTACAATAGATCATCTTATGAAAGAAGAGGTTCGTAAGTAGAAATTTAAAATTTTTGGGCAAGGTAAGCCTATTCAACCTTCAAGTGAGTCTTCTAAGTTGAAATCCCAAGTTTTAGAAGCTTTCAACGCATGCAAGATGTTATATGTATGTAGAAAACTAGGTCATTATTCCCCAAGAGAAACCCTTTAAAGAGATGTCTCCACCACAAGGAATCCCCAAATCTTATCAATGTCCTTTTGCAAATCAACTTTCATTCCCTAGCATCATCTACCTTTGTCCAAGAGGTCCTATTATATATCAAAGAGATATTTTATTGAACCAAAGAGAGACTTTTTTGAGGTAGAAACAAAGTTATCTTGTGTTAATACACCTACAAATGATGTAGAAATAGAAAAATTAAATTAATTGCAATAAAATGATATGTATGATGATATAGAACAATAGGTTAAAGAGCAAGGAAAAACTGTTGATAACAAGTTTTTGATTGTTTTGTTTAATGAGTTACCTAGTTATATTGAGCAAGATGATGAGATAATGCTTGTTTTGTTTAATGAGTTACCTTTGTATGTTATTGATGAAGAAGAAGATACATCTATAATAACTCAACAATAATTTTGAAACATCACCAGAATACAAATTATGTTGACCTCAAGGTATTGATTCATCAATATTATGTTTTCTCTATTTCTGTCTCCGCCCCCCTCTCTCTCTCCACTCTCTTTCTATCATTTATCTCTTGTCTCTCCCTCTCAGTATCTATCTCTCTATCTACTCTCCTCCTCTATTAGGTGTGCCTCTCTCCCATTCCCTCCCTCTCCTACCCCTCTCTCCCTCTCTATGGTCATATGGTATTCTTAGGGTTCATATGGTATCCTAGGGATCCATGCATGTGTCCTACGGGGTCATAGGACACCATATGACTCCTTAGGATACCATATGACCTGTAACAATACATAAGATGTCATATGGAGTCCTAAGGGGTCATAGGACACTACATGATCCCTTAGCACATGATAGGACCTATAACAAAACCAAATAGTGTCCTAAGGGGTCATAGAACACCATAGGGTGTTGTTATGGGTTGTATGGTGTCCTGAGGGGTCATATGGCATCCTATGACCCCTTAGAACACCATATGGTGTCGTTATGGGTTGTGTGGTGTCTTAAGGGGTCATATGGTGTCCTAAGGGGTCATAGACCACCATATGACCCCTTAGGACACCATACAACCCATAACATAGAGGATGGAGATAAAGAATAGGGGGGAGAGGGAATTATAGCCCAATATATAGAGAGGGAGATAGAGGTAGAGAAAGATATGGATGGAAAGAGATAGAAATGGAGGAGAGCAAGAGGGAGATATAATAGATAGAGGGGAGAAGGAGTGATATAGATAGAGGGGGATATAGAGAGATAGAGAGGGATATGGAGAGGAATTTTGAGTAGGAGAGATGGAGTGAATAAGAGAGAGATAGTGAGATAGAGGTAGAGAGATATGGATAGAAAGAGATAGAGAGAGGAGTAAGAGGGAGATAAAGAGAATAATAAAGAGATAAAGATATAAAGCAAGAGAGATGGGGCGAATAAGAGAGAGGTATAGATAATGAGATATAGATAGAGGGATAGGGAGATATAGATAGAGGGAGAAATAATGAGAGAGAAAGGTGATGAAGACAAGTAACAAAGAGAGGAACAAAGAGATAGAGAGAGGTGGAAAGGAGATTTATAGAGAGATAGAAACAAGGAGTGTGTGTATGAGTGAGAGAGATAGTGAAGTGTTGTAATTTGTAACCTTGCACAATTTACACAACTTTATGTGCCCCTAATTTCATCTGTCCCATCTTAGCTCTCACCAGAGTCCATTTTAGGATTTTTTACCTCAAAACTAATGTCATCTTTCTACATGGTAATCTAAACCCTAACATTGAGTTGTTTGCTCTTCATTTCTCATTTATTTTCCCTATTTTTGATGAACAAGTGCACTCGAGGCACCCTTGTCTGTATAGGGGTGTCCAGGGCATCCTTGGCTTCCTTAAAAAAGACATATTTAAATATGTCAGTGCACTTCCGATTCTTGGTGATTTTGGATCTTGGTGTCTCAATTTAACCATTGGAGGTCACCCTAATTGGTGCAAAGAGAGGGAGAGAGGGAGGTAGTAAGAAAGAGAGGTAATGAGAAAGGGAGAGAGGGAGGGGGAGGAGAGAGGGAGAGAATAAGAGAGAGATACACCTGAGACAAGGGGAGAGTGAGATAGAGAGGATGAGAGGGAGAGACTTCAGAGATAAAGAATGGGAGAGAGAGAGAGAGAGAGAGAGAGAGAGAGAGAGAGAGAGAGAGTTAAGTGAAAAAGAGAAATGGAGGGGGGGAGGTAGGAAGAGAGTGGGACAGAGGAGGAGAGTGAGATAGAGAGATAGAGGCAGAGAGTAAGAGAGAAAGAATGGGAGAGAGAGGGAGAGAGAGAGAAAGAAGATTCATGGAACATTGTTTAGGCACATAGTGTGTTGATGGAAGATTTAGCTAACATAGCATGTTAGTCGCTTTCACTAATTCATGGACTGTGTGCTCACCATTTCCTTTTGCCCCATGAAACAACAAATTAGACTAACATAGCATGTTAGTAGCTTTCGCTGATTTGTGGGCTGCATGGCCGCCATTTTCTTTTGCCCTATGAAGCCTGTGAATTCGACTAACATGGTGTGTTAGTCACTTTCACTGATTCACGGACTACATGGCCATCATTTCCTTTTGCCCCATGAAACAACGAATTCAACTAACATAGTGTGTTAGTCACTTTCACTGATTCATGGGCTGCGTGGCACAAACAAAGTGACTACATCAGGGAAGCCTACGCCGATAAGACCGAAACAACCTGATAAAGAGAGTAAGGTGCAAGAAGACTCATCGGGATAGCTTACACTACCGGAGAAACATTTTTAGAGTTGTGTCGATGCCTAATGGGCAAAATGCCATAGAGGGCGGATCTATCGGGGAGACTATAACTATCGAAAGCAAGGAAAATACGCTATGCCGACACCCGATGAAGAAATCAGTGAAAGTTACATCGATTGAAAAGAAAGTTAGATGTCATGGGACCATTGGATGAAGTATTAAGTGACTTCATTCCGCTATTCTGGCTCCAAAATGACAGTACAGATTGACCAACACGCGTGTTAGTCGCACATTTTACATTGTCGATTTTGCAATAAACAGGTGCGATTGAGTAACGCGTCACTATCATGCTATACAAAGGGTCTATTTTTGAGCCAAAATAGCTTTAGCCCATTCCGAAGGCCGATGGAGCGACTGGAGGAATAAACTGAAGAAGGTTTCATCAGAGAGAGACAAGATTCATGGAAAATTGTTTAGGCACATAGCATGTTAGTCGCTTTCGCTGATTCGTAGACTGCATGGCCGCTATTTCCTTTTGCTCTGTGAAACAATGAATTTGACTAACATAGTGTGTTAGTAGCTTTCGCTGATCTGCGGGGTACGTGGCTACCATTTCTTTTTGCCCCGCAAAACAACAAATTTTACAAACATAGCGTGTTAGTCTGTGAATCAGCAAAAGCGACTAACACGCTATGTTAGTCGAATTTTCTGTTTCACGGGGCAAAAGGAAATGGCAGCCACACAGCCCTCAAATTAGTGAAAGCGACTAATATGATATAATAATCGAATTCATTATTTCATGGTCTAAAAGGAAATGGCAGCCACGCAGTCCGTGAATCAGCGAAATTGACTAACACGCTATGTTAGTCAAATTCACTATTTCACAGGGCAAAAGGAAATGGCGGCCACGCAGTCCGCGAATCATTGAAAGTGACTAACACACCATGTTAGTAAAATTCATCATTTCATGGTGCAAAAGGAAATGGTGGCTATGCAGCCCATGAATCAGTGAAAGCTACTAACACACTATGTTAGTCGAATTCGTTGTTTCACGGGGCAAATGGAAATGGCAGCCATGTAGTCCGTGAATCAATGAAAGTGACTAACATGCTATGTTAATCGAATTCGTTGTTTCATGGTCCAAAAGGAAATGGTGGTCACACAGTCTGTGAATTAGCGAAATCTTTCGCAAGTCATAAAGAAATGGCGGCCACATAGTCTGCAAATCAGCAAAAGCGACTAACATGCCATGTTAGTCAAATTCATCGTTTCACGGTGCAAAAGAAAATAGCGGCCATGAAACCCATGAATCAGCAAAAACTACTAACAACCTATGTTAGTCAAATTCATTATTTCATGGGGAAAAAGGAAATGGTGGCCATGCAGTTCGTGAATCAGTGAAAGCAACTAACACGCTATGTTAGTCAAATCTTCCATCAACATGCTATGTGCCTAAACAATGTTCCATGAATCTTCTCTCTCTCTCTCTCTCTCTTTCCCTCTCTTTCCCATTATTTCTCTCTTAAGTCTCTCTCCCTCTCTACCTCTATCTCTCTCTCTCACTCTCCCCCTCTATCAAGTGTATCTCTTTCCCACTCTCTCCCTACCTCCCCCTCCCTCTCTCTCTCTCCCCCATTCTTTATCTCTGAAGTCTCTCCCTCTCATCCTCTCTCTATCTCACTCTCCCCTTCTCTCAAGTGTAACTCTTTCTTATTCTCTCCCTCTCTCCTCCCCTCCCTCTCTCCCTTTCTCATTACCTCTCTTTCTCCCTCTCTCCCTCTCTCCCTCTCTTCGCACCTCTCTCTCTCTCTAGTCTCTTGTACTCTCCTTCCATCCCTTCCTCCCTCTCACTTAGACTCTCTATATCTCTCACCCTCTCTTTCTCTCTCTCTCTCATCTTCCCTCCATCCATCTCTTCTATCTCTTTCTCTCCCAATCCCTCTATCCACCTCATAGATCTCTCTATATCTCCCCCACTCCCTATCTCTCTCTCTCCCCCTCTCTTAGGTATCTCTATTCCACTCTCTCTCTCTCTCTCTCTCTCTCTTTGAGTCCCCTTCTCTGTGTTTCTCTCTATCTCTATCTCTATCTCTCCCTCTATTTCAGTCTATTTCCCCCTCTCTCTCTCTCTCTCTCTCTCTCTCTTTCTCTCTCTCTCTCTCTCTCTCTCTCTCTCTCCCCCTCCCTCTCCCTTTCTCTATCTCTATCTCCCCCCTCTCTCTCTGCATCTCTCTTTCTCTCATTTATCTCTTGTCTCTCCCTCTCAGTCTCTATCTCTCTATCTCACTCTCCTCCTCTCTTAGGTGTGTCTCTCTCCCATTCCCTCCCTCTACTCCCCCTCTCTCCCTCTCTAGGGTCATATGGTATCATAGGAATCCATGCATGTGTCCTACGAGGTCATAGGACACCATATGACTCCTTAGGACACCATATGACCCGTAACGACACATAAGATGTCACATGGAGTCCTAAGGGGTCATATGACACCATATGACCCCTTAGCACACCATATGACCCATAATGACACCAAAATGGTGTCCTAAGGGGTCATATAACACTATATGACCTCTTAGGACACCATACAACCCATAATGACACCATATGGAGTCTTAAGGGGTCGAATAGTGTTGTAAGGGGTCGTAGGAGACCATATGGCCGCTTAGGACACCATACGACCCCTAACTAAACCATATGGTGTCCTAACGGGTCATAGGACAACATAAGACACATAATGACAAAATATGGTATCCTAAGGGGTCATAGGACACCATATGACTCTTATGACATAATATGACCCCTAACAACATCTAAGGGGTCATAGGACACTATATGATCCCTTGGCATACCATAGGACCTTTAACGACACCAAATAGTCTCCTAAGGGGTCATAGAACACCATATGACCCTTTAGGACACCATATGGTGTTGTTGTGGGTCGTATGGTGTCTTGAGGGGTCATATGGCATCCTATGACCCCTTTTGACACCATATGGTATCGTTATGGGTCGTATGGTGTCTTAAGGAGTCATATGGTGTCCTAAGGGGTCACATGTGTCTTAAGGGGCCATAGAACACCATATGACCCCTTAGGACACCATATGGAGTCCTGAGGGGTCATATGGTTTCCTAAGGGATCATAGAACACCATATGACCCCTTAGGACACCATATGACCCACAATGACACCTAAGGGGTCATATGGAGTCCTAAGGGGACATAAGACACCATATGACCCCTTAGTACACCATACAACCCATAATGACACCAAATGGTGTGCTAAGAGACCATAGAACACCATATGACCCCTTAGGACATCATATAATGACACAAAATGGTGTCCTAAGGGGTTCTATGGTGTCCTAAGGAGTCATAGAACACCATATGACCCATAACGACACCATATGGAGTCCTAAGGGGTCATATGATGTCCTAAGGGTTCATAGGACACCATATGACCCTTTAGAACACCATACGATCCCAAACAACACCACATGGTGTCCTAAGGGGTCATAGGACCCCACATGACCCCTTAGGACACCATATGAAACATAACAACACCATTTGGTGTTCTAAGGGGTCATAAGACACCATCTGATCCCTTAGGAAACAATATGACCCCTAACAACACCTAAGTGGTTATATGGTGTACTAAGAGATCATAGAACACCATATGACCCCTTAGGACAGAATACGACCAATAATGACACCATATGGTTGATTAAATATTAATGTTACAGTTTGCTACTCCATGATGCCTGAAAATATTGGAAGGATATGGTTGTATCAAATGCTTCCTTGAATGATTGAAGATGCTTGATGTTGCTTGTAGATGGATGTGGAATGGTTGAGTATGGATAATGTGATGTGAAAATAAATTGAAAGGATTCTCCTAAATAGGGTTCCAAAGGTAATTTACCAATTAGGGTGACCTCCAATGGTTAAATTGAGACACTAAGATACAAAATCACCAAGAAGGGGAAGTGCACTGAAATATTTAAATATGTCTTTTTTAAGGAAGGTAAGGATGCGTTGGGAACCCCTATACAGATAAGGGTTCCTCAAGTGCACCTATTCATTGAAAATAGGGCAAATAAATAAGAAATGAAGAGCAAACAACTCAATGTTAGGGTTTAGATTACCATGCAGAAAGATGACATTAGTTTTGAGATAAAAAGGCCTGAAATGGACTTGGGTGAGAGCTAAGATGGGACACATGAAATTAGGGGCACATAAAGTTGTGTAAATTATGAAAGGTTACAAATTACAACACTTCACTATCTCTCTCACTCATACACACACTCCTTGTTTCAATTTCTCTATAAATCTCCTTTGTACCTCTCTCTATCTCTTTGTTCCTATCTTTGTTACTTGTCTTCATCACCTTTCTCTCTCATTATTGCTCCCTCTATCTGTGTCTCCCTATCCCTCTCTATCTATTTTTTCATTATCTATACCTCTCTCTTATTTGCCCCATCTCTCTTGCTTTATATCTTTATCTCTCTATTACTCTCTTTATCTCCCTCTTACTCCTCTCTCTATCTCTTTCTATCTCTCTCTCCCTTTCTCTTCCAATATATCTCTATCTATCCCTCTCTCTCTCTCTCAATTTCTCTATCTCCCTCTATTTGTCTCCATCTTTATTTTTCTCTTTACTTCTCTATGTTTTTGTTCCTCTATCTAGATCTCATTGTATCTCTCTTTCTCTCCATCTCTATATTTCTATTTCTACTTCTCGATGTTCATATGTCCCTCTATCAATCTTATTTATCATGTTATCCTATAATAACTTTCATGTCAAACGAAATCCAGTCAATAATCTGCAATGTTATCTTGTAGTTACCTTCATGTTATACAACATCATGTCAATGATATGTCATGTTATCTCATTATAACCATCATGTTATATGTAAATCTAGTATATAACAAGCCATATGCAAAAGTGACTTCCCTACCACCTCGTGGGTTAAAAGAAGGAAAGACAATGATGTTGTGGGCTAGAGGGATGAGCAAAAATTTCCACAACTTAGATCACTCAAAAATTACAAATCGTTGATCATGATCACCATAACTAGCTGCAACTTTGATTTTTCAAAAACATTACTAAAGTTAATAACATGAGTTTTATAACCACTTTTTGGAGTCAGTTTATCTATGTCCCGATGGGGTTAAAAGTGGTTATAAACATTGTGTTTTAGACTTTGGTGAAACCCGATCATATTATCTCATAATACGTTCATGTATTATGAAATCTTGTCAAAAATCTGTCATGTTATCATGTAAAAAACCTTCATGTTATATGAAATACAATCAATAATCTGTCATGTTATCCTGTAATAACCTTCATGTTATATGAAATCTAGTCAATAATTTGCATTTTTATCTTGTGGTTACCTTCATGTTATATGACATCCTGTCAATAACTTATCCTGCTAATCCTTTGATGGATAATGTTATGTGAATACAATAATAAACTTACATAAACAACATTTAGGCTATAGAGGTTTGTGTCTTGTGTGTCTTGAAGGATGCCCATGTCTTGTTATAAAGATCCAATCTTCGTACAAGGAGGATGTTGGAAAAGTTTGTGATCCAATGGTTTATTTTTTTGTTATCTCAGGTGAATGATCGGATATCACAACCTTCCTCTTCAAATAACAGAGGTATGTTCACCCCATAAAAGTGTATAAAATCATAGATATTCAAGATGAGAAATAAATTGTTGCACATATATAGCTTAGGTGGAGTGGTTGGATGAAAATAAAAAATATATTTGGAATTGAAAAACAATTACATATTTACCATATAACATAATTTATACTCTATTAAATGTCATAAATGATTTTTAAGATTATAGAAATTGAAAATGTAAGTAATATATATAATATTTCAAAATGTGTTGTACTTAAATTCATAATGGAAAATTATGTGAAATTTATCTAGATCTTTTCAAATACTTGGGTAAACACAAATCAATAGTAGAGTAAATTTAAATTCCATAATTATTTGATTTATTATTACTATAAATGAAAATATTATATTTTCTATTCATATTTAATTATAATTTTTAATGATAAAATTGATTTGAAGGTTTTTCAATAAAATATTCTATATGTTAAAATATAATAAATGTATGACATAACTATAAAAAGCAAGATCAAAATTTTTTATATTATTTAAGAAAACTAAATTATATAAATTTTTAATTATTTTTTAAAAATTTAAATCTTTTAGACATATAATTAAAATTATTAATTAAAAGATAATTTTATTTATTAATATAATAAATTTAAATATAATTTATTATTAAAAAATATTCCTATTAAAGAACATTCTAAAATTTGTACATTTAACTTAAACTTCATATAAGAACATTCTAAATTTTTATAGTTATTTTACAAAGAGATTCAAATAAGAAAACTTTAAGTGATTGGAACTATCAAAGAACAACCAATATTTGAGTAGATGTAATTATAATATTAATTGGAAACTACAAAACAATGTTTGGATTCAATCTAATGAAATTAGATGTGGCTTTTTTCAATAAAACTTTAGCTATCACAAAATTACGAAACAACTTCTGAATTAAAATAGATTTATTTTAAGTGACTTTTTTCAAATGCATGTGAATTGTTTGTGAATATAAATATAATCTTTTTTTTGTCTGTAAATGAAACTTGATCCAAGTGTAACAAATTTTCCTTGTTTACAATGGCTATAATATATAAGTTGGTGTGGTTTTAATAAAAAATAAATTTCACAGCAATCATCTTATTTAAAAATCAAAATCATGAGATGAGATATATTCACCCAAATAATTAGATTTATAAATTAAGAACCAATCTTAATTCCTTTTTACTTAAAATCTCCTCTATAAATGCCCTAAATTAAACAACCCAAAGCCTCCATAATTAAAATCAATGAATTTTTTAATGAATCATAATTTTAACTTTTACAATATTATAATCAATTTTAAGTATAAATTAAAAAACCCAAATAACAATGCTTCATATTCAGGTTGTTGGTGCAAGGGCCACTGGAGTACCAAATAGCTTTCATATTTGATTTGCCACACCACACTAGAAACTGCTCATCTCTTGTCATGATGAAAGCCCCATAAAAACCTCATTGCCACAACTCTTACTGCATGAATATGTGACAAATTCCAAATAGCCCATTGTGTGAGCAGCATTACCAAAAACAAAGGGATAAACAAGGCTAAAATACCCTCTAAAACAAATGGCTGTTGTAAACAATTTTGTACATGAATGACATGAATCTGATAAAAATATTTCACAGGTAATCTTAAAAAAGAAAAATATTGTTCACTCCTATCTAAATACATCAAACACTAAAGGTTTTATTGTGGCTTCCTTTTAATAAAGTTTCTACTATCACATTTCTAAGTCATGTTATTCAAGAGAGCCTGCAAAGCCTTCACTATTTCAATCGCACTCAAATCACACGCTTCTTCCATCTACAAACAAATAGAATGAATTGGGTCAGTTAATTGAATGTAGATGGAAACACCCAATTGAAATTTATTTTCTTTGAGTTAGACAGTTGAAGCAATGAGAAAAGAAAAGACTAAAAATTAAAAAAATTAAACTTCATGATTATCCTTTTTCCTAAAACAATATCCATGTTGTAGGGTAGTAGGAATTCAACCTGGCACCCATAAAAATCCAAAAACAACACATTTATTAAACAAAAAATACCTTTCTAAATTCAAAGACTTGCATAAACAAAAATCATATTTCATCAGATGTCAACAACATACCTGCTTTCATGGATCGACTCCAGCGATCTAGACTTGGCTCCTGTTTTCATGGCTTTGACTGCAACGATCCAAAATGGAAAAATGAATACAATGATATTTTTGCCCTGCGTTGAACGAAGGAGATCGGGGTTCAAATGAAGGAAAAAACAATGTGAAAAAATCCCCCAAAAACTGAGAATCATAAAAATCTAAACATCTCACCATCATGTAAGAAAAATCATATATTGAAGGCTGTGAAACAAAATCAAACCTTTCGATAAAAACAGTTTACTTCTGCAGCCATGGGCCCTCAAATCCCCCTGCATTTTTCATTCCTTTCATGTTTTCTTCATCTGGCTTTCGTTCATGGTTGCACCTCAAATGAAAAATGAAAAAGCATCTAGTTTTAGGTATTTTAAAATTTTTCAATTGTTTGAGTGGGAATAGAATTTCAAAAAATTCCCTCCCATCCCCTTAACGTCGTTGCTGCCATTCGTCAACATTTTGTAGCCATTTTCGTCAACCGCAAAATGGCAATATGCCTCCACGTTAGCCCAATGGTGGATCCCAGAATGTGTCTCATGGCATCATGAAGGGCATGCCATTCACTAACATTTTGGAGCCAGAATAGCTATAGCCCAAATTACCTCTAGAAAATTCTATCCTGAACCCTAAACAATGAAAGGCTACGGACAAGCATATGTGGTGGATATGGTCATTTCAAAATAACAGTATATTCACATGTATCACCTGACATAGCGTTGAAACTTTACAGATATCACATGGACAAAGTGAGGGATTTAGTAAGTAGATTATGTCAAATCGTTCATCAATTCTGATTATGAAGTGGGATTTTTAGATGATTTTGGGAAAGAGGTAAATGAGACCTCCAACTATAGGGCAACTGTCTACCTACTTTTGATACTCTTTTTTAATTATGGATTTTTATTATTTTTTTCAAATGAAAAATATTAGATTATATAAGTTTGCCATTTCTTTGCAGTCTATTTAACATGATTATAATATGTTGAATAAGTGCATATTTAAATTAGATTTAGTCATTAGGTTAAGTATTATGAACAATGGAAAGGGGAATCAATTAGTATAGAGAGATACAACAATTTCTGTTCAACTTCACTTTTCAATAGACTTTAGGGACAAAGTTTTATAAGAGGAAAAATATTTATTGTTTTAGAAAAAACTAGCTATTAGAGAAGAATCCTAAGAATATTATAATGAAAACATGAAAACAATCTGAAATATGGAGCCAATTTAGAATCTAATGAGTGAAACATAATATCTAGCTTGTTAGAATTATCTAGACAATAGATTTGCTTCTCTTGAGACATTTTCCATGTATTTTTATCATAGACAATGTGTATAACTCAACTCTTCCAATTGACTAACCTTGTTTATAGATGAACATTGACACTAATCATTAGGTGGGACCAATCTAAACTTTAGAGTTCCATATATTTCATCTTCAATAATGTAAGAGAATCAACACAAATCCACAACTATTGATTGTTAACTGTTAGTATAAAACCTTAGACTAAAAACTTATTAGTCCTAAACACCTTTCTAATACCAAAACTTTTAAATACATTTAAATACGTTCTATTGACATAAGTATGGTTGAAAACTAATAAAGTCCAAAAATTAGTTGATCATGCTTCTGTGTTGCAGAACTAAGATATTATTAGAAACCATCTAGATATTAAAGCAAAGACGATAGAAGTAATCTCATGGCAGTCCAGAGGTGAAGGATCTATGGCTAAGTCTTATCTTCACCACACAAAATGAAGTGTCCTGGAATCAAATTTCTATAGGCTTCAACGATTCCAAATACTGCTTCCACATTTGTCTCCATACGGTCAATTTTCATAAGCTCAACAGTTCAAAACAATGTGTCCACAGTTTTGATGTGCAACAGCCCAATCCGCTATTTCTACACTCTTTTCAGAAAGTTCTACTTCCAATTCGGCCTTTTGATCTTATATTTAGCTTTGATGTTCATTTCTGAGATTGTAAGGGTGTTTTATTGTTCACGAGAGACATATATATTTTATCTTTTTGTAGGATTTGAATTTGTAACTTCTCTTTCAAGAACACAAATTCTCCACTACAAATTACAAATTCTCCACTACAAATTCACTGAAAATATGTTAGTCTATGTGTAACAATTAAAGAATGAAGTATAAACAATTATGATTAGAATAGACTATTGAATCAATAACAGCATTGAGAGGCGTTTTTGGAAAAGAAATCAGACTCGTATAGTTTTCATACTTTAGTTTGAGGGAAAGAACTTACCAGAAGACAGTCACAAATTGAACCTGTTATGACTCAGGGACCTTAGTGCGCATATGCTGCAATCGCAGATGACAATGTTGTAATGATTAGGTATATTAAATAGCGAAAGTAAAAGCCGAACATAACTTAGACTCTAAGTCGTGTATACCCAGAAGTGTTTACTCAAAGTTTCTGCTGTAAACTTCCTCCTTATCCAAACTCAATGTTTGCTAGGGAACACTTCATCTACTTCAAAGGAAGGTTATGCTTTACTACATAAAGCGCAAGACTTCCGAGAAAAAGACCATACAGTCAATATTATTTTGAAGGAAAGAACTTACCATAAAACAGTCACAAATTGACGCTGTTATGACTCTGGGGCCTTGGTTCTCATAAGCTGCAGCAATCTCAGAAGACAATATTCTAATGAAGAAGTAGAATAAAGAGCTACACCATTCTCTGAACATTAATGAGTCTCAAAGTCGTGTATTAGAAATAAGATGTTAGCAGTAAAAGGCTACGGACAGGCGTAAGTGGTGGATATTATCATTTCATAATAACCGAACATTCACATATATCACCCGGCATAGCGTCTGATGATTTATAGACAGGGTAAGGTTAATCACATGGACAAAGTGAGGGACATAGTACATTGACTATGTCAAATCGCTCATCAATTCCGATAAAAGTGGGGTTTTTAAATGATATTGGGAAAGAGGAAACCTCCAATTTTAGTGAGATTTATCGTTTTTTTTATAGGGGAAGAGTACCAATAGTTGAAATAGTTCCAATAACTGTCACCTTAATATCATGACCCCTCAAAACATAAAAAAAAATTGTCAGTCAGTACATAATAAAAAAATACCAGTAAATATTTATTTTAACACCAATACATGTTCACAAATGAATTAGTAGTTGAAAACAAAAAAGTAAAAAAAATAAACAACTACTTGTACATTTCCTATTTTAATACAAAACATCTTGCACAAATAATAAACATTTTTATTTTTTCAAAAACTTAATGTTTACATTTGTCATTTTATGCAAGTGGTTTAAAAGTACAAATGTACTCTAATTACAATTACATGTACACAACTATTGGTGCATTACATGACATAAAAACAATGAATTTTAGACTTCTTAGACACTTAAGTGTACATTCTTCCAAATATCACTTCACAACTTCATGCATTAAATGGATCTGCATTTCGTATCTGCATTTGCAACAACTGGTGTAAGGATCCCCAATATCCAAGAATCTGCATAAAATCGAATTAAAAAAATCAAGTTTCATTCAAAGCATGGAAGAAAATTGAACAATTTGAAGCAATGGAGGACTGCATATTTAATATGACACGACCGACTGTTTCCCACAAAAATTTAAATTTGAAAATAGCTAGCTACCACAATTGAATGCATTGCACATTCAAATTATATTATAAGACAGAATTTTCCTTGTCACTTTCACTACAATCCAATTCATTGCATATTCCTGAGCTCTGCAAATACCCTTTGCACATTCCTTACTTGAGGGCGCACATTCAGGTTGGTACACAAAAAATAACTAAATTCCCTCTGTGCAATCAATGTTAAATGCTATAAATATTTCAATTAAAATTATACTGTTTTCAATAAACCAACATTTCTTTCAATATAGTCACTGTAAATAATATTAACAACCATATTGGATGTCCAATGATGGTTTACCTTCTTCGTAGTTGCATTATGCTTTGTCTATTGATGATTTCTTTGTATGCGGTTTACAGTTTCATTTCAATACTCTCTTACAATTTAATAATATCAAAATCCTCACAGAGAATGGAAAAACAATTGAATATCTCTTCGTTTTTTTTAAAACCTCTTAATTATTTATCATTTCATTTTATGGGTGCTCTATTGAATGGTGTCTCTCTGTTTATAATGCCAAAATCATTACAAAGAATGCAAAAAAAATTGATTATTGTTCATAATTATTCGAAACCCCTTCATTATTTATCATTACAATAATGTGTATGCTTGATACTATTACTTACAATGACTATATACTAGCTATATGGTTATACACACACGCGCATGTGCGCGCACACACACACACTCATATACACCAGGTCAGACAACTTTTATTATAAAGTTTAGAATGGGTGGTCAAAAAATATGTTGAACACCCATAAGAGCCTTCCTGCGGACACGTTATGGGCCCACATTGCACAAACTCTCACTATCTATTTTGCCCTAAAAACTTAAGGAAATGAAGAATTTTTTGTGGAATTTTCATTGTTTGCTCTGCCTTCAATTTGTTAATGTAGACACCTAAAAATGTCTCATTGATTATTTACTAATTATTCTTCTGATTGATTAAATAATTCTTTAATTAATTTAATTAACTATTTCTTCTAATTTCATATTTCCTCATCATCTTACTAATTATTCTATTTCCTATTCTATCATCATTTAATCATTTTAACTATTTTCTAAATATTAATTAAATATTTTTTATTTAATTAATTATGATTAATTCCCCAATTTAAATAATCTTTATTATTTAAATAAAATTCTATTTTCAATTTCTATCTCTAATCATCTAATCATTTAACCCTTTTCTAAATATTAATTAAATATTAATTATTTAATTAATTATGATTTTAATCTTTATTATTTAATTAAGATCCATTTATAAATAATTAAATAGTTTCTTTAAATTATTTCATTAACTAATTATTTATTCTAATTCTATTTGCAAATCCCTAAATTCAAATTTCATTTAATTTCACGAATTCTTCTATTTCTAAATAATCAAATAGTTTCTTTAAATTATTTAATTAACTAATTAATTCTTCTAGTTACATGTGCATGATTTCAAAAACCAAATTGAAAATCAAAGTCAAGTTTTAAATATATTCAAATTCTAAATTGAATTAAAATAAATTCAATTATTTGAATAAATCTCACGCAAAGAATAAATTGAAAATCTAAGTTAAAATGCAAGCAAATGCTAAATTAATTAATTAATTAATTAATTCAATTATCTCTCCTATCTCTATTTCCATTTTCTAGTTAGCTTTTTCTAAAATAAGCTTTGTTTGTCATCTTCTTTATTTCCTCCAATCATTTTTTTTCTTCCTTCAGTTAGCTTTTTCTCAATCAGTTGACTCAATTAATCTATTCAATCTATTCTATTTCACCTCCAAGTCAGCAATTCAACTATCAATCAACATGTGAGCTCACCCGAGTTCCACCTCTTGATCATTTCGTTCCACCTTTCAATCAATCTCATCCAAAAATTTATAAATTGAACATTCAATCTTGGACAATTGCTCTGAATCACAAACTTTGAATCTTTGTGTCACTTACAGGTTGCCAGCGTAATATTTGAGAGCCATCATACCACAAAGAAGAGAAGGGCAATGGAAGTTATACGCAGTTACAGAATAGGGAGTTTTGATTGAATTATT
This sequence comes from Cryptomeria japonica, assembly GCF_030272615.1. Lineage (NCBI taxonomy): Eukaryota > Viridiplantae > Streptophyta > Pinopsida > Cupressales > Cupressaceae > Cryptomeria > Cryptomeria japonica. Next base: position 160,896,808 of record NC_081411.1, read on the forward strand.
TTATAATTCTTATTTTGATTTGATTGTGTTATTTCATTGTTTGTTTGTTAGAATTCTTTAATTAGATAGGGATTCATGATTTCTCTTTGTTTCTAATTGAATTTAATGATGAATTGAGCATAGCATAGTTAATATACTCACTACAAATAATATTATGAGGCATACTATATATTACTTCCAATAAATTTCATATGAGAAATACAAAATCATTCAACCACTTACTCATTTGAGAAATGAATCTGCATCTTAATACTATATAACCAATATTCACTTTTTAATCACATCACAGTTACATCTTCCATGCATGCATCTCGTGCTTCTAGTTTCTCTCCTTGTTATATAATGTTTCAAGTTTTGTACCTATGTGTGTGTATATATATACATATACATATATGTATACATATATATGTATATATACATATACATGTATGTATACATATATATGTATATGTATATATATATATGTGTGTGTGTGTGTGTGTGTGTACATACATATATATATATATGTATGTACATATATATATATGTATGTATATGTATATATACACACACACAACACCATTTTTTTTGTTGAAACATATTCAATAATGTAATTGTTCACTATCTAATAGAATATCAACAATATCCAATTTTTAATCACATTACAGTTACATATTGAATTCTTGCATGACTTTTTTGAGTTCTCTGGCTATATGGTTATTATTTATATTATCATGCATACATAAATAAAGACACAATAACATTTTATTTTGTTCAAAGATGTTCAATGATGAGTTACATAAATAGATTTGTTTTTCATCATTTATCTCAATGACATTGAGGGTTTCATTTCAATGATCTATATCTGTATATATATTTATATAGGCACACATAGTTGCATTTTATCATGGATACCTTATCATTGTAGGTTCACTGAACATAATGGCATGAGGTAGAAAGGAAAATAGGTCTGTTAGACATCGAATAGTTAGAGTCACTTGTGGGGTGCACTTCCCTGATGAAGATAGTTTTGTCCAAAATGAAAACCCAGTGACTACTGTTGTAGATGACCATTCACCTAAAAATGCAACTGATGTGGAAACTATTGTTGTACATGACCATCCTACTGTAGATTGTAATCCTATTCCAGAAACACCACAAATACAGGTGGTCTCAAAGGCTCCCAAACCAAAATGGAGCATATTTGATATGAAAGAAGCAATATCATGCATAGAAGACAAGAACATTTCTCTTAGAGGCACATCAGTCAAGTATGGTATCCCCATTGCCTCTTTGAGAGCATGGCTGATGGGAACCACAACCACGACTGTGAGGGGTCCACGTACCATTTTATCAGCAGAGGAGGAGGATGAAGTTGTCCAATGGTGTAAAAACATGGCTGAAATTGGTCATGGTTTCCAAATCAGTCAACTTCAATCAACTGTTGCCCAAATTATCGAGAAAAGGCCTAATCCATTCAAAAATGGGATGCCAGGGAGGTCATGATGAGTAGGTTTTAGATGAAGGCACCCTAATCTAATGATGAGAATAGCAAAAGGAGTGGACTCTGATAGGGCTATTATGCTTCAACCTTCTATTGTTGCCTCTTTCTATGACAACTTGAAGGTAATGTACAACCTCAATCACTATGGTAGCAGTCAAATTTGGAATTGTGATGAGACTGGTGTGCAAGCTGGGAGGAATTGTGGAATGAGAGTGATAGCCAAATTGGGCCAGAGGTGTGTACCGCACCTAATTTTGAAGAGTAGAGAGTGGATCACTATTTTGGCATGTGTTAGTGCATGTGGTTTCAACATTCTTGGATTTTATTTGTTCAAATCTAAGAGGCATATCTAAAACTACATTGCAAACTGCAAGCCAGGAGCATGAATGGGAGTCCAAGAACATGCATGGGAGTCCAAGAACATGCATGGATGAAAAAGGAGTTGTTCTTAAATTGGTTGGAATATTTTGCATGTTCAGTCCCTGGTGGAGTTTCACCCTCACATAGAGCCCTACTGATCTTCAACGGTCATGGCAGCCATGTAGCCTTCAAGACAATTGAAGAAGCAAGGCAGATAGGTATAGATTTGGTAACCCTTCCAACTTATACAAGCCACAAACTACACCCACTTGATGTCTCTGAATTCTCACCTTTCAAGAATTATTTCAAACAACAAAGGAGTATATGGATGTCAAAATTCCCACAAATTGAAATTAGAAGGGAAGAGTTGGCAACTCTTGCGAGCAAGGCCTTTGCCCAAGCATTGACACTGGCTAATATAATAAGTGGCTTCCATAGGATAGGGATTTGGCCACTTAACTGAAATGCATTACAGAATGATATGAGACCAAGTGAGGCATTTGAGGTTGCAGTTGATATACAACTAGTTGTTGGAATAGAACATGATGCCACTTTGAGGGATGAAGAACCAGAGTATATGGCAGCAGAAGCTTGCTTGCGATTGGCTAGTTTTAATGAGGAAGACATTCAAGATTTTTGTAGAGTGCCATAGCGGAACACAAGTAATGGTTGAGGGTACAAGTTTGACACCACAAACTACCAAAGCAAGTCTCCCCCCACAAACCAGCTAGCCAAATGAGGGTTTTGAAAGTATATCAATAGGCATGTCTTTGCCAACACAAGCTGACATACCAGAGTGGACCCAAGAAGTAGCCAACTATGATGATGTAACCCTTTTCATGCCAAGTCTGCCAGAAATTGATCCAGCAGATGTGATAAATTACTTCACTAATGCAGTCATCTGGGAGCAGCAAGATGATGTTGATTGTGAAGACGAACCTGAGTTTGTGCCATGCACACAAGAGGATGCGCAGCAAGTGCCAAGGAAAATCAACAAATTCTTAAGACTTCCAGTGCATATAATGAATCATTCTTTATGTGGAGGTAGGAAAGGGGTACTACATCTTAGTAGCCAGTCACATATCTTGACATCTGATGAGTAAATTCAAAGAGAAAAAGATAAAGAGGCTGAAAGGAAAAGAGATGAGGAATTGGCAAAATGAAAGAAAGAGCGGATGAGATAGAGGAAGGAACAACGTGAAGCAGAAGCGATAAAAAATGAGGCTATGAGGGTGGAAAAATAGGAAAAAAAATTGCAGGATTCCCAAGACAAGTTCATTCGAAGACAAGACAAGGCAAATAAAGATGCAGAAGCAAAGTTTGAGAAGGAGAGGATGAAAGCTAAAAAGGCAACCAAGCATGCAAAGAGGATGAAATATGTTTCCACAGTCGCAGAACCTCTACCCATCCGACACCCAATTCTCATGGAAATGATGAACCTCTTGTCCCCAGCCTTTGCAGCTATTAATACTATGCAAGTTGGGACTGCACTTGGATCCTCAGACACCATGCAACTTACTTTAGGTGCAAACTAGACATTCCTTGCTCAAATAACAAGTTGCTTACAAACCCCTCCCAGCGAAGAAAACAATGTTGTTGGGCTAGACCCTAGTAGGCCATAGTCCGTTGGGGTTGGATTTGTGAAACCTCCTCCATTTAATACCCATATGGAGAATTGATCAAGTTTGATGAATTATAATTTGTGAGCCCTCTGAAGAGAAGATTTTGAGTTTCGATATAACTGTGATGTGATTATAGAATGACGTACTACCATATTTTGTAATGTGATGAGAACTCCGTTGTTTTCAGATATCTCAAATGGATATTCCAATGAATTGATGGTATTGTTGTAAATCTCATATGTTTGTTTTTTGTGATGTTATATTTCTCATATATTAGTTGAACTGATTTCATATATTTATCACTATCAAAAAAGGCAACATAAGTGTTCAAATTGCTCACTATCAAAAAGGCCATATCAATGGCATCTGATTATTCAGATGCCACTGATATGTCTTCTTTTAATAGTGAGAAATTTGAACACTTATAAGTATTCAAATTGCAGTCATCGTATATAAATTGCAGTCTCTAATATGTCTACTAGGTCATTGCATCGAAATGATAAAAGGAAGTGTCCTATTTATAAAAGGGCACCAGACAAATAACTATTTTCTATTGCCTTACAAGATATCTTGTTAGCTACCAAGTTTTCCTTGTTGGCAGTATCTAACAAAATATCTTTTAAGGCACTATAAAACAATTCTTTGTCTAATTTTTTTTCAAATAGGGCACTTCCTTTCGATCAATATGAACTATGTGTGTTTCTTGCATTAATATGAAGTAAGTGAGGAATTTAAACAAATTGAAACACAAACAATTCAGAAATTGAAACATAAACAAATTAGAAATTGCATTGTCTACTAGATCATTGTGAAAGTATAGGTCCAACAAAGAGAAGATTGAAACATATGAACTAAGTGAGGAATTTAAACAAATTGAAACACAAACAATTCAGAAATTGAAACATAAACAATTCACAAATTGAAACATAAACAAATCAAAAATTGAATTGTTTACTAGATCATTGTAAAAGTACAGGTCCAACAAAGAGAAGATTGAAATATATGAAAAAAGTGAGGAATTTAAACAAATTGAAACACAAAAAATTCAAAAATTGAAACATGAACAATTTCAATTGTCTACTAGATCATCGCCAAAGTAAAGTCATATCGACTTTACCTAAGAGGAATGCTTGTTGTCTTTGACATAGTGACTCCTAGATCATTTCCTGCGATAACAATCACAACAAAATGCAAAACAAACTAAAGTGTGTTAAGAAACACATTTAATAAGAAATGCATAACTACCTAAGATATCTTCACAAATTAATATAAAATGTAAGCATTAAAGGCATAATCTCCAAAGAATTGAAGTGTGTTAATAAACACATTTACATTGATATGATGATCTTCCACAAGTATGGTTCTTCCCTCGATGCTCTAGCACGCTTGCAAAAAATAGTAATAATCGAGGGTAGCGTAACGTTGTAACAACAAATCATCCATACATTATTGAATGCAAAACAAATTTTTGATCGTCTTTAACTTTTGACAACATGCATACAATCCTTACACATTCATACATACATATTCAAATGCATAAGTACATACATATACATATCCACCTACATACATATGCACATGTACATAGAATTGCACATATGAACATATACATACATATGCATATGCATATGTATAACATACATACATATTGCAAACAAATAGTTACCTAAGGAGTGTGCAAAGGGAATTTGTAGAACTCAGAAATATGCAATGAATTGGATTGTAATGAAAGTGACATGGAAAATTTTGTCTTATAATATAATTCAAATGTGCAATGCATTCAATTGTGGTAGCTAGCAATTTTTAAATTTGAATTTTTGTGGGAAACAGTCGTTCATGTCATATTGAATATGCAGTCCTGCATTGCTTTGAATTGTTCATTTTTCTTCTACACACACACATGTATATGTGTGAGTGTGTATGTGTGTATGGAAAATAACCATATATGTATGTGCATGTGTGTGTGGATAATAAACATATAGACACATTAAACTGTAAGAGCATTGAAATGAAACTGTAAACCACATACAAAGAAATTATCAATATACAAAGCATAATGCAACTATGAAGGAGCATAAACCATCATTGGACATCCAATATGGCTGTTAATATTATTTAAAATGACTATATTGAAAGAAATGCTGGTTTACTCAAAATAGTATAATTTAAATTAAAAGATTTATAACATATAACATTGACAATAGAAGGAATTTAGTTATTCCGTGTGTACCAATTTGAATGTCTGCCCTTGAATAAGGAAATTGTTGTTGATTACAGCAAGTTCTGTGACTATATGGTTATTGTCCATATACATATAAAAATATATATAGACAATAACCATATAGCTAGAGAACTCGAAACAACCATCGTTATAGAACATATTATGCTATTGTGTGTGTTTCTTCATGTATACATATACATGTATATATATATATATACACATATATATGTACATACATGTACACATGTATATATATACATATACATATATATGTATATGTGTGTATATATATGTATGTGTATATATATATATATATATGGACAATAACCATATAGGTACAAAACTTGAAACTGTATATAACAAGGAGACAAACTAAAAGCATGAGATGCGGGAGTAAAATATGTAACAATGATGTGATTGAAAACTGGATAATGCTGATATTCTATTAGATAGTGAACAATTCCATCATTGAACATCTTTCAACAAAATAAAAATGCTACTATGTGTGCTTGTATAAATATATATATAGAGACAGATCATTGAAATGAAACCCTCAATGCCATTGAGATAAATGATGAAAAACAAATCTATTTTTGTAACTCATCATTGAACATCTTTGAACAAAATAAAATGGTATTAAGATGCAGATATTGTATTAAGATGCAGATTCATTTGTCAAATGACTAATGATTGAATGGTGTTGTTGTATTTCTCATATGAAATTTATTGGAAGTAATATAGTGTATGCCTGATAATATTATTTATAGTGAGTATATTAACAAATTGAAGGCAGAGCAAATAATGAAAATACCAAAAAAAATCTTCATTTCCCTAAGTTTTTAGGGCAAAAAGGATAGTAGGAGTTTGTGCCACGTGTATATGAGAAGGTTGTTATATGTCGACAATAACACACACACATAGACACACCCACACACACACACACACACACACACACATATATGTGTATATATGTATACATGTATATATGTAATGATAAATAATGAAAGGGGTTTTGAATAATTATGAACAATAATCAATCTTTTTTGCATTCTCTGTAATGATTTTGGCATTATAAACAAAGAGACACCATTTAACAGTGCACCCATAAAATGAAATGATAATAATGAAGAGGTTTTGAATAATTATGAACAATAATCAATTTTTGTTGCATTCACTATAATGATTTCTCCATTATAAACAAAAAGACCATTTAACAACGCACCCATTAACTGCATGTTGTTATATGTCGACAATCACAAACACACACAGACACACACACACACACACATATACATATATATATGTGTGTGTATGTATATATTTATATATGTAATGATAAATAATTAAGAAGTTTCGAACAATTATGAACAATAATCATTTTTTTCCGCATTCATTGTAATGATTTTGGCATTATAAACAGAGAGACGCCATTTAACAATGTACCCATTAACCGCATGTTGTTATATGTTCACACACACACACATGCACACACACACACATACATATACATATATATATGTGTGTGTGTGTGTGTGTGTGTGTGTGTGTGTGTGTGTGTGTGTGTGTGTGTGTGTAATGATAAATAATGAAGGGGTTTCGAACAATTATGAACAATAATCAATTTTTTTTGCATTCATTGTAATGATTTCAACATTATAAATAGAGAGACGCCATTTAACAGTGCACCCATAAAAGGTAATGATAAGTAATGAAGGGCTTTCGAACAATTATGAACAATAATCAATTTTCTTCGCATTCAGTGTAATGATTTTGGCATTATAAACAAAGAGACATCGTTTAACAATGCACCCATAAAAATAAATGATAAATAATAAAGGGGTTTCAAATAATTATGAACAATAATCAAATTTTTTTTGCATTCATTGTAATGATTTTGGCATTATAAACAGAGAGACACCATTTAACAGCACACCCATAAAAATAAATGATAAGTAATGAAGGGGTTTCGAACAATTATGAACAATAATCAATTATTTTTACATTCACTGTAAGGATTTTGACATTATAAACATAGAGACTCTATTTAACAGTGCACCCATAAAATAAAATGATAAATAATGAAGGGGTTTCGAATAATTATGAACATTAATCAATTTTTTTCACATTCACTATAATAATTTCGGCATTATAAACAAAGAGACACCATTTAACAATGCACCCATAAAAAGAAATGATAAATAATGAAAGGGTTTCGAATAATTATGAACAATAATCAACTTTTTTTGCATTCACTGTAATGATTTCAACTTTATAAATAGAGAGACGCCATTTAATAGCACACACATAAAAAAAATGATAAATAATGAAGGGGTTTCGAACAATTATGAACAATAATGAATTATTTTTGCATTCACTGTAATGATTTCGGCATTATAAATAGAGAGACTCTATTTAACAGTGCACCTATAAAATGAAATGATAAATAATGAAGGGGTTTCGAACAATTATGAATAATAATGAATTATTTTTGCATTCACTGTAATGATTTCGGCATTATAAATAGAGAGACTCTATTTAACAGTGCACCTATAAAATGAAATGATAAATAATGAAGGGGTGTCGAACAATTATGAACAATAATCAATTTTTTTCACATTCATTGTAATGATTTCGGCATTATAAATAGAGAGATGCCATTTAACAGCGCACCCATAAAAAGAAATGATAAATAATGAAGGGGTTTCAAACAATTATGAACAATAATCATTTTTTTTCGCATTCACTGTAATGATTTCGGCATTATAAATAGAGAGACACCATTTAACAACACACCCATAAAAAGAAATGATAAATAATGAAGGGGTCTCGAACAATTATGAACAATAATCAATTGTTTTGCCATTCTTTGTGAGGATTTCGGCATTATAAATAGAGAAACACCATTTAACAACACAAGCAAAAATTGAAATGAAAAATAATGAAGGGGTTTCGAAGTAAACGAAGATATATTCAATTGTTTTGCCATTTTGTGTCAGGATTTCGACATTATTAAACTGTAATAGAGCATTGAAACGAAACCCTAAACTGCATACAAAGAAATCATCAATAGACAAAGCATAATGCAGCTGCGAAGGAGAAAAACCATCATTGGACATCTAATATGCAAGGAGGAATAGTGCGACCATTACCTGGGAGGAAGCCGTCGATGGAGAAACAACTTCATTTCCCTAAATTTTTAGGGCAAAAAAGATAGCGAGTGAAGAAAATGCGACGAAAAATCTTCATTTCCCTAAGTTTTTAGGGCAAAAAAGATAGCAGGAGTTCATGCCACGTGGGGCCACCATACCTATGCGGGAAGGGGGTTATGGGTGGTCAACATGTTTTTTGACTACCCATTTTAAACATTTTTATATTCATCATATTTTTTATTATATGCATGTGATAAATTTTTTAGGTTAATTATTTTTAATAAAATGGTGAAAAACATATTACTTTTTAGGTATTTTATAAATGGATATTGGCCTTTTGGTGTGCGGGTAGTGGCACAAAAGAGGTCAAGTATCGAGCGACACTTTGAAACGACCACTTTTTGACCTTTCGACGCATAACGACTCGTAGAGATCGGATCGTTACTACCCAGAAGCCAGATACGAAGACAACCAAACAAAAAATTCAAAATTCGATGTACCGTTTAGGATCTGTCGGTGCGCGAAGTTAGCTATGACGGCTACTGGTGCTCTTCCCCTACCTATTTTTTTCTTTTGTACTCTTTTTGAGCTATGGATGATTTTTTTAATTTTTTTTTAATTTTAAATATTGGATTATATACATACCATCTTTTTATTATAATATAATATAACATCTCAAGTTAGTGTATATTTAATTTAGATTTTTTCATAAGTATTATGACCAAGGGAAAGAGGAATCTTGAATTTCTTATAAAGGGATGTAAAAATTTCATTTCAATTCTATATTACAATAGACTTTAGGGACAAAGATTGATAACAGTAAGAATGTTTATTGTTTTAGAAAAAGCTAGTGATTAGGGGAGAACCATAGGAACCTTCTAATAAAAACATGAAAAAAATCTAAAATATAGAGTACAAAATCACTAAGAAAAGCTTGTTGGTGACAACTATCCACCTGAGTAAGATGCCTAACATTTTCCACATGTTTCTATCATAGATTATGTGTCTAACTCAACTCATAGAATGCACTAGCTTTGTTTATATATATGCATAAATACTAATCATTAGGTGAGGCCAATCTAAACTTTAGTGTTACATATGTTTCATCTTCAATGGTGTAGTAAAATCAACTAAAATTTAATTTGGCAATGATTTCAGTTCAACTCCATTTGATAATAAACTTTAGAGAAAAAGTTTCATAGGGGGAAGAATGTAATCACATATCATTTAATATTCTAGTAAAGGCTAGTGATTAGGGGAGAATCTAAGAACCTTATAATGAAAACATGGAAACAATATAGACTATAGATTCAATTGAAACTCTAAAGGTTGAAGCCTATACTCTCTAACTTATCAAAACTATCTAGACAATGGAATTTCTAGAGAAAGAATGACGATGACAACTATCCACCTTCGAGTGTGACCGAGATACCCTTGTAATACCTCTAATCACTGTGGAATAATTTTTTCATTGATCAAAGCCAAATCCTAAGGAATTTGTCTTGTAGCTAGGGATAACTCTATAACTAAACATGTTAAGTGCCAAGGTATATAAATCTATTGGAACCATGGGGACACACATACGAAAATATTACTCCATTCCATAATCATAAGTGTAGAAAATGTTCCTAAGAGAACTCCAAGTTCAATTAATGCAAACAACATGATATCTTGTCATTGTGTGTAAGCTATAATTGTTATTTGCATGACGAAGTGTTAAATTTTTAGATACAAATATTAAAAATTGGTTTGGCCCATTTGGGGTGTATAATTTCCCTAGTCAATTTTTTCTTCAATATATTAGTAAACAACTTCTATTTGAGTATGTGAAACACGTGTCATGCAAAAATTCATATTTCTTACATCCACTTTATTGTTGACAATTTTTTAAATTTCCGATCATCTTGAGGATCTATACATACTATGTTTTAGTGGTGTTATGGATCTAGAGAAGTTATTGATACCTCTTTGTTTTATAACTAGGCGAATCTTGATCTTGATCATTTTTGGTATATTAAACATACTAAATTAGTTTGACATTCACTGAACTAATTTGAAAAATGGTCAACCCAATAGAAAAGAGCCATCTCAATTTTAATTTTCCACATGAAATAGCAATATCAAAATACCAAACCGATCCCACAATTTTGCAAGGCCTTTTAGGAGAAACAACCATCCATTTGTGAGGACGTGAGGAACCATTAGATCCTAACATCAACAATCAACACCATTTAATTAAATAGAATTAACTTTGTAGTGGGCTCAACAGATGAGTGATACACATCACACTTTTTATTCTATCAACCTGGTCTAGGCTTACCATCTTCCCTTTGTGGATGGATGATGCAATTAAGGTCACGGGGTCCAAAATGGACAGTCAAACCTTGCAACCTTAAATTTTTGAAATACATCCATAGCATAAAAAATAAGTAACACACAAAGAATAATTTACACATAGAGATAAAAGACACGATATTTATCTTGGAAAAGCCCTCAAAGGGAAAAACCCAGCCTCAAAAGATTCATCCTTATTATATTAGATCTAAAAACTCATTACATCTACCAGTATGGCTTCTAACATGCTAGGTTGCAACCTAGGATTACAACCATCTCATAAATGAACTTCAAGTATAATGTCAACTAAAGGAGTACATCTAGCCCATCCAAAACCCATCACTATTAGGTCTCCTGGATCTTCTCGCTATCATTGGTTCTCTTAAACACTTCTCCATCCTTCTGCTCTAGATCTGTTTTGCTTCTTTGATATTTTGCAACAATCACAAATCTTTCTTATATATCATTCGCACTCCCTAAGTCAATTTGCATCGATCATTGGTCAGCCATAAATACCAAAGTTTATGTAACATGTAGTCGGCCACCCCTCCATCCTAATCACCTTTGTACCTAAGATACCATTATGTGGTTTCCAAGACAATTTCTATTGGTCGTAATTCACCTCCACACATTTTGTCTTACTAGCACACACTTTCCTTCTCAAGTGCCTCATTGTGCAACAACACATAGTCAACCAATTTTCTTGTACCTACTCTATCACTCCAAACATTTTGTCAGAACCTTGAAATTTTGGCAAAATTTGAGGTTCCCATGATGAAAATTTGATTGTGACACTTACATAAACCCCTACAAAATTTGTTCAAATGCCTACTTTGAAGAATAGTAAATTGAAGCTCGTTCACTTTCATGGTAAATTCAAATGCCTACTTTCATGCATATTCACCTATCATATGTGAGTATTCATATCCATCTGCAACTTCCATTAATTAGATTTGATAGATTTTCACACTGTCAAATATGCTAGAGTAGCCCACTTCAGAGGGTAATATTTATGAACTAGAATATTTTCATGCTAAATAAATTGGTCCGCATAATTCTCATGATATTTGTGTACCTTTGTGTCCACTTTTAGAACTTCAATATCTTATTTGGTATTTTTACCAAGTCAAAAGCAAATGGAAATTGTTGAGATTTTATATTTGCATTGTACCAGATCTATTAGGAACCCTATTTTTGAGAATGGATATTTTAAAACCATTTGACCATCATGTCAAAAGGATTGGTTCTTATGATTTTCATCATATTCATATACTTCCTTGCACAATTTTAGAACTTCAGGATTCGATTTGATATTTTATCAGAGCTAAAACGAAGAGAAATTTATAAAGTTTGGTTGTCTGCATGTTTCGAAAAAGGTCAACTTTGACCATTAATATCTTGCAGGTTTTGTGGAGTTATTAAAAATGCCTTTGCACACATGTTTATTATACCCCAATGAACCCCCATGCTTCGTGGCTGATTCTCAGAGCGAGAGGTGGTATTTTTCAAGGCGTGAAATTGAAAGGGTTTAGAAGGGGTTTAACATGTGTATTTTCAAAAAATGTTTTAGTGATCCACTTTGATGATTAATATTTTACAACCCAAAAGTGATCTTACGGTCCCATTTTGTAGAAAGTTTCTTAGTATATATGGTTGCAGTTACTTTCAATTTTATGGGGATTGAAGGAGTTTTGATAGGCTTTTTCAAAAATGTGCAAACTTCAAAAATTAAAGGATGTCATGACTTCTAGGATGGACTTTGGAGTTTCTACTTTTTATTTTGTCAAAATTCGAGCCTATTTGATATATTAATTTAAAGCTCACATTTTCTAGCTATAGTCTCTCGTAAGCCAATTACAAAGGGAGTACCTCAATTTGTCGAGATGCTCAATGTTTGAAACAAAACCCATGTTTTATTTTAAATAACATACATGATTTCAAATTTGCATGGCTCTAGGGTGCCTAGTTTATCTGCAGTGGAATTAGTCAAAAATCATCATAGGAGGAATTAAATATTTCTTGACTTTTCTAAAGTTTAATAGTAAAAATTTAAAATACTTTTAAATGTTTAATGGGTCTCTCATGTGCAACTATTTGAAGTAGGATTTTCTAATTTATGGTTTGAAATTGCCCATTCATTTTTCTATTTTAGGTGGTTGTGGGACCCATTCCTTCCACTTAGACATTCCATTATTGTTCGTTCCATTCAAATAAACTTCACCATTAACTTTCAAATTCAAAATGCTCCTACCTAGGAGTGTGATATTTTGCCAAGATCAAGAGCTCAATCAAATGTACAAAATAGAGAGACAAGATATAGGACAAGAATAAATTGTATTCTCATCAATAGATAAAAAATAATCAATAGTTGTTCAATACAATGAATATAAGCCTACTTATATAGGCAAGGCTCTATGGATATGTGAGAACACAAACATGACATGTGGCTCAATAAGAAACAAGGGTAGGTAGGAAATAGGTGTTGCAGGTAGGAGAAACAATAAAATATTCCACATGAGGTGGATCACCCACCGAAGGTGGAAATATCAGTCCACAAGAAGTGGATATGATAGATTAGTAACAAGATCAACACCATAAAAGGTGGAAATTCTCCTACACACACTATCCCAATGTGGCACAAACACCCAAGTGTCTCATACCCAAACTACTATGAAATGCATTATCCTAAGTAAACTTAAGTAAGGTGTAATAATATCCAAGATGAATAATTATTTACACCAACACCCCCCCCCTTAAGTGCAACTTAGGGGAATGCACTTAAGTCTACAATGCAACTAAGCAATGCAAGATGGGTCTCGGATACGAGGCCATGTTAGATACCCATGTACAAATGAAAATGCATGTAAACCAATGCACTGAAATCTCTCACAAAGCAGAGAAAGAGAGAAAAAATCAATGGGAAAAAACCCTCCCCCAAAAGAGAGATGAAAGGTATACAAGAGAACTCTCATAGAAGTATGTGAGGAACAAAATCCCATGTGAGGAAAAAGTCCCCCCCATATGAGAGAAGAAGAGTAGCTAGAAAAACCCCCCTCAATGTAGAATCTGTACCAATGATAGGAGATCGATGATATATGAAGAGAATTCTCCACGAACATCAAACGATATTCCTCCCCTTAGGAAGAAACAAAACCAAAGGTGTACCCATGAAGTCTCCCCAATCATGAAGGGAAGATGTAGGAAAAAAACTCACGATGAAAGGAATCTCTGAAAACTGCTCGTGTTCCCATGTCGATGTTGAAAGACACCCCCTCCAAAGGTGGTAAACTGCTCCACACTACTAAAAAAGGTACTCCAAGATCTAGTGGAGATTGATGTAGAACATGTCCCAAAGACTCACATGTCTCCTCTAAACATAACGAGACCTCCTCCAACTATTGTACACAAGTATCCACAATCATGTCAACCTTGAAAGAATGATCATGTAAAGAATGAACAAGAGGGTTAGAGTGTTCCCTCACAACAATAGAAGAAGGATCATCTTCATCAAAGAGAAGATGAATATCATCAATGATGTCTCCCAAATCTGCAATGTAGGATTCCACAAACAAACCTGGAATGTCTGTCAAGTACTCATCCCATGAATATGAAACTGGAAGACGTGAAATATCCTACTGCACTGAATCATAAGAAGGAAAAACTGTCACACTATTCACATCATTAGGTGCAATAGGTGATATGATATCAATAGGAGGAGATAAAACACAAGGCTCAAGAATGGGGTCACATGTGAGAATCCCCAAGTTCAAGTACCCAAAGTTCTCCTCAAAATCTAAACCATCACAAGAAGTGTGATCATCATGTGAAGAATCATCATATGTGAAATCAGTATCATCAACAAAATCTAAAATGGAGTATAAACGAGATGCATGATCAACCACCCCACTCGCAATGATAGCTCTAGTCTCCAAGTCTCTAATGAAAATTGACTCGGGTGTGAACTCCACAATTCTCTTTGTTGCGCCATGTGTCATTTGATAGATGGAAAGGAGATTCTTTGTCAAATGGGGTACACACAACACATCATTGAAGGATTTATCCCCAATGTCAATAGATCATTTTCCAATCACATTCATGTATGTATGATTGCCCATCAAAATTTGCGGCATGGTTCAAGGCTCAAATGAAGAGAACATTGACTGCGAAGATTTCATATGATGAGAAGCCCCTGAATCTAGAAGCCATCTCCCTGAATCATGACTTGTAGTAGCACAAAGATATTTTCCTTTTCTTGTCCCAAAAGAGTGAGTCTTCCCACTTGTAGAAGCCATGAATGCTTTCCCTTTCCCTTTTGATTGTGTGGAAGTGGAAGTTGATGAATCATCCTTGTTGTAGATATTAGGCAAATCAATGTTATGCTTTTTGAGGATGTGTATGAGCTCATCAATCTTCTTAGAATGGCAACGATGCTTCTCATGACCAAAAGTTTTACAATAGGCACAAGTAGGTCTCTCCCTCTTTGGTGAATTGTCCCTCTTTGAAGAGGATGAATCTCCTTGTTGTGGAGAAGGTGATGCTTTGTCCTTAGGATTTGATTGTCATTTCTTCTTGTTTGAGTTGTCCTTTCCTTGATTTCCTTTGTTCCCTTGATTTGCCACTAATGCTTGAGACTTAGAAGCCTTAAGAATTTCCATGCTTATCAACTTAGTTTGTTTCATCATCAACATTTCAGTGAAAGCATCAAATGTAGGCATTGTGTAGCTTGAACCCATTGTCATCCTATGGGTTTGAAAACTAGAAACAAATGTTGCATATTCTTGTGGAAGCTTTCCCATTAAGATGAAGATCAGTTGAGTATCCTTCTTATCAATGTCCCAATCTTTGAGTTGTGCCCTCAACTCTTTTGCCTTAGTGACATAATCTTGTATAGTATCAAAGTTCTTGGGATCCAACATGGTGAGATCACTGTCAATCTAATATTCCCTAATCTCATCAACTTTACCATACAAGTCTTGAAACTTTTGCCAAGCATCCTTGATTAGAGTACATTTCTCAATATGAAAAATGAGATCCTTTGATACATACTTTCTTAAGGTACCAATTGCCATCATATTTTTAGTGAGCCAATCCAAGTGACCAACAGGATCAGCCTTAGGATCAGAGGGAACAATAATAGTTCCATCAATATTATTGGAGTTGAGGAAAATTCAACTCTACAACTCCCAAAGTTCACTTGCATGCAAACCTGTCATAAAAAGAGAGAAGCAAAAAAACTATGGAGGCTAGAATTCACAGATCCAGAAAAAAGGAGTCATATTGATTGTTCAAGAAGAATGCAATTCAATAATTACAGTTTTTATGAAAATATAAAGAGAGAATCCTTATAAAAGGATACTCGAAACCCTAAATGTGAAAACCCTAAAGAATTATAAGATTCCTTAGTTTAGCTTAAGCGTAGAGTATAATAGACTAATAATTAAATAAATAATTATTAGCTAATAAAAGATTACTCTAACACCCCCCCTTAAGATGAACTTAGGGAATAGGTAAAAAAAAATAAGGACTAAAAAACATGTGAAAAATGAAGGAAAGCAACAATGGGTTCCGACAACTAGGCTTGATGAGGTACCCAAGTACAATAAAATCTTTATAAAGTGGAGAAAAAGGAGAAAACCCTATTGGAACAAAACTCCTCTCCAAGAAGAGATGAAAGTTCAAGTGAAGGACTAAGAAGCCTCCAAACAAGAGTGTTCCAAAATATAGGAACAAAAAGAAGAGAATGAAGAACACCACTGAAGCATGAAATAGCTGCAAACACTATCGAAGAGTAATTGTTGATCTGAAGAACCTCCACTGAAATAGAACATGACTAGGTAGAGAAGACTATAATATGCATGAGTGCCCTCAAATGACACTACTCAAATCAGATGCCAAACAAAGACAAACAACTGAACTGAAAGATATAGATGACATGAAACACAAAAGCCTAAATAGCTGATCAATCAAACCAAGGAAGCATTAGAACCAGCATGACAAACCTCCCCATAATGCAGAAAAGGGAGAGGGCCAGGTAAACTGAAAAGAACAGCCAACAACAACTGCATGATGAAGAACTAGGAACATCGAAGGTGCAAAGAAAGTACATAGTCTCATGGAAGGAACACTCACTTGACACACATCATGAGGTTAGTGTCGTGGAAGTAACACTAACTTGACAAAGGTAGATGGCAAATAAAAGGCAAACATCAACCCCCCCATGGCACTTTATAAGTGGCGAAAAACAAAAAACTGAATAAAATATACCTGGAGAAGAATCTGGAAAGAAAACTCATATGAATGGAAAGAACACAAAACAAGATTTCCAACAATATAAAGTTTTCAAAAAACAGAGTTTGGATGTTCAAGTTATGTCTCCCAGAGTGCAAAAAGGAACCTTTGACTTTGATAGCAAACAACACCATCAAAATAAAAAAAAATCAAAAGTTCAAACCTCCAAATCTAGATAGAGATCGGAAAGAGCTTTTTGACAATATAAGGTTTTGCGAAAAATGCCTTTGTATGACCAAGTTACGGCTAAAAGAAAAAACCCCTCTTGCAGGGCATAAAAAAAGTAAAGAAAAAAAAATGATGAAAATTTTCAAACACATTTGTAGGTACAGGCGTACGGATTTTTGAGCCTAAAAAAATGTGCCAATAAAAATCATGCCCTAGATGCCCTTGTCACAAAAAATAGGAAAATATTATATCAAAATTCATGGAATCGGCCTTTTGAATCCAACTGTGGAGGTCCTTTTGGCACCAAAATGTACCAAACAATCAACTACCCCTAGAAATGGAAAAAAAAAACTGCACAAACCCCCGAATACACAGATCTAAAAAACAAGGCCCAAAATCTCTCATGAAGAGAACAGAGGCATGCAAATCTAGAGCTCTAATACCATATTAGAGTTGAGAAAAAATCAATTCTACAGCTCCCAAAGATCACCTGCATGCAAACCTGTCACAGAAAGAGAAGCAAAAAAGCTATGGAGGCCAGAATTCAAAGATCCAGAAAAGAGGAGTCATATTGATTGTGCAAAAAGAATGTAATTCAATAATTACAGTTGTTATGAAAATACAAAGAGAGAATCCTTATAAAAGGATACTCGAAACCCTAAAGGTGAAAACAATAAAAAATCATAAGATTCCTTAGTTTAGCTTAAGCATAGAGTATAATAGACTAATAATTAAATAAATAATTATTAACTAATATAAGATTACTCTAACAAATATAATGAGTTAGTCCTTTTTCCATAAGTTTACTCCATTCATCAATTTTTCAAGTAGAATAATTATGAGGAGTTAAGAGAGGAAACTTAGAAAAACCTATAGCAGCAAAAAGGAAGGAACACAAAAGCACAAAAGCACTAGAGACACCCCCCCAAAATTCAATCAATCAAAATACCCTCCCCCCCCCCGGCAAAAAAAATGATGATTTTGGCACTTTATATTTAGTGCATGTACAATAGGCCACTTGCAAACAATGGCAAGGTGGACTTCTGATTTTGTTTTACAAGTGCCCAAATAGGCCGAGAACTACAATGCAAAAGACAACAAGATAGATCTATGCAATAGAAAATATATTGTAGGCATGATTGAGTAGTAGAGAAACAAAGGAGTGATTGAGTAGTAGTAGTAGGTGGTGTGGCTAAGATTCAAAGATGGTGAAAAAACTAAATCTTCCATTGTCCTTCTATTTGCTTTCATAGATCGAACTCTCTATTCCACCACTCTGTCAATGACGATTCATTTAATTTTTCTTTTCTTTTTTAAAGCATCCACTCTTTGACAAATTTTAGTTGGTATTGATGATTGGTGGCTACTGTAGATTGTGGTTGCAAGGGTGTATTAAGGGAGACACTTCAATTGTAGAAAGCATTAAGGGAGGAGTTACAATTGCAATAACCACTACACTACCTCCACCATGTTGCCACCTTGCCAATTAGCTTGTGAGTTTTTTCCACACATACATGCAAACGTCATATTTTTTCTTAAATTGGTTTTTTTGTTTATGGACAACGTGGATCCCATTGTAGATGGCCTCTCGGTGAAATTAGAGGGCTAAAAGAGGGAGATACTCAAGCATTAATCAAATTATTATAGATAATACATTATAATAAATCTTTCAAGGAGATAATGAAATAAAAATAAAATATTCTAGTTGGTATGTGAATTATGATATATATACACTAATATTTTGAAGAGTAAAATAGTTTTTATCACACATATATCAAATAGATTCTCATATTTTAAAATTTCTATATAACCAGATTCTTGGAGGTGTGAAATTGATCCTATTCAGCATTCGATGAACTAGCTCCATCTTTTGTCAATCCATTGGAGATAAGTTATGGTCTATGTTTTTTATGTTATGTGACTAATATAAATTTCTAGTCTCAATGATATTATAATTAAAATATTCCTCTTCATATTGTTGTCATGTTGATTATGTAGTTTTGCAATATCATCAATTTTGTAATTATTTTATTTATCTCTTTTTACCTTTGTACCTTACTAGAGCTTGTCCAATCTCTTATTCTATGCTCATCCATAAAACATTAATCTAATTTATGAATGTTTTATCCGAATTTTCGTTCCATTTCTTTTTATAATTTTTATAAACTAGGTCAAGAGCAAAAAAAGAAATTATTTGTTAAGTTGATCTATATCAAAAGTATAAAACTTATAAATCATTTTATATGACTACTCTATTAAAAATAACTAAAAAATAATAGGTATGGACTTTAAAATTATTCAATTAAGAAGGCATATTCAACCTTGATAGTCAATTTTGACCAAATAGATGAAACATAGACCACCAACAATAATAATAATTAAATTTTTAAATTTCAAAAGTGTTGGAATTTTTTTATAAAATTGAATGTTTGAAGGTTTAGAAAATGGAATGAGGCTCTGAAAATAGCTAAATGGTGTAAAATAAATTTAGGCTTATATCTCTAGTTTAAGAAAACGTTATGTATTTTGGAAGTTATGTCATTTTGATACATTTTTTTGTTGCAAATTTTAAAATGTTCATAAATGAAAAATAGAAGGTGAGAAATTTCAAATTTGACTTATGGAGGAAACTGGAAGATTCTTAAGGACATACCAGTTTGATATTTAGATAAAGATTTCATGGATGGAGGGATTTGACTTTTATTAAAAATAAAAAGTGTGATTTTTTAAAGAAGGATTATCTATGCTAAAATCATTTTTCATTTGTAGAGATTGGAATTTTGGAGAAAAAATAGTGAAAAGAAACTCTAAAGTAATCTTGTGACTTTTCTTTAAAGGATTATAGAAGTCTACAAATTTAGTTTCAATTATTTTGTTCTAATAGATTTTCTTTATAATAATGATATGGATATTAAATTTTAAATGTGTGTGTATATATATATATTCATGTCCTTTAGAAGCATACTTTTGAATCAATTAAAATTTCTTTTTTTGCACATTTGTTGTAAGAGTTGTTTATTTAATCAGTTTATCTTAAAGAGGGTGGTATTATTTTTTTAAGTTAAATGCATGAGTTCAATGATATTGTTGTTAATTCTGTAAGATTGAATAATCCTTTCCATTATACCTATCCATTTAATAAAAAAAATTAAGAATCATACTTTGATGTTGTATGCAACTAGAAATTTAGATGTTGTAATCATGTTCACTAATGAAAGAAAATAAAAATATTTATAATACAAAATCAAATATAAAATTGTTAATTACAAATTAAAAAATTACCTACTACGGTAAACTCATTTTTCAATTAAAATAAAATGTTTTTAAGGTGTACCTACCAAGATTTTATAAAGCTTAAATTGCAATAGACATATCCATCTCTTGTTGGCCCATGCTCTCAATGATGCTAATCAGAAAAGTTCATAACTTATCAAAAATCGTTAAACACAACTTTATGTACACCCTATCAAAACAATAGCTTTGATATCTTATGTTGACAGTGCAGGGCTTTCATTTTTAGCAATGAACATTTTAATTAGAAGGAAAATTAGGCTTTCTGGTTTAGTTTCAGTCGTCATATATATATATATATCTTCTAAAACAATATAAACAAATGCAGAAGAATCTATACAAACTACTTGTGAGAAACTTCTTGTTGGAACTACTTCTTACCTGCAACTCGTAGTTCTTTGAGAGAGGTATTGCGGTTACCTACCTTTTCATCCAGTCAAAGAAAACCATACATTGTAGGGTTTTGAATTACCTATTAAATCATAATGTGTAAGCGATTTTAGTTGTCCTATCTTCTTGCAGTTTCAATGAAGTTTCTTACCATAGCTACTTCCCTGCATCATCTTCAAGAGATGTGAAATGTTAAGAAATTAAATTTTACATTTAATAATCTATTTGTTAAGTTAATTAGTTGGCTGGCAAGTTATTTTCAAAACCCAAAAATAACGGTTTCACAAGATTAATACACTAGATATAATAATGCAATAGCATGATTAGAATAAAATTTCTATTATTTTTAGAAGTGGGGTGTCTGTGTTTAACTTTGGTATCAGGACTAAAAGGGACCTAGCAGAGACTCTAGAGGAGAAGTGCAGGTGGGTGGAGGCAGTGTAGTGGTCCAATTTATGAATGAGGGGGCGTTCAATCTGGATGAGAAGCGTCGTTGGAGGAAGATGTTGTCAAAAGGTTGCAGAATATGGCTTTACATCTGCTATTTGCATTTACTTGAGATCTTTCCCATATCCTGCATCCGTTGTAGTCCATGATACCATGCTTGCCAGGTTATTAGCTGTACTTGTGTTGCCTATGAAGATTGCATATGATAAGAAAAGACAACAACATAAGAGGGCAGTATAAAACTAGCTATTGGGATGAATAATGCCTTGCTGGCCATGAATGGTGGTGTTGGGAATTTGAAAGTCAGTTCTTTTTAGAGTAAAACGTTGCTGGGCGTTTGATATTTATTTATTGGGCATTTGATATATATTTTTTGGTGATGTATATGGAGGTTGTCCCTATTTTTATACTTTCGTAAAATTGTGAAGTTCATAAGGAATAAGGGAACATAAGGCGGTCAACAAAGGAATGAATGTAAATTTGTTATTATTTTCAAAGGATTCTAGTTTATTTGAAAGTTTATAATCGAAAAATTGATGTTTTTGTATTTATGTTTTTTTTCTGTATTTTGATTGGCGACATTGAAAATAAATTGGTATAGATTATTTTTAAGATTCAATTTGGTGTAGACATAAATTTATAAGGAGTTGTACAAATATATTTGTAAAAGGTGTATTTTGAGTAGAATTTTGTATTTAGTCAATTTTATTTTTTATCATGGTCACACATTTAGTTTATTTTTGGGTTATTTGTGTTACACTCCACAAAGGTTTCAAGGCTCTTGTAGACTTATACGCTACATTTGATAGATACAATGTAAATATGAGACATTGGAGGCTAGAGGAAATGGAGGTAGGAGGACATCTATAATCCCAAGGCAGCTTCTTGTTCAATGATGATTCATTGCATAAGAGACATTTTGTAATCTCTAGTTCCTTTAAGAGAAAGAGGGGTCATGCAGTGATTTGTTGGCTTGTGGATAGTTGAATATGTAGACTTGGTGACTTATTTTTGTCTACAAATAGTCTAATGCATATAATGACTATGGAATTTTGAGTGTGATTTAATAATCAAAGTATTTGTGCAAACATGAGGAGTTTTGGTTGATGTTGGTGTAGAGTTGGGTAATCAGAACATTTACGCACACATGAAGAGTATGGGTTGATGTTGATGAAAAGTTGGATAATCAAAAAATTTCCCTAGATAAAAGAAGTTTAGATTCATGTTGATACAATTTTCTCTTGTTATTATTTTTTCATAATGTAAACCCTAGGGGGGTTATTAGGAAATTAAGGTTTACATTTAATAATCTAGTTATTAAGTTTGTTAGTTGGTTGGGAAGTTATTCCCATAATAGGAAAATAATAGCTTCATAAAGGCAATAAATTGAATGCAATAACTTAACGAAATGATTATAATGAAATTCCTCTTTTGATTTTATTTGAAAAGTAAATCTTCTTTTTCTTTCTTTTTTATTTTTGTTGTTTGACTACAAAAATATCAACCTAGACCAACCATTCTCTTCACATGAATACATAGATATATATATCATAGAAGATAGCAAAAATGTTGCATAATATCTTATGGAAAGAGGGAGAATTTTTTTCTAGAAGAACTTGACACTTAGTTAAATGTATTTAGAGTCATGTGTATAGTTTTAATGTTACCTTGATTGACCTCTCAATCTAGTTAGAGAAAAACAACTCGCATGCTATTTATAATTGTAGCCCATTTACATGATCTTTGGCATTTAAGAAAGGGAAGGGTTATAAATAATTTCTTAAAATTATAATTATAATTAGAAGGATGTAATAGATGAAAAAAGAAATTAAACCTTCCATGTATTGCAACAAGTTGCAACATTTCCTAACATATTATAATATGAGGTTGCATACAAAGAGGATCTTTCACAATATCATACAAATTGGCTTACCACCTCTTTATTAAATCTTGGGCATCACGTGGGAAGAATAGGGATAAGTATTTATATTATTTAATAATTTACATATTATGGAGCATTTTGTCACACAAACAAAGGGTTTATTAAATAATATAGCTTTGTGATCTATGTCTAGAACTTTTTTTTTAATTAAAATAAGTGGGTTTTTTGCAGCGTCCAGACCCGACTAAAAAGGAGATGGTTACCAAAGAAGTAACCAGATCAAGAACCGAGAAAGAATGGCAAAAAATAACCAAAAAAATTATTAGAGCTATAAGAAGACAAAAAGTAGACAAACATTTAAGAAAAAATAGTAGATCTAATGTGTTGCAAGTGTGGTTGTCATTACACCAAAAGATCGACCTGTTAATAGCTGATACAACCACTAGACTTATAGAATCCACAGGAGGTGGTTAAGCGATGTCACAAACCCGAGCATTGCACTGCACAACACAAGGAGACCAAGGGCACACTCCTTGCAACAATCCCCCCCAGCGCAAGTGAGGGGTTTGAACTTGTGACCAAGCTCTTATACCACTTGTTACAAGTGTGGTTTCCATTGTGCTAAAAGATCGACCTCTTAATGCCTGATACAACCACTAGACTTATAAAATTCACAGCAGGGAGTTAAGCTATGTCACAAACTCGAGCATTGCGCTGCATAGCACAAGAAGACCAAGGGTGCGCACCATGAAACATAATGATTGCTAAAAATTAGAGTTGGGACCCAGTACCAACTCTAGTAGGGTAATTTGTGTATTAGGAGCATTAAGATACTAACATTTTTCTTATAATGAACATTTGTGCAAGAGGCACCCTCCTTATTAATATAACATTTAAAGTGGGGGAGGAGGTACCTTTCAAAGCAATAGATGAACGATGTAGCTAGGGATTGAGAAATGCAGAGAGAATCTTGTGGTCTAGAGAAAGAGAATTAAGAACCATACTGAATCTATAACAAAGGCAGCAACAATTGCCAAATATTGAGCTACTAAGCTATCTAACTGAGCAGGAGAATAAGGCACTTAATCAGTTGAGAAAACTAAGTCATCATCCAAAGAAAGAGGAAAGATGGTGACATGTGTCCAATTATCATCACCTTTCACTAGGTGGTGGAAAATTATGGACAAGACCAATGAGGACAAGAAGAAGCCAAATGCACTACAACAAGACAACACCTACAATGGAATGGGATACCCTCATAGTCAAGTATCTGGGTCCAAGGTTGCTCTCCTACCTTATGAATTATCTCAATAGGTAATAGCTTCAAAAGACCAATGTTCACCAGGATCTAAGAATAGGAGGTGTGGGAGAAGTTGCTGGTGTTAAGGCCAAATTTGAGGAATCTACCTATCATATTCCTAATAGCCTCATAGGAAGAGTTCCACCAAGAAAGTAGAGGGAGGTCTAGGGTAATCTTACCCAATCTAGGGGCTAGCAGTATATTCATTCAGGGGGCTGAAGAAGGGCAACTAGGGACAAAGGAATAGAGGGTGAGGGCCTCATTTCCATTAATCCATAGACAAGATAGCATTACAATCTTTTGTGGAGTCCAAAAAATAACAAAAAAGCCACAAGCATAGGGCTAAATCTCAGCCTAACCAATAATCATAGGCTTTTGTATCTCTAAAATCTACATATGCAGA
This sequence comes from Cryptomeria japonica, assembly GCF_030272615.1. Taxonomy (NCBI): domain Eukaryota; kingdom Viridiplantae; phylum Streptophyta; class Pinopsida; order Cupressales; family Cupressaceae; genus Cryptomeria; species Cryptomeria japonica. The sequence continues at coordinate 160,922,146 of NC_081411.1, forward strand.
ACTAGTAGTGAGGGCCACAAGTGATTCTACTCACATATCAGTCTCTTCTTCTCGAAGTAGGAGACGCAATGTAGTACCTCTTGATACACTGCCACATTTGGACTAGAGGAAGCATGGAGGAATCACTTTTGTACCACAACAAAAGGTTCCTAGAAGGGTTTGCATAACAAGTTTGCAAAGGTGGCCTTGAGAAATGAGTTCATCATAGTCTTAGGAGTAGCAAATATTTTACAATCATCAAAAAGACATTTAAGATTGCCAAGGGTTGAAATAGAGCCAATGCTAAAGATGTCAACCATTAGGTTGCAGTAAGAGAGTCATTAACACCAGTGGACTTGGGTGGGAACTGTAAATAATTTAAAACTAGTGAGGAGTGGGGAGAGCAAGAGGCAATCTATAGAGAAAATGTCTAACTATTTGTTAACATATTTAATCTATTAAAATTATTTTTTAACATGTTTATTTCACTTATTTATATTATAAAATTGATTGAAAAGTTGGTACCTCAAGAAAGATATTTCTTAGTATATTATATATATAGTCACACTAATTTAGCCCTAATCCTAATCTTGATAGAATTTAAACCCTAAATCTAATTGTACATCAATTCTACTTGTATTCCATATGTTCAAGAAAATTATTTTATGATCCTCTAAATTCTACTTTCTGAATCTCTAAATTGACATTTATTTGGTTGTGTTTTGTTTTAGGATAATTCTTAAGGATAATAGTTTGTGGTTGTGAATTTGCATTATTCTATTTCAATGTGGATTGGATTTTTTTTTTTTTTAATAGATAATGGGTTGTAGCTAAATAATTTTATTAATTTAATAAAAAATTATATGACCTAGTTTAAGGGAACATACCACAGAAAAGAACCAAGAAGAAAACCTTCGATTGTAACTCGTGAAAAAAAAGAAAGTTACAATAAATGACAAATTGCCAAATCATTACAAAAGACATGATGGCCAATTAAAAAAAAAACAAACCTCAAATTACAATCTACCATAAGAGATGAATAGTCTACCAACAACTTATCAAATAAAGGTTTGAGTACAAATACAATGGGCCCCGAGGAACCTTAATAATCTTAAAACAAGCCACGAAGAGACAGCTTGCATGAAATCCAACATAACAACACTCGAGGCCAAATGTTAGACAATTATCTTACACAGATTCACTAAATCCAATATCTGACAGAGAGAATGGATAAAAGGGAGCAGAAATAGCGAAGAAAAGGAACTCACAAATACCGGTCCACATATGCGGCTGAAGTACTACTTCAGCTCCATAAACCTGTCAAAGATGAGATCATCGAGCCACAAAGTACACGAAGCAATTAATAACAAACACGGGTCTAACACATCACCCTTACTTTCATAGCCAACACATACATATGATGATAAACATCCATCGAGCCAGATAATCAAGACTTCCCAGAAGCAAAATAAATCTGACAAAGGATATATATATATATATATATATAAAAGCCCACAGACATATCCATACCTTTGATATGTTAGGGGAAACGATACAACCCATAATGAAAAGATCAAAACAGACCACCGCAAAATGAATACATATATCTGAACAGATATATATACACACATATCAGAGCGGAGCTATTAAACTACCAAAATTGTTTGAATCAAACAGCCCCGAAGGCTAATTAAAACCAAAAGAAATTTAGAGAGCTATGGGCCACCGAGATTACTAAAAAGTCATGTCTACCTACCTTGATATAGAAATCTAAACATATGATACCACAAAGGAAGATAATAGCAGGCTATGAGAAGCTTCAGAAAAAACCGTCAACGTAGAAACTTCATAAAGCAAGGAAACCAAGCAATTGGAGAACCAAACCATGGCAACCATATAGAGCATTCCCATAATGTATTCATGAGATTTGAAAGATATAAACCGTTAGCTAACTAAGAGATAAATTATCCAGGAATCAGTGTTTCCGTCTATATCGAGATTATTTAAAGAAGGCCAAAAGCGAACAAGTCTTGACACCAAAGATTAGAAACTAACTTCCAACCACAACTACATGCTTCTCAAAACTATACTGGGAAAGCAAAATAGCCCCAAGCCATAGCTTTAAAATCATGAAAGACATAGGAGCCAAAAAGATCGAGTCTTAACCACAGTGATCAAGAGAAAACTATCAAACATTTATACAAGCTTATCAAAATAAGAGAAAACCGAAAATACTAAAATAAGTATCAGAGACAACATTATTTAGTAGGCTCAAGTTTGTTAACTCCTTCAACACCTACTTTTACTCTTGTATTTTTCTTTTCTTTCTTTTTCCTTCTATAACATATTTATTATTATTATATATTATGGATACACGCACTCACAAACACATACACATTATCGATATCTATCTTAATAGTAGGATAGTTCAAGGAAGTCAAACCCTAGAATATGGTTATTGACACTAATCCAACATGGTCTATGGATTAATTATCTTTAAGTGGTTTTCTATACAATATCTAAAAGATGTAGAGATAAATAATCAAAACTCACTCCAAGTCATAGTGATTGAATATAGATCCTTGTTGCGGCACAAATATTAGCAAGATGCTTACAATTGAATAATCCTTCTATTTCTAGTTTGACCTTTAAGAATATTAAAGTAGGATTAATTGACATCAAAATCACTCTCATGAGAGTATTGGTTACTCAATATTATAACTTTTCTTGTTGTACTTGCAAGACCATTTAATATTTTCCTATTAGCATTTCATCAAGAGAGTATTATTCTAGTTAGCCCCCAAAAAAACACACTTTTCTCATCATTGAAACCAAAATCAATTACTATAGCACTTTTAATTTGCTTGTCAAATGTAATTATCATGATCAAAATTAGTAAAACCATAAATATAATATGAAATCTTCAAACATTCAAAATCATTAACTACAATTAATAATACAATTGAGATCTTAATCTAGATTACATGGAAACATCAAACCTTAAGAAAGAAAGAAAAATATAAATTTTATAAAGATGTAACATAAAAACATTAAATCTATTCAAAGATATTACATATTGCAAAATAACAGATATAAAGAAAATTCAGCATTTAATGCACAGAAATGGAGAATTTAAGTCATAAATCCTTCCCATAACCAATAACATGGACGTCCTCATTTCTCACCAAGGATTAAACCAGCATTAATACACCCAAAAGGAAAATTTAATACATAATTCTCGCCCATAACCAGTTAAAGTGGGAATGGAAACAAACGTTTTCATTTCTCATCAAGGAATAAACCAATTATGAAATGCGAAAGGAAAATTTAAGTCATAATTCTCGCTCATAACGAATTGCATGGAAAGGGGAATATAAACGGGCGTTTTCATTCCTCACCAAGGAATGCATTCCAAAAACAAAATGACATGGCTGGAAATCAAATGAAATGAAATGAAGAAACATAAGATCAGTATTGTGCATTGATAAAATTACCGGTAAAACAAAGTTGAATTAGATTTGCCTATCGGTCAAATAAATAAATAACTGAAATCTCTTTGTTGCTAGTCAATTTTTAATTTATAATCACAAAGATTGTGCGGCGCTACCCGTCTCCCTGAACACAAGTTTTGTAAAAATATAAATATTCAACCTGAAATCATATGCCTGTACCTTAACTTTTTCACTGCATAGACAGTTTGGACAGCAGTCATCACTAAAATAAGTGCTGCTACCACACCAGAGACAACATACCATGGTTTTGAACAGTTCTCCTTTTTGAACTCACTGACCCATCTCTGTAATCGGCTATTATAGTGCTTTCTAGCTTGTCTCATAGTAATTTCCAAGGACTCATATTTAGTCTCAGTAATTGACTTGCAGATACAATTAAACATAACAGCTATTTCTGCATCACTCCCCAATTTACTGCAAATGATTTTCTCTCTTTTAAGTACGGCAACATCATTCTCAGAGTCAATTAAGTCATCCATTAAGTGTACATACTGAGAAATTATTGTGGGTATAGAATTTCTTGTGTGTATTTGACACTCTTCAAAAGCCATCAAATTCCGCAATAATCCTTCTGTCGCGTAGTCCACGTGCATTATAGGGATTGAAAGACTGCCTCCAAACAAACTTCGTTGAAATCGGAGTTTTCCTCCCTCAAATTTTATACCAGCCTTTTCTAGTAATTCAGCTCTTGGAGTGTCATCCACTAGAACACGCGTGCGATCGATGCAACCGACATCCAGTAGAATAGGCCCACATCTTTTTACCGCTGTATCGGTACGTTGTTCCCTCTCCTCGATACCATGTTGACTTTCAAAATCATAAGAAGATACCGAGCTTGAATATGATAGCATATCTCTAATCATCCTTCGATATAAATCCAGCAGATGATGTGCTCCATTTTCAGTATGATGCTTCAGTCTTGATTCAATTTTATTACGGCAAGATGTAAAATAGAAGACAAATGGTCGAAAAAGAAAGAACATCTGAAGCATTTCAGCCAACTTATCCTTTGCATGATCATTGAATTCCAATTGGAGTATAGTTATCAATATGAATAAAGGAATTTGGTTTTCCAACTTCCAAATGTCGCTTTGTACAGAAGAGTGGAAATCGTCATGGTGATCATAGTTTTGAAAACAAGAGTTAGTGGAATCTGTAGGACTTGCGTCCATTCCCACATACGACCTGATGTACTGAAGAATAAAGCACGCATCCTTCACAAATATGTCCTCAAAAGTTTGTCCACTGCACTCAATTGCTCTATCTTGATAGCAATCCCTAATTTCATTCTCCAACTTTTCAATCTTCTTATTAAGCTCTGTATTTAACTGCTGGGAGGTGAGGTTGATCCTGGACAAAGTTCTCTTAACTGCTTCCTTCTTATGTCCATCCATTACAGATAGGTTAATGTTGTGATGGTAAAGCCCCAACCCTACAGCCGATGGAATATAAGCTTCCTCTTTCAGTCCTCTTATGTTAACAGGCACCCTATAAATGCACAGCGTCTTTTTTAGAGGATATTGTTCACTAATGTTAATAACCATTTCAGAATTCTCCTGCTGCCTCTGTACCGAGCACGACAAGAAAATGTTAGATCCTGAGGAGTTCAGAGTTCAGAGGCATACAGTTTTGATGACTTATATAGAAAATGCAGGATTTTAAATTTGAACAGTAACTTCAAAATTTTAATCAGATGGAAGCGTTGGCTTTCCGTTTCTAGCTTCAGTCATCATTTATATCTTCTAAAACGATAAAAGATCCAATGCATAAGAATCAATACAACCAACTTGTGAGAAACTTCTTGCCGGACTGCAACTCGACACTTGCAACATGTAATAGGGTTTTCAGTTACTTGTTGAGGATTCAATTTCTTTCTACCCCCGACAAAGTTGAATCATGGCTCCCAGATAGACAAGAAGTTGAGGATAGCTCATCTAACTCTAAATCCTTAGAAGAGGAGCAAGAACCTTGAACTTTGTTTTTTAGGGTGTATACAAGGCATAGAAACCAATCTGAAGGGTATTCGTTGTTGAACAAACCGGAATAGAGGGGGTGAATCAGTATTCCCAAAACAAACTGCTTTGATAATCTGAAACTTAGCTTGATCTTAGATATTCTTAGCATGAAATGAAATATGTAATAGAAATGAAATTCACAACATACACAATCATAAGAGAGACACTAGATTTTTATACATGGAAAACTCAAATGGGAAAAATCACAGAGGGTTAACTCTCAAGATATATAACTAGTTATATGGGATTACAAATAAGGTTCATTGCTAGAGGGCTCACTATCCAAATTGCAATGACTCACTACCGAAAAGACAAACTGCCAAGAAAATGAAGAAATGAACTAAGAAAGTTGCATCTACATATGCATGGAATTAGTTCCTATTAAGCGAGCAGACAACACACCATTTTTTTGCAGTAGATCCAACTAAGAAACTCTGCAAATCACTTTGCTATCTGCCTACTCCAAAAAATTGTAACACTAGATCTTTCCTTCTCCTTTACTCATTCAACATCAACTTTTTCTCTTTATCACTTACTGTAAAACGGAAAATCGAACCCTAGGTGTTCCCCCACTCCAAGGAAAGAGAAAGGAGGTCACTAGGATTGACGGTTTTCATTTAGGAGAGACTTTACATTCAAAAGAGGGGTTGAAACTCACAAGATCCAATCCCACACAATGCAAGATTGAATTCTAAATGAGTTTCAAGGGTTGAGACATCGAGGATACCCTCTTTTGTAAAGAATGTAGATAGAAGGATTGAACTAGTAGTGTATGTAAAGTAAGAAAGATTCGCTTGTAGACGGAGATAGGAATACGGGATGAAGCTATGGACCTGAAATTAGCAGTAAAATGTCGAGATGATGCTGTCCTGCAAGTTTGAGCAAAAGTTGATGGGACGATGGCGCCCGGAGTGCACACGGTCCTCTGAAAAATCCGCGAAACGAAGGGGGATCTATTCGTCTCTGCACAAGGATTCCAGATCTTACATTATAGCCGCGTACCTACAACCTACACACAAAAAAGAGAGGACGATTGGGGGGTTAGGGATTAGGGGTTTGCCTTCAGGTCAAACCCCGGTTTTGGAATTAACCAAGAAATGAGAATGCTGTAATTGTAAATGTTTGTAATGTAATCAAGTACTGATACCTTGTTGTAAGAATGTTTGTATTCTTACATGCGAAGGTGTAATGATGTTGTATGTTGTAGGTGATCTCCTCTTCAATGGTTGAATCATTGTCTTGAATGTAACACCTAGCCTTGAATGGAGACCAAGAATGCTCAATTGCTTGAAGGAATGCTTGAATGCTTGAATGTTTGAATGTTTGAATGTTTGCCTATCGCTTCCACCTCTTGCGCACATATGTTTTTCCTTTTTACTCTACTACCTTTCTACTACCCCTTTCTAGGAGGGGAAATGTAGTTTAAATACTTGTCAATTAGGGTTAGGAGATTGATTTTTCCGACCTTAGGCCGACCTAGGAGCATTATTTTCCAAATTGCAAACTTGAAGACCCGATGCCCAACAGGAGACCGGGCCCAAAATAGGGCCAGGGACCAGGGCGCTAGGCGCCATGGTCCCACTTCCTGAGATAGCAGGGTGCAAGGAGGATCAAGCCAAGGTGCAGAAAGATGCAGTTTTTGATGTCGTAAACAGGTTTCGGGGTCTCCATTCAGGTTGAACGTTGTGCCACCATCGTGAAGACCCAAATGCAGTCGAAATTGCAAGTGTCACAATTTTAGGACACTATATTTAGCCCCCACTTTAGCGAGAGTATAAGCGTACGCCCATACTTCCGGTAAAGTACAAGGAAACAACATTGAAAGACTTTCACCACGTCAAGGAAGCAAGATACACCAAGCCCCCAGTGGACTAAGGATCTTATGACTTCGATTGACAAAGTAAAAGGGAAGATCATGAGGGAGAACCATGACTGTCAGTAGTAAGGTTCCCTCACTATGAGTCATGCAAGAATAATACCAAAAATTTTCAAGGCAAAGCTAAGTTCGCCAAGAAATTTTTTAAGAATCTTGAAGAGATATGGACGGAGTGTATGCCCCCTACGTTAAAGCGATCGCACATGCCTCATCGGGGGTGATTGCTTTAAGGTAGTGATACACATAAGAAATGAGAAGGGAAAGGAGCACGTTATCACAAAGATTTAGCCCCCAAGTGTGAGATAAACCCAAGGACAATAGACACAAAACACAAACCACAAGGTGACTTCGCTTTCCTTGGGGTCAGTATGCTATATGATAATTCATGTATATCATATGTATGTATGCATAATTGTCCTTCATTCCCCAATCAAGGAAGGTCACCTAGAAGAAGGGAGCACATGTGTCTTTTGAGTCAACATGAGAGAGACCAAAAGAGATCTCAATGCTTTGCATCGTCCTCAAGTAGACAACACTAAGGACAACAAATAGAAGAATGGGAATAACACATAGAAGAAGTAACAAAAGAGATCAAGAGAGGAGGAGAGAGTCTGCTATGCTAATGAACTAGTCTAGCACGTCATCCACCCCCCGATCTTGCTGATCAATATTTCGGGAAGGCAGGAAACAAGCTAGAGGAGGAACATCCAACACAATAGATGGAGCTATCACAAGATTCAAACAAGGGCTATGTTCATGTTCCAAGCCACGTTGTTCTTGTCTAGGAGCTAGGATAAGTGCTTTAGAAAATTCGTTAGATAAATGGTTATCAATATCAACATATTCATACTCACTATTAGAAGCAAGAGAGGTAACATTTTCATCATGAATAACATTTTCATCTATATCATCATCAAGATTTATAAAAATAGGATCTTTAACTCACACAGGATCAAAACCATCATGCATCTTATGTTTAGGAGATTTTGGCTCAATTTTCGGCTGAGGAGAAAATGGAATAATACTAGCTAAAGGTGTCTTTGGGGATTGCAAAGTTTGAGAAGCAGTTGCACAAGCTCTAAGATGACGCTTTCGTCGGTGTTCATGCGCACAATGATTTCATCTAGTCTTAGTAGGAAGTTGAGAAGATTGAGGAGGAGGAATGTTCTCATCCTTGTCACTTGGGTGTTTAGGTTGTGGTCTCTTAGGTTGGATAATAGGAGAAGAGGAAGGTCTCTTCTCTCTATAAGAGGAAGGAGGAGGAACTGCTCCATATAAGGGAGGAATATCTGGTTTAGGAAGGAGACCAAGTCCATCATGACGAGGAGGTATAGGTCTACCTTTAGAAAGTTTATTAGACATAGACATAGTCACATCCACAGGGATGGGTTGGGAATCTTCTTGAGGAAAGACATTAGTTTTATCTTTCAAAGGAAGAACTTCCTTCTCAAGAATGATAGGAATATCAAGTTTGGGAGTTCTAGGTTCACTTAGAGATAGGATCATATCTTTTTTCCACTTTTGATAAGATTTGAAAAGATGATCACTTCGTGGTGGAAGAGATTGGAATTGTTTAGGCCAAAAATAATCAATAGGAATGCTAGAAGTTCTTTCAGCTAGTTTAAAGAGACTATGATTGACAGTAACAACTTCACCATTATGGGAAAATTTCAAACACTTGTGAATAGGAGAAGCAATAGCTTTCATGAAAGATAGCCTAGCTTCACATGAAATTGTTCGGATGATGGAATAATAGCAAAGCTCACATCAAGGGATTTGTTATGGACCTCAATAGGTAATGTAATAGAACCAATTGTGGGAGAAGAAAATGCATCAAATAGTTTCACAACCACATTTGTTTTGTCATAGATCACTTGATTCAATTGCAAAGTAAAAAGAAATTCTTCAGTAATGACATTAACCATGCAAGAAGGATCAATAAGCACTCCACGGCAAGGTGTATTCTTGACTTTTGCAACTATATATAAAGGACCATCAGGTGCCCTGATAGTTTCACTAGAATCAAATGTGATGGAAGGCTCTTTAAGGATTTTTTGCTGCTCTACAAAGTTAATCACATTCAGAGTCATAGACACAAGACTATCAGGTGAGAAAGAGGAATCATTAGTCTCAATCACATTAGAGGTATGAGAAGGTAATGGATCAGTAAAAATCTTAAGATTTTGGTTAGGAAGAGCTATAGATGTGTTGCTTTTATCATTCACACCTGAAACAGAGATAGTATTATTATCAATCAAATCTTGAATTTTACCCTTTAAAGAAAAACATTTTTCAGTATCATGCCCAGGTTGACGATGAAATTGACAAAAAGATCTATTATCAAAATAGGGTGAATTCACCTTTGTAGGATCTATTTTCTTTATAGGAGGGAGGGTAAGCACAGTTCATTCCAATAACTTATTCATAATACTATGCAATGATTCATTCAAAGGAGTAAACTCTCTTTCTTTCTTGAAAAACTTAGAAATAGGAGGCAAACCTGATGTTGCATTCACATTGTTGTTGGTGACGTTTTCATTGAACTTAATGAACCCTCTGTTCGGTTTAAACTTCCCAAATGGTTGTTGACTACTATCACCCTTATCACTCAGAGCCATAGGATTTGCTTGTTCCATTTGACTCACAATCAGTTGATAATTGTGAAGAGTTGCACACAACTGTTGGAAAGAAGTAAACTCAGAAAACAGAAGTTTTTCTCTAATATCTTTTTGTAAATTAGAAATAAAGATTCTTTGAATATCATTGTCAGGTACTGGAAAAGAAATTTGAGCACATAAATGCTTATATCTACCAATGAAATCAATCACTTTTTCTTTAACACCTTGTTTACAATGCATTAAATCAATCAAAGTAACTTTAGGACTTATATTGTTTTGAAATTGTTGAATAAAAGCATTTGCAAGTTGTTGGAAAGAGGTAATAGAATAGGAAGGCAATGAGCAATACCATTGTAGAGCCTTATCTCTTAATGTTCTAGTAAACAGTTTTGCAAGCAACCTCTGGTCATGAGCAAAATCGGTACATATTGTTTGAAAGGTCTTAACATGTGTTAGAGGATCACCTTTACCATTATAAAGCTCCAACTGCGGGATTTCAACATGCTTAGGGGGGATAGCTCAAACAATGTCAAGAGAAAGTGGGCTCACAACATCAAATGTGGGCACACTAAACTTAGACTGGTTCATAGAGGCAATTTATTGCTGTAAAGAAGAGATAGTTTGTACAAGATTGTTAATGGTTGCTTCAGTCAAAGAGTGCATATTAGACATGTTAGATTGTGATGGAGGTATTATGTTACTGAAAGAAGGTATTGATTGAGAGTAAGGTGGTGGGACACTATGATAGTTAGTCATAGGAGATGATTGGAAAGAAGGAACACTACAAGGAGGAATGGAATGGTTAAATGAATTGCCCCCTTGCGTCATGTTCATTTGTGGAGATGTAATAGGGACACTCATTGAAGGAATGAATGAAGAAGTCGGATTGAATGAAGGAAGAGGGTTGATTGAAGAAGAAGGATTGCCCCCATGACTGGTGATCATAGGAAGATTTAGAAGAACTCCCTTTGGAAGTAGATGTTTGCAAACAAGCTGAAGATTAGTATCACCTATCAAGGTATATGTCTTATTGTTATAAATAAATTTAACTTGTCTATGCAATGTAGAGGGGACAACTTGCATACTGTGAATCCAAGGTCTCCCTAATAACAAGTTGTATGTTAGATTTCCTGACATAACATGGATAGGAGTAGGCAAAGTAACAGGTCCCACTGTGATGGGTAAGGTGATAATACCTAATGAAGACTTAGCCACATTATCAAAGCCTCGAATGGTACGAGAGTCAGGCTCAATAAGGGATGTATCCACATTCATCTTATGCAATAGATTAATGCTACACACATTAAGGCTAGAGCCATTATCTACCAGTGTTCATCTTATAGCAGTGTCATTTATGATAACCACAATCATCAAGGGATCATATTGATGTTGAATTTCACTAGTAGGCAATTCATCTTGAGTAAACACAATTTGAGCTTTAGGATTCATCACAGAGTTAACCAAAGATACTATATTACTAGATGTATTAGGTGTAGGAACATTCAAATCTTTCAAGGCATCTTGTAACATTCCATGATGAACGGAAGAAGTTTGGATCAAATCCCAAAGGGATATCTTAGCAAGGGTAGCTTTAAGTTGTTCTATGAGATCATATTCCTTACCGAGAACTTGTGAAATACGTGGAGCTTGCGGAAGAATTGGTTGAGGATTAGGAAGAGAAACTGGAGTAACAGGAGGAGGATTAGGTTGCCTATTGTTTCTTGTGTTATAGGTATGAGCAACCGCATGATAACTCTCTCTAGTCAGTTACTTAGCATACTCATAAGGGCTCTTAGTAGAATAACCTCCTTGCACAGTAATAATAGGTTTCTTAGGAGTGCAAAAAGAATCATTAGCATAACCACCTTGAACCACTAAAATAGGCTTATTTAAAGGTTGAGAATTTTGAGAAGGACAAGCACCTTGGATAGTGAAGAGAGGTTTGTTAGGTGTTTCATTCACATGTATCAAATTGATTAAGGATGGTTTAGAGGAATGAACAAAAGTGTTGGAAGAATTTTTGATAGTCTTCTCTTGCACTAAAATCTTATCACGAATTAAATCAATTTTAGGAGAGAGACAAGGGGTAGGCACTGATGTTCTAGTAGGAAGAGTAATACTAGGAAAGGTCATACAATCCTTTATCATCACAGGATCTTCATGGGGAATAAACTCTCTAGGAGAAGGATCAACATTACTCTCTAAAGTCTCACTTTTGAGAGGGAGATCTTTGAAAGAGATCTTGTCTTGAACTAGGGTTTCCTTATGAGTAGAACCAAGTTGAAGAGAGGGAGAATAATTGAGATTCAAGGAAGGTGAGAAACTATCAAGGGAGTTTTCAATCTTGATTTCATCCCCTTTGGCTAGGGTCCTCTCATGGGGAAGAGAATAATCTACACCTTCTTCTAATGGTTCATCCCAAATAGCGAAGTTGTTGAAAGGAATGTTTGAAGTATTGTCAATTTTGGGAGAGGAGATAACATTGTTTATTAATTCCTCATCCTTAGGAGGGAGAGCATCAATAGATGTGTTAAACTCATCCTCTTTCCTCAAAATATGTTCAATATGATCTTTAGGGGAGAGATAATTAAGGAAATTGCTTATTATTTCATCTTCTTTCTCTAAGGGATGCTTATGGGTAAGACAAACTTTAGGAGAAGGGTAAGCATTTATCATTAATTCATCATTTCTAGTGGGAATTTTGTTGGAAAAGGAAATGCCATCACTAGGAAATGTAGGGATAATTTCATCTTCTTGCACAAAAGGATCCTCATGAAGGGAGTGTTTTTTAGGAGGAACATGAACATATTTCTTCAAAGATTCATGCTTAGGAAGGAGATCTTTGAAAGAAGTGTTCATAACCTCTTGTTGCACTAACATGCCCCCATTGGAAGGACAAACTTTAGGAGAAAATAAATCAATGTCCATCAATACCTTTTCACTTAGAGAGGCATCATGTAGGGAAGGTGAAGTAACATTAAGAAAGGTGTTTATGATATCATTCTCTTCCTCTAGGATAGCTAAATAGGAAGGGCACATTTTAGGAGAATTGTCAAGATCATTCTTAAAGTCTTCATCCTTAGAACATGGGAGAGTCTCAAAGGGATTGGTAGCAACTCTTTTAGGCACTAAAATGTTGTTATAGATGGGGGGAGGTTCTTTAGGAGAAGGAAAAATTGAAACAAGGGAAGCTAACCCATTATCACATCTATGAAATGAATGCATCATGACAACAATTTTCCTTTTTCAAATGATAACACATGCAAAATAGAAGGAAATATTTAATTTCAACCAATGCAAGCACTTAGAATGTAGATTTAGAAAATGAAATTTATGATTCAAATGAGTTCCTAAATCAGATTTGAAATTATTGATCCCAATTAGGCTATCCACAAGTTCAACTTTGAATTGAAAAAAATTAGGGGTTTAGCAAAAATTTCCTCTAAATTTTTTTTTTTGAATCTTGCAAGAAATTAAAACTTGTAAATAGCATCAACACTCAAATTTGAAAACATAAATCAGAATTAGAGAAGATTGGAATTCACGTCGGGTTCACCAAAATGTGTGGGGGAAAAAGTGATACTAAGCAAACATGCCCTAATCTCACTTTCAATCACACATTTGTGGAATACGAAAGAGCCTAGAGGTATCACACAATTGGCTACTTCTTTTTGTGGAAGAGAGAGCCACAGGCTACCTATTAGGATTTCTATTCCTTTGTTGCAATTGAAAGATAAAATGATGCAAGTTCAATCCCTAACCCCAAAGTGCAAGTATGAACTAATAACAAGATTGCAGAATTGAATTTAAACAATGAAAAGCTGTAAACACAAGGAAAAAACAAGAATGCAAATGCATACCCAGAGTTAAAATCTAAGTGAAAATGTTCGAGATGGGGGCGCGGGTGCCACTGTCCTGATCCTGCCCCTGAAACTGCTCCGGAAACTGCTATTTTGCAACCTGAAAAGCTATCGAAAAGTGCTAAAAACTTGCTATCTGACAGAGGGACCAGGGCGCCCAGCGCCCTGTCCTGGCAGGACCAGGGCACCCCACGCCCCTGTCCTAGTCTTCTATTCTAAAATTTGGTGTGTGGTTCAGTCTCCGTCTGCTTCTTCCAGATCTGTAACTTGCGGCATCATCCGAATCCCGAAATCTGCACTTATATCTGAAAAGGTGTTTTGGGCGGCTATATAGGGTTTTGCCTTAGTCAAACCCCCGCTTTGGTGATTTCCACCTCCATGAATAGCCAAGTTGTATTGTAAAAGTAATGTGTGTGCAGACCTTGTGTGTGTGCAAGATCCTAAAATGCAAGTAAGCAAACTAGAGAAACCTAGAAAGTAAACCCTAATTGCTTGTAAATGATAATGTAAATGCTCCAAATCAAGATGCAAAGTGATCTAAAGCATGAATAAATGATATATTGAAGCTTATGCAAAGACATGAAAACAACATGAAATCATACGCAACCCCAAGGGAGGGGTATAAGCCAATCTTCAGTCGGTGATCCCTTATTGCTCTTCAATGCCTTCAAAGCCCTAAATGGATGAATGAAATTGATGAATGCTTGACGGATGGATGTTGAATGTTGTTGAAGTCTTCAAAGATCTGCTCTTTCGCTATATAGAAGGTCCTTGAAAACCCAAAATCGGATCCTTTCAAATGAAGAAAGAGAGCTCTTATATATGAAACCCTAGGTCTTAATTTCAACTTTTGGCCAACCTAGAGATTGAATCTCCCACCAATTTCTTGGGGTTAAGCTTTATTTTATGATTGGGTCGCACTCCTAAAATTTCAGGAAAAATGTCTGGGACCATGTGCACTCCGGGTGCCATGGTCCCAACAACTTTTCACCAAATTTTCAGGGCCATCGGATATGATGATTTTAGAGAGAATCCCAAAGTTACAAGTGATTTCGAGATGTTTTGACCCTCGAAATCAAGCCCCCAAGTTCGAAATAGGACCCAATTAGGGTTTTTGATTAGATGATGTATAGGAGGAATAAAATGAAAAGGGCACGCTTTAATGAAAGGGCCCAACTTTATGATATGGAAGATGATGAAATAGAACCTTAGATCTAATTAATTTGATTAATTAAGTGCTAAAGGGGAAATGCAATGCAAAAAACAAAATGCGCCAAGGCAGGTGCTAAACTAGGTGTGAAATTGTACCACCCTAGCAAGTGCGTACAATTTACGACACTACATAACATAATCATTATTCCAGGCATAAACAAAAGCCATAGAAAGTTTGGGATCATGGTCAGTCATCCCCTCCACATAGGAATCCAGATTGCTCTAAATCTCGTTACTCTAGAGCTCTCCATTGTTTTTGAATTCAAAGCATTCATTAGGTTCAACCTAGTTCAAATCACCTCCCATCTCCAAAAACCCAAAAGCCAGAATGAGAAAGTGATAGGTTTGATAGTAACAATGGTGGGTACCAACAAAATTAAAGTCTCACACCGCCTTATCCAACAAGGAAAGGAGAAGGCAAGAATGGAAACTACCAGAAAGGTGGGATTACTCATCATTAATGGGTAAGTAATTCAATATGATGGCACGACCCACAGTTGGGACTTCAAGCATTTGGGACCACAATTTCAAATTATTCAACATTGTGTCAAACCCTACCAGCTTGTCTGCCACTCCATTTCCATCATGCCGCACTTGGCAAAATATAACCTCACCGAGAGTAGGAAGGAGGGTGCAACACTTGTCTATGAGAGAAGCAGTCTGCTAGTTCAACTTGGCCACCTTATTAAGCATCATAATAGTGTTGCATCATGCTTCAGTGGTGTTCTTCATTCTTTTTTCTTCCTATCTTGGAACATTCTTGTTTGGAGGCTTCTTAGTCCTTCACTTGAGCTTTCATCTTTTCTTGGAGAGGAGTTTTGTTCCCACAGGATTTTCTCCTTTTTCTCCACTTTATAGAGATTTTATTGTACTTGGGTACCTCATCAGGGCTAGTTGTTGGGAACCATTGTTGTTTTCATGCATTTTTTTACATGCTCTTTTAGTCTTTACTTGTGTTTAGCTACTCCCTAAGTTCATCTTAAGGGAGGGTGTTAGAGTTATTTTTATTAGCTAATAATTATTAGTTTAATTATTAGTCTATTATACTCTGTGCTTAAGCTAAACTTAGGAATCTTATAATTCTTTAGGGTTTCGAGTATCCCCTTATAAGGATTCTCTCTTTGTATTTTCATTAACAACTATAAATATTGAATTGCATTCTTGTTGCACAATCAATATGACTCCTCTTTTTTGGATCTCTAAATTCTAGCCTCCATAGCTTTTTTGCTTCTCTCCTTCTATGAGAGGTTTGCATGCAGGTGATCTTTGAGAGTTGTAGAGTTGATTTTTCCTCAACTCCAATATAAACAATTCTAGAAAAGTCATTAACTAAAAATTTAATCGAAAGGGGTTCGCAGACCCCACAATTGTTCTCAAAATGGCAAGTCATAACCATAAAAGCATTAACAGAAACATAACTAAGAACAACTACTCTTTCTTGAGTAGGTTCCAATTTTTCTTTAACCTTACCAGATTTTGAATCCATGTATCATCCTGGTCCGTGTCCTCCTCCTCATTTAGCTCATACTCATCCCTCTTATCCTTCTTCTTTTTATTCCTCTAAATTCTACCATGACCAGAGATCATCCCCATAACAACATTGTTCATGATCCCATCAGTAATTTGGCAAAGTGAATTGACAGCATCACTTTATTCATTAATCTTCATGTCATGTTCCTCATGTTTCTGCTCCAAAGTAGACAATCTTTCTTTCATTTCAATTAACTGCCCCTTCATCTTATAACTTTCATCATGATTGGTAGACATGGGAGAGCACTTAACCATTTCATCTTCTTCTAAGTTGTAAGGGTCCATTGGGCTTCTAAGAAGGGAATCGCGTTTAGTTTCCATTTTACTACTCTCATCCTCCCTTTCCTCTTCATCCTCATGTTCACTTTCAAAAATACTACTATCATTTCTCAATTCTGCTTCTTACTCCATATCCTTATTGGGGTTATCATTCTTCTCTTCATCCTCCACCTGGAAATCATCATCTTTAGGGTTATCCTTAAAATCCTCTTCCTCATCAAGTTCATAGATTTCACGGAGGGGGGAATTAACCTGTTTAAACTCATTTTTCTCATAATTAATTCTCCCTTTAGCCCGAAGACGGACCGACCTTCTTTCCCCCAAGCCATGGTCATACTTTTCTCGATTCTCATCTTTTTCCTCTTCTTTCTCTGAGTTATGTAGCTCTAAGTCAATGGTGATACTCGGCCCAACCAAGTCATTGTTGGTCTTCTTTTCTTTCCTCGGGGTGTTTTTGGGGGTTTCATGCTTTCGTTTATCAAGGTTAGTATCCAATTCTAAGGAGTCCTTTTCAAGGATGACAACCAAACCAATAGAAATTGTTATCATAGAATCAACAGGGCTGAGAGAGTTGTGGGTTTTCAGAATTAAGGGTGAAAGTTTAATGGTTTTAGCATAAAATTTCTTAGAGCTACCAACACTACCGGATGTTGGGGCAAGACCGCTAACAGTTGGGTAATGATCAACAACAAATTTGTACATCAAGTAAATGAGACCTTGATGGAGTGGGTGATTCGCCCCATTTTGAATACAAGTTTTAAGGGAGGAAAAGAGAAAAAGGGGCATATTAATTTTTTGCATATTCTTAACATGGTTGAGGATAGGGAAGTGGTACCCATGCACAATTGGGTACCACCCCTCAAGAGTAAAATACCTCATAACATAATAACTAACCTACAAATAGGGTTGAGGTAAAGCAAAACTATCATACCCATTTTGGAGACGCACTGGTTACTCGCCCTTCCTGAAGAATCTCCTCATAAAATTCTTGTAATCCCCCGCACTCTTCCTTTCCACCAGCTCTCCATCGTTCTGAATACCTATAACCTCTGTAATGTATTCAGGAGTAACAGTGAAGGAGATTCTACTAACATTGACCTTCCCATTCTACCAAGAGTTGTAGGCCCTAACAAAGAGCTCCTTGTTGTAGCCTTTAATCGCTAAGAAGAAAGGGGTAAAACTCACTTCATGAAAAATATCCCACAACTCCTTATTATCTCTAATTCCTTCACAATTTTTAGGTTTAGTGCATTTGAGAGGGCCCCCCATTTCTGAATTGGTATGAGCAGTGGGAAGAGAGATTTTGTGAAAGCGATCAGACAAAAGATTACCAAATTTCTTTCTCTTGCTACATTTGGAAGATAAGTTTTTAAAATTATCAAACCAGAATTTAATCTTTCGGAGGTCCTTGCATGTGCGACACCCATTGAAATCATTACTCATAAAGGTAGCATAAAAATCTAATTTTCTCCTTCTCTTTATCATGAAAGCCAAAACTTTCCTGAATGAAGAGAAATCAGAAAACCAGAGCCATCGTACTCACTTTGGGAAAGTTCTTGTCCACATCATAGACTACGTAGGTCATCCAACTGGAAAGAAAACCCATGGGGTCATAACGCTAAGTCATCTTCAGCCTACATAAGCTTGTGTAGGGGTCCACCATGTAAAAACTATATTAAAAAATGTCCATCAAGATACAAAATTTGAAAAAGCCAATACTCTAGCCATGAATAGCCTCATGTTGCTCTTTTTTCTAACTTTGAATTTTCCTATGAAGGAAAAGGCCCCCCACCTTGGTGAGCCCAATGAGCCTTTTAAAAAACATGAGGAGGGCACACATAAAACAATTTGGAGAAATTCAAACTAGCGTCTCTATTCCATTTCCCACCTTCTTTTTTAGGTTCTTCTTTCCTCCGTGAGAATTTCTTTCAGCTCTCTAGAGTTGTTCTCAAATTTGAAAACCTACCAACCAACATGTTGAGACTTTCATTTGCTATAAGGTCATTTGACCTATTACCTTCTCTGTAGACATGTATTTTAATTTCATCAAATAGCTCTATCAGACATTTACATCTACCAATAATCTCTTTGATTTCCCATGGAGGAGAGGTGACATTATTGAGACAGTTGACTAAGAGTTTAGAATCTCCTTCCAAAATGACATTTCTTCTAGTGATGTCAGAAAGACATTGTAGACCTATCCAAGCTGCCCAAGCTTTTGCCTTGTTGTTAGTGGTAGTACTTAAACCCAATCCATACCCCACAACTAAGAAACCTTTGTGATCACTGATCAATCCTCCTGCCTTCGATATTCTCAAATTACCTTTAGAGAAATCATCAAAGTTGCATTTAATCCATCCAACATCCGGGGGTAGCCACCACCACGAGGTTCTCAAGATCATTTTTTGCCAATTTATATTCAAAAAACTATGTTGAACTCCCCAAATCTGTTTTAGTCTTAGATCGAATAGAGAGGGGAGGGTTTTGGTGAAGCCAATAACATTCACATTCACATTTTCTTTAATTCGCTGCATGATTATATTGAAAATAATTTTGCTACTTCTCTTCTCTTCTCTGAATATCCTATTGTTGTGTTCTTTCTAGAAGTTCCAAGCAAGAAAAGGGGGGATTTTCTGCCATATGTTCTTATCAATCTGTTGGGAGTAGGGGGAAAATTTCCATACCTCATTGAATTCTTTGAAAGATTTAAGTTGCACCCAATAAGTGTTAAGCTTCCTCTAGATTTCATCCCATATTTCATAAGCAAAGTTACAATGTAGGAAGATGTGATCAATACTTTTAGAGTCCATATAACAGAGTTCACACCTATGGACCAAAGAAAACCCCCTTTTATTTAGGTTATCTATAGTAAGAATTCGACCATGAGCAATCACCCACCAGAAATAATTAATTTTAGGAATTAACCCCTTTATCCATATTTCTTTCCATAAATCTTCTCCATTATTGTTATCCTCCAAAAGGTGATAGACAAACTTAACAGTGAACTTGCAACTTCCTTCAACACTATACTTTTGAAGGATGGGTTCACATCCGGATCAGGGGAGATGAATCTGCTCAAATAAATCTAGGATGCAAGACCCTAGTTCCAAGTTAGGAAGTCTTTCACCTGTCCCCCCAGATGACAATTTAGAAACTTCTTGATATTGTTTAGATGTGGGAGAGTATCCAGAGGTTGTCCCTGCACCCAATTGTCTTTCTAGAACTTAGTATTTCTTCCATTACCTATAATTACCATCCCATTTCTTCTGATGTCCTGTCTTGTTTTAGCCACGTTGTTCCAAATGGTTGAGCCCATGGGGAGCTCCTCGTGATAAATAAAATTTTCCCCATTGTTACTTGGGAAATATTTATCTTTCAAGATCTTTGTCCGGTCTTTTTGTTCCTCAAATAATTGCCAACCTATCTTAGTAATAAGTTCTTTGTTAAAGATTTTAATTTTTCTAATTCCCAATCCTCCACAATTCCATGGTATGTACACTTTGTCCCAAGAGACCAAGGAGAGTCTACTTTTTTCTTCCATACTAGACCATAGGAACTTTTTTTGTATCCTTTCAATTTTCTCCACCACCACACCATGTAACTTGAAAAGAGAAAGGAAATAAATAGGCACTTTTTGAAGGCAAGATTTAACAAGTTGAATTTTACCTATCAAACTGAGAAGTTTCCCTTTCCAACCAGCTAACTTGTTTTGAAATCTCTCCAGCAAGCCATTCTAGAAGTTCTGACTAGGGCACTTAGAGAATAGGGGTAAATGTTACAAAAGAGTGATGAAGACAGTTTATGATATGCTTTGATTTATGAACAAAGATCAACATTTGAATAGTGGATGTATTTCCTTACAGTCCAACTATAGATATTGGTGTATCTTTATCATATGTATTGTATTTTTTTGTGAAAAAGTTATCTTTAATATTTGCAGTTCCCCTTTTTATCTTTCCCGAAGGTTGTGTGCCTTAGCTTTGCAGGTCATCTTAGGAGCAGTGAGCTCCTTGGCCTCTAGCCTAAACATTTTAATTAGTTTGTCATATACTAAGATAGTTCTCACTATGGTTTTTCCTAGTTTGGGTTTTCCATGGAAAAACCTGTTGTTTTTATGTGGTTACCTCTGTGGTTTCAGTTAGTTACTTTGATGCATATGTTAGATGGAATGAATATAATAACCTAACACATGAGGAAGACTCAAGTTTTTGAAAACCATGTTTGATTGAGATTTAGATGCTATGGAACAAAATGATTGGGACATTAATGTTGTGGTAGACATGGATGTAGAATTAAGACATGTTTAACAGATCTAGATGAAAGCATAAACAAGTACAAGAAATAAAAAGAAAATATCACCTATTTGAGAAAACTACATGATGAAGGAAGGAAGGCTATTGATGATCTTGAAACAAATATACATGACAAGTCTATAGAATGTATGGAACTTGAGGAAGAAATGGATTCCTAAGGGAAAAAATAAAAGAGGCAAAAAAATAAATTGACAAAGGTCTAAAGCTTAAATGTAGAAGTGAAGTGCTTGATGTGATGCTCAATGCCCATAAAAAAATAAAAGATTAAGGTGGACTTGGAGTTGAAAATGGTGAAAGTTCTAAGAGGATCAATAAAAGAGACAAAGGAAAGGTAAAGATCAAGGATGAATTGAAAAACTCTAACAAAGATCAACAAGGTTTCATTCTAGTCCAAAACAAGAACATTGATAAAAGGACTACTACTCAAACTAGGTATTCATCAAACTTTATTGGTTTCACATAATAAATTTGGACATAGAGCTATTGAATGTAGAAATAAAATAAGATCTCAACCATTTAACAGGCAATGCTACACTTGCAATAATTTTGGACATAAGAAAATGAATGTAGTTTAGGATGGTATGAAATATATATGTGAATACAAAATATAGTAAAAATGGTCATTCATTCAATGAATATTGTTATGCTTGCAAAATAATTGGGTAGAAGGCTAAGTGTAGATCTAATATCAAAAGAAGCGTAAATAGTTTGTAACAAGGTCTAAATTGCTATAACTACAATAAACTTGGACACATTGCTAGGTTTTGTGGAGGAAAGAATGATAAGAATACTAGTTTAGTAAAGAAGATTGATGCTAGCGAAGAAAAGGACAATATATAGATGATATGGGTGAAGAAATTAGATGAGAAGGTGAAAGAAAAGAGTGAGAAACTGTCTACACCTTCTCTTGGTGAAAATTCCTCTTCTGGTAAATAAACGGTATGCACTACCTAAGGGGAGATTGAAATTAAGATCCTATGAATCCCCTTGTGGTTAGTATGTTGAATTATTTTTAACATGGAAGAGGTTGTGAAGCTGTTTCCAAAGGTTTCCAGATGGTTTTGCTGGTCTACAACATTGTTTGTGAAAAGTACTAAAATAGAGTATATGAGTTAGAACAGTAAAATACAATAATGAATGCTTAACCCTAATTAGGTCAATTCAATGGATAAGTTGTTGTTTGAAATCATTTCAATCACTTGTTATCTTGTTATCTTGATAGTTCTTGCATGGAAATGAGTTGATTATTCGATTAGTGCATTTGAAGTATTTTCCCTAACGAACCCTAGGTTCTCTATGATTTCTATAAAAAGGTGAAATCAAAACTCTGATTGTTGTCAACCCTAAATTAAATCATGCCTTATGTTCCAGTTTGTATTTATATGTGGCAATAGTGAAAGAAAAAGAATTTATTATTTTTAGGGTTTGAATTGACTGTGTTTACATTGAAGATGTGAGGGCATACATACATGTTGAGCTGAAAGAAGTTAGTCATCTAAAGTTTCATGATATTTGGGATAAGTTAACTAAAGTAGATTTGACTTCATTCAAAGAGAAATATAAAAACATTCCAAGAATGGGTTTGAATGTCTGGAAAGATTTTTCTAATTTTAGCTATGAAGAGGAGTAGATCACATTCATTAGGATATAATGTCTTTAGACAAACCATAAAAGATAAGTAGGGATACCATTAGGGCAATGTTTGGAATGTGCTCCACTGGTAGAGAGAGAAGGGGACATGCATGCATATCATGAGTATTCATTATCTTCAAGGAAAAATTTCATTCATCCATCATCCATCTTGAAGCATCATGGAGCAAAGTCACATCAATCTTCATGCAAGCATGTGTTTGACATGTTATTGCATTTGACAATAGTGATCATATCTAAAGAGCACTGTATCATCAACCTTCGGTCAAGAATTGCACATATAAGGTGTTTCATTTAGCATGAACAATGGAGGAATAGGTAGCTCCCATCGTCCTAGACCCAAAAAATCAGCTCGATGTTTCGATAGTGAATTATATGTTCTCTCTTAATCCAAAAAACATCTCACTTGTTTTCCTTGAAATATGTAGAATTAGGTTGCTCCCACTCTCCTAGTCCTAACAATTTATCCCATATTTTTAGCTAAAAGTTCTAATCTATTTTCCCTTATCAGATCTCTATCTATAGCTCTATGTAAAATCTGTAACATTTTGTCTTTGTTGTTTTGGTCTAATTTCTCATTGTTTTCGCTAGAATTTGCATAATTTCAATTTCAATTTCAACTTAAACAAGGAGAAACACCAATCTAATCTACATTCAATTCCTTGAGGGTTGGATCAATTAGATTCATCTTTCCTCCTTGATATTAGTGGCCTTATCAATCCTCTAGGTGGTAAAGCCCTAATTTCCACCACCTTACATTCTAGTGAAACTGATGCTTTTTACATTTTTGCATATTTTTGAGTGGGAGTTTTTAGATCTAATTTTTCTTGATTGAGATTACGAAATTTGATTCATTTTTTGTTTCAGATATGATAACATTAACTACTAGCTATATTTACCAAAATCACATGTCAGTTAATA
Source organism: Cryptomeria japonica (assembly GCF_030272615.1). NCBI lineage: Eukaryota > Viridiplantae > Streptophyta > Pinopsida > Cupressales > Cupressaceae > Cryptomeria > Cryptomeria japonica. Next base: position 160,945,911 of record NC_081411.1, read on the forward strand.
GCTTATTTGATTTTATGTTGCATTTTTTCATACTACTTTCACATATTGAATTTTAAGGATTTCAAAAATATTTCCTTTTTACAAGTCATTATTCAAAAATTTTACTCATATTTCATGCAGTTATATAATGATGTTAATAAAAGCATTGATGAAATATGTGGATCTCATAAGGGCTTGAGAAGACAATGTGCATGATAATCCTTGAGATGATATTGAAACAACTCTCTTCTTGTGTATCTCATGTCAATGAGGATAGAATCAATACTCCTATGAATGATCTCTTTAATGAAGTAGAAACATTGAAGAGAAACATGACACCATCCTCTTCTCATAAGGATACTCTAGTGCAAGAGGGACAAGGTAACTGCCTTAAAATATCAAACTCTCTAGATCCTTCTTGTTCTCCTAGAGCTTATCTTAGTCATCAACATATTGTAAGGGAAGATGATGTTATGCATTTCACTCATGATATATCTCCTATAGTAACATTAAGCAAAAATAAATATTTTGATGATCCCCCTTCCAAATATAATAGAGAGGACATGAATAATGATGATGAAAAGCAGAATCTCGCTACAAAGGATATTCCTTCTGCATCAACTCATCTCTTTGGTCCTTCACCTTGAACAACAAAATTCAAAGAGATTCATGATGAGAGTCTTTCTTTTTCACAATTGAAAACATCTTATGAGGTAGTTTATGATATGATTTCAAATCAAGGCTGTAGTGGACAAGGACTTGGAAAACAAGAACAAGGAATAAAAGTCCCAATGGACCCTCCCTCACAATTTACTAAAGAAGGCCTAGGATATCCCAATTTTCAAAAATCTATGGAGGATGCTTGTAATGTTCAAATGCTTAAAGAGAATTTTGCAAGGCATAGAAACTATCATCTGTCCAAAAGTCCATCGTCTTTAAATCCCCCCCTCCTTTATCAATTCTTTCACCTCAAGAAAACAATCCTTCTTCCTTGACTAGTCTACCTTGGCCAACATCTCAAGAGACAAGACCTAACAATCAAGAGAAATTACCTACAAGAATCTTTTTGAGATTGAAGTATAATAAGCATGTTATTTTTCCTTTCATATAATATAGCAATAAGAGAAAAGATTGGGATGAGTATTGTCTCTTTCATCGTTGTTATTGCATTACTCTTACAACTGATCTTGCATTTTTTCTTAGTGAAGAGGTAGTGCCTTAGCACTCCATTCACCTTATTATGTTATTCCTTACCCTATGATATTGACCTAGTTTACCTTTATTTGGGGCTCAAGTTGTCATCTATGGTGATGCATTTTAATTCCAATTATATTGTGACAACAACATAATAGTATTTTTTTCCTTGTTTCCATGCTTTTAGGGAAAAGAATCCTATTTCAATTCACTCTCTTTTTCAATGATTGCATTTTTCATAACTTGACATCCTTTCTTACATAGAATGGTCCTCCATGTGAGTACATACATGTCCCTTGACTGGAATTATTATTTGTTTGCATTGGTGTGTCTTCTTATGAACAATCTCTCCTTTTTGAATGTATGCAATCCTTTCTCTAAGAATTGACTTTTTCATAACAATAGGTGTGTATGTTTAGTTTCCTTCTTTTTCATAGATGTTATCTTTATCAAATTTCCCTCTAATTTTGGAGGGAAATATCTTTGATAAAGATCTTGCTGGAGTGAATTATTATTTACTCAATCTTAGGCTTACTTAGGCATATCATTTTCCTAGATAGTAAGTAAAGATTATTATATTTTATTGTTTACCTTTAATGGTCACATTTTTCTTATCGCGTTGGAGGGCATTAGCTTTGCTACCGCGTTCTTCTACTTTGCTAGAGAGGAGGTTTGTGCTTCATTAACTTGCATGACCATTGTCATTATTAGCACATATTGCGTTATCCAGCGATATTCTTCTGATTGGGTCCATTCATTGCCGATGTGTTTTCCCTGTGTTGATTTGGTCCAAAGGTCCACGATTCGTGAGTGATCGGCTTGTGCTTTCATTCATTGTGATCGACGATTAGATCTGGAGTGATCACGGGTAACTCTATTTGGTGGATCGGGAGTAACTCCCTTCACTTTGCATCTAATTGGGAGAGACTGTGGATGCAGTTTTGAGAATCCATCGGGCTCTTTGCTGGGACTAGAATCGTGTGTCCTTGGCCGTAATTGGCATTTGTTAGCCAGACGTATTTATCTGTGCTGGACCAACTGTCTGTATCATTTTGGCGTAGCAGTCGTCGATCGGGCATTATTTACTTTCATTGGTCGAGTTTTTGCTATGTACTACAGACACATAAAGTGGCGCAGCACGTTGCTGATTTTGGGTTTTTTGCCTTGTTTGGTAAAATACCTATTTTGTGGTCTGCATTTCCTTGATTGATGAAGGGGGCCTTTCACATCTGCGGACTATATTTTGAAGACTCTTGTGCGTTAGTCCTCGATTTGTCATTGGCCGAGAGTATTGGTTGGTGATCAAGTTTATTTGAATCGGCTTGTGTTTTGACTGTGGCACGGGAACTCGCGAAAAATATCACCCAAAAAGGCCATCATTTTTGGCTGCAAATTTTTTTCCATGGGCATATGGTAAGTCCTTTGCACCGAAACTTCCTTTCATAGGTTTTTTTTTCAAACTTGAATGAGTTCTACATACGGAGTCAGTTTGTGGCCCATTATATATCATTGGAAAGGTCTTTTCACCAACTTTATGGTGGTAGAGCTATATGTCCAATATTTTGTTGTTTGATGGTGTTATTATTCCATTGAAGTTACATGTAGTTCGCTCCATTTCTTGTGTACAGATTGGTTTAATTGCTTGTATTGTAGGAGGATAATCAATTGTTCTATTGTACTCTTTCATTAAGGATTTGTCAAAAGTTATACTCCTCAGTCCATATAATTATCATGAGTGGAAAAATCAAATGGAGTTATTGTTGCTAACAAAGACGCTGCATAGAATCACTCTTGCCAATGATCCAGAACCCGTAGGTGCTACAAAAAAGAGCAAATGGTTTGATAGAAGAGATGAAGCTCTTGGTACTCTTCATTTGTCCATTTCTCCTAACTTTTAATATCATGTTGTATCTTGCAAAAATCATAATGCTATTTGGACTATCTTAGAGGATCTCTTTGGTAATCCTGATAAAATGAGGAAATTCAAGTTGGAGAATGAACTATTGAGTCTAAATCCTAGTGATTTTAACAATATCCAAGACTTCTTTTCTCAGCTTGATTCTCTTAGATTGGAGTTATCTAATTGTGGGGTGACAAAAGAGGATGAACAATTATTTTTTTCTATTCTTTATAAGCTTGAACCTTTTTATTCAATTTTTTTTCTACATTCTATGCTACTATGAATGCTCTTGGTAGTGCACACAAAATGCCTTCTCTTGATGGATTTGCCGCTCAACTCACAAGGGAACAAGCAAAGTTGGCACACATGGATACATTAAAGCCTTCTAAGCATCAAGCACTTCTTTCAAATGACTCCACTCCAAAGGCTTCAAGTGGCAAAGGAAAGAAACAACATAAGGATCCCAAGTCCAATGACGAAGAAAAGAATTCTCCTTCCAAGCATACTCTTGAGTTCAAGACCTCTTTTAAAGAGGAATCACCAAACATGAAGAAGAAGAAATGTGCTTATATTACAAACGGCAAGGACATGATGAGCATAAGTGGTATACTAATAATATCGATAAGCTTACACACATTCTTCAAAAGAACAACATTAAGTTTCCCTCATCAGTGTATCCTCCTTCTTCTTCATCCCAAGTGATAGCTTCTTCATCTAGACAATTGGGAACTACAAGACTTTTTAATGGCATTGATAACATGAAAGGTAATGTACTCATGGCTACTAGATATCCTCAAAAATGGGAGATGGCTTCTTGATTCATGTGCCTCTCATCATATGGCATCTTTTATGGATATGTTCTCTTCTTTTGAGCCTTGTAATTCTCCTAACGTATTAATGGGTAACAACACATACATGAAGGTTTGTGGGAAAGGTTTTATTGACATGGGAGAGGGGACTTTTAATGATATTCTTTGTGTACCATCCTTGAACACTAACCTCTTTTCAGTGTATCAAAATACTCATGAGGCACAAGGTAAGATAGTGGAGTTCACTCCTAATTATGTCTACATTAGGGACATGGAGACTAGAGATGTCATAGCTACAGGAGTTGTGGATCATGCTTCTAGATTGTATTCCTTTTCTAATTTTTCTTATGATAATGATGATGATGCTCCTTTGGCTGATATGCACAGCCTTCCATCAGGGATGAATCATGTTTATGAGGATAAGTTTGGACACTTGAATCATTATGTTCTTGAGATGAGTGTTGAGCTTCCTACTCCTCCATCTCCTACTTCTTTGGACTTGAGTTCTACTATTCATTAGGATGATCATAGTATTTTAGATCTTGTAGTATGGGATGAGTACTTGGATGGCATTTCAGACTTGTTTGTTGAGTCTCATATTGCAGATTTGGGAGGCATAATTGAGGGGGTTTCTCTTCTCTTTGATGATAGTCTCATCATAGTTAGATATTCCTCTTCACCTTGTTTTGAGATTGATGTTATGAGACTCTTCCTTCACTAGACTTGTCTCATTTCATGGTCCAGTTTGATCATGCTTGTGTGACGAGTTCTTTAGCCTTGTAGACTCCTATTCAATTTTTTAGAGATTCCCACTTAGAGACTTTCATCCTCCTTCTTTTAGTTGGACATGGCATGGATTTTTCATCATTCAATGGACTTTTTTCTTCCTGAGGGAAGATGTGTTTCTTGTAGATATTACGTAATCTTTTTTTTCCAAGCATACTTCATCGACATTGGAGCTTCTTCATTATTGGGGGATATTATTGCTCTTTCCTTCCTTCCAATGGGGGGATACTTAATTGTATATACATGATGCATGTAGTCCTTGGGGGGGTCTTGAGTCCTTCATCCATCATGATTGTATTGTTTGTTTTTTCTCTTTTGGAGAAGAGTTTTTTCCCATGTGGTTTTCTCATTTTATACACTTTGTGAGAGATTCATTTCATTAAATTTGCATTGCACATGGGTACCTAACTATTGAACACAAGATGTCATTGAGAGGGGGGAGGAATCAATGGTTTCCAATCTTATCCCTTTTCTAACCTATGTGTGTAAATAGGTTAACAGATCTAACATAAAATAGACATACTGATTAGAAGAGAGAATGACACAAATGCAACCACACATAAAAGGGATACCGCATAACACCATATGTACGAGGAAAACCCAAGATGGGAAAAACCTTAATGAGAAATGCTGTCGAAGACTACTGCTCCAATCCAAACTCATAATGAAACATTTGGTTACAACATTTAGTGCAACAACCCAAGGAGTACTAGTCCTACTTTAGGGCACCAACCCAAGGAGCACCAACTCCTGCACCGAGCTCCAACTCAATGATTACAAAATCATATTTTGAATACAAAAATTATCTTCTTGTTACAAAAGAACTTTGTAACTCTCATGTATGTCTCTCCACTGATTCTCCACTCTATGGATCTCTATCGGTTCTCTGGTCACCTCTTCTCATCTGCAACCTTACCAGTTCAGCCTCTTCTCCTTCTTTATCGGTTCTGCTCTCTGCACACTACTGGTTCTCAGCTTCTTGGTTACACTGTTGCTATCCACCATTGGTCTCGATCACTCAATCAAATGTCTACCATCTGATTCATGTTGGTTCTTGGCTTTCCTTCTCTGCAATCTTCTATGACTCTTCTTTGCCAGTTTGGTCACCACCGGTTTACTCCTCTGTTCAACTCAATGGCCACTACCGGTTTCCTCATTGTTGTTGGTTTGAACTCTTCAATCCTATTCTCTCTCATAGTTAGTCTCTTTTTCTTCTTCTCGTTGAGCACTTAACTGATTTCACTTCTTCACCAATAGCAACACTCTATCATTTAGTAGCCAACCTCATTGATTTTGACTTGCATATTTACAAACAAGTCTTCCCGCCAAAAACCAATTCAAACTTCAGGCGGTTAGGGTTTCTTCATCAGCTTTGAGGAAAACCAAATCCAATCAGATCTCGCTCTAGAGATTTACCTCCTGCAATGGATCAATCAAATCCACCAATCGTGCAGCTTCTAATACACGTTTGCTAACTTTAGCAAACACGGCTCCTTCTTCAGTCTACACTTGTCAAACACATATGAAGCGATCATGCAGATAGCTTCACCTACCCTAATCAGCACTTGGACACTCAGCCTCGATCATGAAGTCATCAAATCAGATCCTTGTCCTCTGATCAATCTCGAGTCACACTCTTCTACTCTTCAACCTGTGAAACACACTATCGACATTAATGTCGACCAGTTACCACCTACCTCAATGATAACACTTTCACAGTCTTATGCATGCATGCCACTTCACCTCCATGTGGTCCCTTTGTTGGTATCCACCTTTGCTAGGTTGGTTATGTCGGTTTGGTTAGGATCACCGACCAACTAGACAACTGAGTTCATCTACCAGTTCACAAACTTTCTCGGTTATACCCTAATCGGTCTGCCTTCAACCTTTCATTCCGCTTCTCTTTTGGTGGAGCACCTAAACCGGTCGGCATACATGCCCACCTACCTCATGCACATCGTCATCAGATGGGATCCTTCCACATCTGCACTCTAACTGCATTATCGATGGACATACTTATCGGTAAGTACCTTGATGACACTATGTCTTCAACCTTCAACTGCCTCCATCTGTCTGTATCTATGGCAACACCTTTGGCAACACCTTTCCTCTGATAGACTTATAAAGCACTAAGAGGGGGGGTGAATCAGTGACACCAAAACTAATACTACTTTAAACACTGACTGGTAGATATTTTTAACAAGTTTGTTAAACAATATGCATTCTATCCAAAATGATATTAAAACATTCACAATAAGTAAAACATCCACCATAACACAAGTATTTATGCGTGGAAAACCCAAATGGGAAAAACCATGGTGAGATGAGACTCACAAGTTAACTAACTATAGTAATAGGTAACTAATCGGTTAAGGTCTACAAAAGTGCTCTGCTAGGAGTGAATCCTGTTAAAGATCCGAAAGCTTCGTTAAAAGATATACCCTGTTAAAGGTAGTACCCTCTTAATAGTAACCTCGGTAGAGGATTTCTGAATCCAAACTAATGGATCACCTGGTTAGAGGATTTGTACAATGGAGCTTGTTAGAGCCTATCCAATTAGGGGATTTGACAATTTTAGTGATTAGAAAACAACAAGTGGTGTGATCTAGAAGTAGCACAACTTGCTTGAATAGATCCTTTTCTGTGCATTCAAAACTTCATTACCAACATACTCTGCAATACTCTCAACACCTTAACACTTCTATCTTCGCATCAAATCAACATATCTCATATCTCATCATATGTCATTATATAGACATTTTGATTTCATGTCGGCCTTAGAAATTATATCACAATTTCCTAGGTGTAGTGTAACTAGACAATCAAACATAACTCATCACAAATTACTGCCAAAAATTGTTGGTTAGGGTAACTCATCACACAATCAATCAATATCGGTTGGAACATCAATACCGGTTGGAGTTAACCATATCAACATGTAAACTGATTGTCTTTCATTGCTCCTTTGAGCATCTCTTTTGGATCTTCAGGTTGGTGTCGAGTCAATCCTGTATTTCATATATACATATATATACCGGTTGTCTCCATGTACCGATTTGATACTCTCTAAACAAAACTTCTAATACCAGTAGCAATATAATACAAATAACTTTTGAAGTAACATCGGTAGATAATGTGATCATATGTGTGTGTACATGTTCCATCAATGACAACATATGAAGTCATTCATTACAATCATCATCAAGCCAACAATCTCCCCCTTTGGCATTGATGGTAACACTTAGAAAATTTTACAACTATACAACTAAGTGTGCTTACAAATATTGTACACATATATTTCTACTCCTACTCCCCCTTAACCATACATAAAAAAATTTCACAACACACATACATATTTCTACTCCCCTTTTAACAACAATGCCAAATTGAAAAGCAAAATACATATATTTATAGCAAAACTTGTATCAAAATGTTTTACATATACAAAAACTTGATAAATATGAATCAAGAGGTATGCATTGCAATTCTCAGAAAAATGTCACTAAAGTTACTCTTCATTTGAGAAAAATCATGTTCCCATGTCTCCAACAGGGTCTCAGTGACCTCAATTGTGGTCATAATCTGAGTACATAACTCTTCCATTGCATCAAGTGTACACATCTCTGGAGTAGCCAAAATTGCTTCTACATTCTTGTAGGCTCTGTGTAACATGTCCACTTGGGGTTTGAGTAGATTCTTCAACTCCTTCAGGGATCAAAGTCTTTTTGCCTGTTCTCGATCATAGGTGTCTAACCGGTTTTGCAAATCATCCACAAATTTGCTAAAAGTAAAAATTGAAACTTGTAACAATACATAGACATTGCATATCTTTGCAAGTTCTTGCTTGGTTTTAGTTCGCCTTTGATTGATATCAAAATAAAAGAATGAAACATTAGATGTATATGCAAGAATTCTCCCTCCCATTTCAATAGCTTTTCTTATCAAATCTTTATTAAGAGATAGAGAAATTCTTCCTGTAGCAATATCTTTCATGATTTGTTCTCCACGCTTCTTCCTGTAGCTTTTATCAGCATAGGTCTGTGTTGCTTCTTCTAAGGACTTAAGTTGATCAGCTGCATCAGCAACCAACTAGCCAAGCTTGCCAATGGGAGTTGACAAGTACTTGGTAGCAGTTTCTGGTAGAAGACTTGTCAGAATATCTACGACATTTTGAATGGTTTCAGCTTCCATTCTTTGTTCTTTAAGTCTCTTTTTTGTGCCCTAGATTGCATGACAGTTGCAATCTACATTAATTCTAATGCACTCATGCTATCGACATCTATAGGCCCTGTGATGCCTAGTGAGTCATCATCATCTTCATCAGTCCGTTGTGTGACTAATGCTTTTACCAGTTGAACAGATTTCTCTGTCTTAATTGTCTCTTACTTTTGTTCCTTCATCTTTGCCGGTTCAGAGATCTGTGCAACAACTTATTCAACAGGTTTTTCATGGGTTGCTTGTAAAACCGGTTGGGATTTTACTGGTTGTTCTTTTGTTGGTGGAGGTGGAATATCCACCCTTGGTTGAGTTGTCGGTTTCTCAGTAATCTCAGGTGCAATAATGTTTCTAGATATATCTATAGTATCCTGAATATCATCAACAAGAATAACCTTTTGAGAAGTAGTGTCATCTTGTGTCTTGATAGGATAGACAACATCAGCTTGCACAATTTCTTCCTCATCAATTTCCAGTCGTACCTCAGGCTCAACTTGCTCATCTTTAGAAGATTGTAAATTCTTAAATTGCATTCGTTGAATATTACGAGATATCTGATGAGTTTCAAATTCAACATATTGAATTTTCTCATTCATTAGCTTTAATCTTCTTGCCTTAGACATAAACTATCCTTTGTATTTGTCAAGTAAAGCAATTAATTCATTCTTTGCTAATTCAGGAAAATATTGAATAAACGCATTATCAATAATTTCTTGGTCTTTGTCAACAACAATTTGCTAGTTATTTGAAAGAATAGAGTACAAAGAATCAAAAATATCATCTTTAAGATCTTCAGGTAATCGGTTATATTGACATAAATAGATGATTACTTGTTGAAAAATTTGTTCCTTCCGTTCTTCATCAAATGAATCAAAACATTTCTTGACATTATCAAATCTATTCCTTCCCAATGATTTGACTGTCTTCTCAAAATCAGTCATAGGCTTGTAAGATAATATACTGATAAGCACAGTTGCCTTTGGCACTCCTTTGACTGGTTTGGTTGTTTTACCAGTTGCTTTCATTTTCTTTAGTTCCTCCTCAATATCAGTATCTTTAGATTTTGCTTGGAGAATCAATTTATGACCTCTTTTCTTTGTTGCAGTTTGCTTTGGAGCAGTAACTTTGGGTACCTGTTCCTTTTTTATTTGGACACTACGTGTCACTCTTGTACTTTTTTATACTAGAGGTGCTTGCTCAACCTTCTTCCTCTTACCTTTACCACTACTTGTTGGAGCACTACTGGATTTAGCTCTTGCAGTTTTCTCTTCAACAATATCCAATCTTATCTTCTTTTTGTCCATTGGAGATACCAACAAGTTATTGGCATAACCGATCAATAAGTCATAATTGACTTCATAGCTCATGTATTCTATTTCCTCTTCTCTTGGCTCAATAGCTTCCATTAGATAAAAATCAGTGGTGATTGTAAAAATGATGCTCTTAGCAAAGTGTTTCACCACATCCTTAGGTAGCCTTACCCTCATATTCATGTTCTTTTGAAATTCATTGAAATATTTATTCATTGCAACAAAGAAGGTGTTCTTCACAACCTTAATGTTGTTCTTTATCTAGGCAATTACCGGTAGATCTTTAGACCATTCAAGATCACCAATTCTTGGTAGGAAATTCTGGAAATAAAAGAATAAACTAGTCAATAACTGACCAAATATAAACTTTTGACTGTTGTCTTTCTTGATAGACTGAAGATTTAACATCATTTGGCTCCTTATGGCCTCACATAGGTCATTATCTGCATTTTCAGCAATCATTCTATAGGCAGTATGTACTCCTATAGATGGCACACTATTCATTCTACTGGAATAGAATATTCAGTAGCCTATAACCATAGTAGCCAGTTTAACCATTGTGTCCTTAATGTTATTGACACAAAAATAATGCCCATCAGAGGTTGACAAGGTTAAAGTGTTTTCACTGTCTCTTTTGAAATTTGCCTCAGCTTAGGGACTTCAACAGTTGAGCAAAGACCAGTCACAGCTTGAATATCCTCTTTAGTTATAGTGTGTGTCCTTTCCAAATACATAAATTCCCCATGAAAATGACTCAAAATGATTCGGATATGTTCCTCTTCAAACTCCTCGAGAAAATAAGTTGCATTATGAAAACCTTTCTCACAAACCCTAATATACTCTGGTTGAATCTATCCATTTTCATTGCAAATGGATTTAAACTAAGAATAAATTGACAACGATCTTAAATGTTCAATTTTGCAGTCAATGTAGCTAGACAAATCACCTTTTACAATGACTCCGTCAGGAACGTGAGATAAAGCATTATAAGACACAATTGGTTCTGACTCTATAACCTCCATCAGTTTTGATGTGATCATTAGTCTCTCTACTTGCTTAGATGATGAAGCCATTATTGATAAACTAGATTCGAGATGGGATTGACAAAGAAATACCTTAATTCACACGCGTTGCCTTGGCTACCGGTTGATTTCTCAAGTGCACACCAGTTCAGCCTTTACTAACCTTCGAATCAACTTAGATCATGCAAATCACAACACAATTTTGACTAAAATTAGCTAGCAATCCTTTCTTGTCTCTGCAAGTGCTCAAGAATTCTCTCTCAAATGAATTTAGGGTAAAAATAGCAAAGTAAAACCTGTTTTTATCCTTTTTACTTACTATATTAAATGCTTGACCGCTAGGGTTACAAACCCTAAGACACCGCTTAACGATGCATACAATATTAATAGGTGTAAAACCAGTTGATAAACTTTTGAAAATCTGATTGTCAAAAGATATCAAGATTTCATGCATAACAACTCAAAATTCAAACTCTCTTACCATTGAACTTTTCAAGGGGTCCAGAAGTAGATTTATTGATATGCTCCCCTTAGCCCTATTACAGAGGCTTAGTTTACCGGTGCAAGATTCTCCACACTAGGTGAAGGATTAGGTTCTTCTGTAGGTGTATCATCACTCTTCTTTTTCCATATTTGGTTCATCTCTTCTCTGGTTTCCTCAATATTTACCTTTTGCTTGCCTTTTTGATCATCAGAATGATTAACCGGTTTGTTCTTTCTTGATCTACAAAATTTTACCATGTGTCTCGATTTATGACAATAATAACAGATCATTCCAGATGATCTCCAAGGTCCTGCATTGCCTCTTTCAGTTCTCCTTCTGCAATTCATAGCCACATGACCAATATTGTTACAAATGATGCAAATGACATTAGTTACCTTTTCCATCTCAAATGGACTAAACCAGTTGACATAGGGTCTCAGCCAGTTCATGTTACCCAGGTTATCATAGGTTCTCATCTAGTTGCCATTAGGTCTTGGATTCATGTGAGGTACTAGATTATTTGCTCCATGTTTGCATTCAACTGATCTAGATGTCCATACATTTTGCATGTGAAATAATAACCTTGAAATCTCTTAGAAACATACCTAGTATTTGCATTATAGCTTGTATTTCCATTGGGTTTGTTTCTACACACATTTTCAATATGACCAATTTTATGAAAAACAAAGCAAACAGGTTTAAAAACCTTCTTACCGGTAGGCTTATTAGCCTTAGGAGTTGTTTTGTCCTTATTAATGTTGTTCTTTGTACCAGAAGATTCTCCTTTCTCAGATGTGTTAAAATCAAGTCCAGAAGTATCACCTTTCAACCTTTGTGATTGAATCTTCTCATCCAGCAAGGTAGAACTTTTGTTGAACTTTTCCAGTTTCTTTTTGGCTTCAATGAGTTCTCTGGTAAGATCTTCATTGTATTTAACAAGGGTTTCTCTTAGAGATGATGCCATTTCAAGATCTAGCTGCAAGGCCTCTTTTTCTTCTATCTCAACATGCCATTGATCATGCAAGGTTGCATTCTCTCATTTGATCTTAGCAATTTCATGATCTCTTTCTTTGACAGGATCTTCAGCTGTCCTCCTGGCTTCTATTTCTATCACTCTTCTCATATTTAGCTTTTCACCGTTCAGTTTTTCAACTTCTTTAGCTAAAGCATCAATGTTGGCTTCTTTTGAAGAACTATTGTCAAATATTTCCAATAGTTGTTCAGTTAGCTCTCTCCTTTCGACTTGAGAAGCTTTGAATCTGACCCTTAGGGTTTCAAGCTCATCCTTACTAGCCTCAAGTACTCTAGCCATCTCAAAGTAGCTCATATCCCCCATGGTGGCTTTAGGGTTCCCTTCCAAGCGATTAAGCCTTAAATAAGTTAGGCTTCGATACCAATTGATAGACTTCAAAAGCACTAAGAGGGGGGGATGAATCAGTGACACCAAAAACAATACTACTTTAAACATTGAACGGTAGATATTTTTAACAAGTTTGTTAAACACTATGCATGCTATCCAAAATGATATTAAAGCATTCATAATAAGTTAAACATCCACCATAACACAAGTATTTATACGTGGAAAAACCCAAATGGGAAAAACCACGATGAGATGAAACTCACAAGTTAATTAACTACAGTAATAGGTAACTAACCGGTTAAGGTCTACAAAAGTGCTCTGCTAGGAGCGAATCCTGTTAAAGATCCCAAATCTCTGTTAAAAGATATACCCTGTTAAACATAGTACCCTGTTAGGAGTAACCTCGACAGAGGGCTTCTAAATCCAAACTAATGGATCACCTAGTTAGAGGATTTGTATAATGAATCTTGTTAGAGCCTACCCGGTTAGGGGATTTAACTGTGGTAGTGATTAGAAAACAACATGTGGTGTGATCTAGAAGTAGCACAACTTGCTTGAATAGATCCTTTTTTGTGCATTCAAAACTTCATTACCAACATACTCTGCAATACTCTCAACACCTTAACACTTCTATCTTCGCATCAAATCAACATATCTCATATCTCATCATATGCAATTATATAAATATTTTGATTTCATGTCAGTCTTAGAAATTATATCACAATTTCCTAGGTGCAGTGTATCTAGACAATCAAACATAACTCATCACAAATCACCGCCAAAAATTGTCTGTTAGGGTAACTCATCACACAATCAATAAATATCATTTGGAACATCAATATCGATTGGAGTTAACCATATCAACATGTAAACCGATTGTCTTTAATTGCTCCTTTGATAATCTCTGCTGGATCTTTAGGTTGGTGTCGAGTCATCCATGTATTTCACATATATATATATATACCTGTTGTCTGCATGTACTAGTTTGATACTCTTTAAACAAAACTTCTAATACCGATAGCAATATAACTCAAATAACTTTTGAAGTAACACTGGTAGATAATGTGATCATATGTGTGTGTACATGTTCCATCAATGACAACATATGAAGTCATTCATTACAATCATCATCAAGCCAACATCCTCATCACTAGACCGGTTCTACAATTATCATGTTTGTCAAAGTGACAAACATATCCTTCCTTCTCTATACTGGCAACTCAACATATTTATCCAACTAATCTAATGCATATCTTTGATCTCATGCATCTAAGGCAACTTAGTGTTTCACCAGTTCATCTAGTGGGAGCCTTTAATTACCTGCCTTTAACTCTTTTGTCTTATCTCCAAGACTATGATGCATTCTATGTATGATAGGAGATAAGTTCCACTTACTAGTGGGAGTGGATCCTTGCTATTTGCTTATGACATTGCATCAATATGGCTTCCCTGTTTGAGTAACATATCTTCAAATAGGCACATGTGATCGGGTTTGGGCACACTCACTGTGAATAGTCTCTTCAAATGGTGACTGCATCTTTATCCAGTGGGAGTCCTGCAGTTTCACATCCACATAGCATACTGATGGCATGCACATACTTCTTCTTTGATGTTGATGTGATTTTGTTAACATTCCCCCTCTTCATCATAATTAACAGCCCAACATCTTTGTCTCTTATAGATGTCATCATTTACCAGTTGTTATATCATACTGGTCTCCTATCCATATCTTAAGCACAAGTCAAACACTAACTTGTGTACTAGTGACTCCAATGGCCATTATGCAAGGTGAAATTTTCTCTTTTACCGGTGACCTGCTAAGCTAAGTGACATCAAAGGCATCACATCCGATATGCATCAATGGGAGTATGCCACATCCATCTCCGATACCAGTTACCATCCTATACCGGTTGACATCAATGAAAACACAATGCGAACAATCTCTCCCTTTGGCATTGATGTCAAAACATGTGGTATCCAACATACTATAGATTCTTTCTCCCCCTTTGACAACAATGGCAAAGGTAAGTGACAGGGTTTCTCTTCTCCTTGTTTCTACCCAGAACTGATACTTTTCTCCCCTGTTGCTCTACCGAATGCATCTTCTCCTTTAACCTTTATACTTTACATCCTCTCAAATCATAGCATTTGAGATGGAGGGCTCAACCATCAACTGACAGCAATTGCTCAGCAACCAAGTGTATATGCAAACCGAAAACAGGTGCATAAACAAGTTTGAAACCAATTGAAGGCACATGTGTCAGTGAATACAACATACCTACCAATCAATCTGCATCATCTCCCCTTGAGATGCAGAAGTCATTCTGACCCCATAAGTTGATATCAAGTGTTGAGGCTAACACTAATACCAATTGTATCTTCTCTGATATTAAATGCATGTTCTCTTGTCCAGGGAACTCTCCTTCTTAGCAAGCAACACTCCCAGTGATCCAGTTGTGATTTCAATTGAATAGGCATTGAAAATATCTCACAATCCCAGATACCTTCAAAGATACAAACATACTGGTACAACCATAGACACTTCCACACCCTTTGTGTCCAACAAGTCTGATACTAGTCAGAAAAAATGGTTGTCAACTCCCCCTGAGTCATGCATCTCAGGTCCACATTGCCATTCAGGTGTAAAACCAGAGCTCCAATCTTCACCATATACCAGTTGAGCTATGCATATGTGATCAATCTACCACTATATCTACCACAGCCTATGACATGATCTGTGATGTACACAATGCCATACAATATCATCATCATGCCATAAATCAAACCGGTTATCCCACAAAGGATGCATGCATACATGATCAAATATCGGGCCAACATATGTCATTCAAGTCTTCATCAGCACCACCTGAGACACAAACTCATCATTCCATGCTATCGGGGCTAATGCAATGATCCCAAATCTCATTGTCTTGCATAACTTGCAAATACCTATTAGCATACATACCGGTAACATCCTGCACATACCGGTTTGTTGTACCAGTTCATCATCACTACTAGAGCACCTTCCTGTAACTCTTGTCTTCTTGTGTCAATTTGTATCTAATCCCAATTGCAAATTTTCCAACCATTGACACGTGCAGCACTGATCCATCTTTCATATGTAGGTGTATGGACAAGGCAACCACTACACACTCTTACCATCTCATTTTCTTCCTTCATACTGATAGTAGCTTGTTCTTCCATGTGTCCTCTTTCACTGAGGGGGTGATTGATATGGTCAATGTACTACTCCCCCTAAGGTCTTACATCTCCATTAAGCCTTAGGAGATATTACTTGTGCATTGAATGCACAGTGCTAGTCCAAGGTCGTACACACTTATTTCTTCCTCCATACCTTCATGACTTCACTTTTCTTCCCATTTTCAATCTTGGGAGTAGGTCTTACCTTCTTTTCCTGATTGGTCTATGCTCTACCTGATTCTGCCACATGACTCAAAGCATTATTGTAGAAGCAAACAGTGTTCATGTTAATCAAATGATTTGGGGACCTTCTGTCAAACCGATTAGACCATCTTCTTCTGGTCATGTTGTTGTGACCGGCAACTAGAACTGATGGACCTCTTGATCTTGCAGGGACATTTCTCCTTTGCTTCCATGTAGGTCTTTGACTTCCATATGCTCTATATTCATTTCCATGTTGAGCATAGCTGCTATATTAGTTGTTATGTGACTAAACTTTCTTGTTCCTGCATGCATGACTTCTATGCCTAGGTCTATTGTAGATATAACATACATAGTTTACATTTATTGCGGCAACAAATGGACTCATCTTACTATGCATCTACATCTTGACATATTATGGCCATATGTATTACTTCTTGGACAGATAACATTATTATTTCTAAACCTTTTTATGCATTCATCTTCCTATGACCATAATCTTTGAAAGAGAAGCAGTAACCGATAAAGAATGGCATGTGACTTACAAATTTGTTTTGCCATGCATGTGGAGATCTTCTGGTTTGGTAACTCCATGTCTTCTTCTCCGAGGATGGACCCTGGGATGTTCACTTTCTGTAGTTTCTCCATCTGATCCCTTCCTTTCCCACACTTGCTTTGTCTTGTGGGCGGTAGCATTTCCTTGTCCTCTATAGGTAGGAGGTCTTCTTTGTTGTCTTCTCATGTTCTTTCTTCTGGTGAAGCTTCCTTCTCCCATCTTCCCTTTTCCTTTGGGATCTAAATTGTTTCTCCTTCTTGCAGCACCAGTCTTCATCCTTGTCTCCATGTCTTCACCGGTTGTGGTTAGATCTACCTTCTTACGGGGAGCATCTCTAACTATGAAGGTTTGACCTAAGTTATCTCCATTTTACGAGACAAACAAAATGTCATTGTGGGGGACATTCTTGCTAGTGGAGCATTCACCGGCACCACTTCCTAATCCACTGGTATCCTTGGTATGCTTTTTCTTTTTCAACATTTTGTCCAAGACATCACTTCTACCATCAAATTGGATTCTTACCTTGAGCTCATCCTCACATTTCTCAAGAGTATTTCGGAGAATCTCCATTTCTCCTACTAGCTATTGATATTCTTTATCCTTGACTTCTAGCTCAGATGCTAGATCATTACACTAGCACACCTTGGTGTCTTCTTGTTGAGTCTTTAATTCTAAGACACATTTCTCAAATTCTTCAAGGCATTTGATCAATTGGTTTTGCTCCACAATTGCAGCATTCTTGAATAACTTGTACTCATTCCTTACTCTACTAACTTCTTTGAGTGCACTTACAAGTTCTCCTTCAAGATCAACTTTTGCTTCTTCTTCTTCTTCTTCTTCTTCACCTTCACTATCACTGCCAAACACATCTTGTCGGTGGGATCTATTTGCCTTATCACTTTCAGATGTGTGCTCCTCACTTTCTGTCTCTTGGGCCATGAAGAGGTGGGTTCCTTCTTCATCATTGTTGTGGTTGCTAACATATCTGCCTTCATCATCTACAAATACATGAGTTGCATTTCTCATCTTTTCTTCACAAACCGGTTCTACAGTGGTAGGCTCATTTCCATAGATATTCTTCAATCTGTCCCATAGACTCTTTGTCGATTTCAATCTATCCACCTGTGAGGAGATATCATCTGCGAGCCCACAAAATTTAGCCTTCATTTCTACATCATTGCACTGGTTTCTTCTTTCTGCATTTGAATTGGTGGGAGAACTGACTTTACTAGGGAAGCCATTAACAACTGACATCCACACATCAAACCTTAAGGAGGATGGGTAGACTTCCATCCTATAACTCCAAATAGAAAAATTAGAACCATCAAATATAGGAGTAGGGACTGAAACAAAACAAACCATTGTGTTCAAATACCAGAATCTACCCAAGCTAGAGAAATCTTATTAACAAGGAAGCCAGGCTCTGATACCAATTGTTGAACATAAGATGCCACTGAGAAGGGGGTTGAATAAGTGATTTCCAATCTCAGCCCTTTTCCAGCCTATGTGAGTAAACCGGTTAATAGATGTAACATAAAATAGATGTTGGTTAGAAGGGAGAATGACATAAATGCAACCACACATAAAAGGGATACCACATAAAACCATATGTACGAGGAAAACCCAAGATGGGAAAAACCTCAGTGAGAAATGCTGCTAGGGACTACTACTCCAATCTAGCCTCACAATGAAACATTCAATTACAATATTTAGGTCACCAACCCAAGGAGTACCACTCCTTCTTTAGGGCACCAACCCTTGCACCGATCTCCAACTCAATGATTACAAAATCATATTTTGAATACAAAAGTTGTCTTCTTGTTACAAAAGAACTTTGTAACTCTCATGTATGTCTCTCCACCAGTTCTCCACTCTACAGATCTCTGTCGGTTCTCTGCTCACCTTCTCTCAGCTGTAAACTTATCAGTTCAGCCTCTTCTCCTTCTCTATCGGTTCTTCCCTTTGCAGACTACTGGTTCTCAGCTTGCCGGTTACACTGCTGCTATCCACCACCGATCTTGATCACTCAGTCAGATGTCAACCATCTGATTCTTGTTGGTTCTTAGTTTGCCTTCTCTGCAATCTTCTATGACTCTTCTCTGCCAGTTTGGTCATCACCAATTTACTCCTTTGTTCGACTCCATGGCCATCTATAGGTTTCCTCACTGTTGCCAATTTGAACTCTTCAACCCTATTCTCTCTCACACTCAGTCTCTTCTTCTTCTTATTCTCGTTGAGCACTTGATTGATTTTACTTCTTCACCAATAGCACCACTCTATCATTCAGCAACCAACCTCATCGATTTTGACTTGCATATTTACAAACAAGTCTTCCCACCAGAAACCAATTCAAACATCAAGTCGTTAGGATTTCTTCTTCGACCTTGAGGCAAACCAAATCCAATCAAATCTCTCTCTAGAGATTTACCTCCTGCAATCGATTAACCAAATCCACCAATTATGCAGCTTCCAATACACATTTGATAAGTTTATCAAACATGGCTCTTTCTTCAGTCTGCACTTGTCAAACACCTATGAAGCAATCATGTAGATAGCTTCACCTACTTTGATCAACACTTGGACACTTGGCCTCGATCATGAAGTCATCAAATCAAGTTTATATCATCTAATCAGGCTTGAGCCGCACTCTTTGCCTCTTCGACCCATGAAACATGCTATCAACATTAATGTCGACCAATTACCACCTACCTCACTGACAACACTTTCACCATCCTGTGCATGCATGCCACTTCAAGAATGGGGTCACATGTGAGAATCCCCAAGTTCAAGTACCCAAAGTTCTCCTCAAAATCTAAACCATCACAAGAAGTGTGATCATCATGTGAAGAATCATCATATGTGAAATCAGTATCATCAACAAAATCTAAAACGGAGTATAAACGAGATGCATGATCAACCACCCCACTCACAATGATAGCTCTAGTCTCCACGTCTCTAATGAAAATTGACTCATGTGTGAACTCCACAATTCTCTTTGTTGCGCCATGTGTCATTTGATAGATGGAAAGGAGATTCTTTGTCAAATGGGGTACACACAACACATCATTGAAGGATTTATCCCCAATGTCAATAGAACATTCCCCAATCACATTCATGTATGTATGATTGCCCATCAAAATTTGCGGCATGGTGCAAGGCTCAAATGAAGAGAACATTGACTGCGAAGATTTCATATGATGAGAAGCCCCTGAATCTAGAAGCCATCTCCCTGAATCATGACTTGTAGTAGCACAAAGAGATTTTCCTTTTCTTGTCCCAAAAGAGTGAGTCTTCCCACTTGTAGAAGCCATGAATGCTTGCCCTTTCCCTTTTGATTGTGTGGAAGTGGAAGTTGATGAATCATCCTTGTTGTAGATATTAGGTAAACCAATGTTATGCTTTTTGATGATGTGTATGAGCTCATCAATCTTCTTAGAATGGCAACGACGCTCCTCATGACCAAAATTTTTACAATAGGCACAAGTAGGTCTCTCCCTCTTTGGTGAATTGTCCCTCTTGGAAGAGGATGAATCTCCTTGTTGTGGAGAAGGTGATGCTTTGTCCATAGGCTTTGATTGTCATTTCTTCTTGTTTGAGTTGTCCTTTCCTTGATTTCCTTTGTTCCCTTGATTTGCCACTAATGCTTGAGACTTAGAAGCCTTAAGAATTTCCATGCTTATCAACTTAGTTTGTTTCATCATCAACATTTCGGCAAAAGCATCAAATGTAGGCATTGTGTAGCTTGAACCCATTGTCATCCTATGGGTTTGAAAACTAGAAACAAATTTTGCATATTCTTGTGGAAGCTTTCCCATTAAGTTGAAGATCAGTTGAGTATCCTTCTTATCAATGTCCCAATCTTTGAGTTGTGCCCTCAACTCTTTTGCCTTAGTGACATAATCTTGTATAGTATCAAAGTTCTTGGGATCCAACATGGTGAGATCACTATCAATCTAATATTCCCTAATCTCATCAACTTTACCATACAAGTCTTGAAATTTTTGCCAAGCATCCTTGATTAGAGTACATTTCTCAATATGAAATATGAGATCCTTTGATACATACTTTCTTAAGGTACCAATTGCCATCATATTTTTAGTGAGCCAATCCAAGTGACCAACAGGATCAGCCTTAGGATCAGAGGGAACAATAATAGTTCCATCAATATTATTGGAGTTGAGGAAAATTCAACTCTACAACTCCCAAAGTTCACTTGCATGCAAACCTGTCATAAAAAGAGAGAAGCAAAAAAACTATGGAGGCCAGAATTCACAGATCCAGAAAAAAGGAGTCATATTGATTGTGCAAGAAGAATGAAATTCAATAATTACAGTTGTTATGAAAATATGAGGAGAGAATCCTTATAAAAGGATACTCGAAACCCTAAATGTGAAAACCCTAAAGAATTATAAGATTCCTTAGTTTAGCTTAAGCGTAGAGTATAATAGACTAATAATTAAATAAATAATTATTAGCTAATAAAAGATTACTCTAACACCCCACCTTAAGATGAACCTAGGGAATAGCTAAAAAACAAATAAGGACTGAAAAACATGTGAAAAATGAAGGAAAGCAACAATGGCTTCTGACAACTAGGCTTTATGAGGTACCCAAGTACAATAAAATCTCTGTAAAGTGGAGAAAAAGGAGAAAACCCTGTTGGAACAAAACTCCTCTCCAAGAAGAGATGAAATTTCAAGTGAAGGACTAAGAAGCCTCCAAACAAGAGTGTTCCAAAAGATAGGAACAAAAAGAAGAGAATGAAGAACACCACTGAAGCATGAAATAGCTGCAAACACTATCAAAGAGTAATTGCTGATTTGAAGAACCTCCACTGAAATAGAACATGACTAGGTAGAGAAGACTGTAATATGCAAGAGTGCCCTCAAATGACACTACTCAAATTAGATGCCAAACAAAGGCAAACAACTGAACTCGAAGATACAGATGACATGAAACACAAAAGCCTGAAGAGCTAATCAATCGAATGAAGGAAGCATTAGAACCAGCATGAAAAACATCCCCATAATGCGAAAAAGGGAGAGGGGTAGGTAAACTGAAAAAAGAATGGCCAACAACATCTACATGATGAAGAACTAGGAACATCGAAGGTGCAAAGAAAGTACATAGTCTCATGGAAGGAACACTCACTTGACACACATCATAAGGTTAGTGTCATGGAAGTAACACTCACTTGACAAAGGTAGATGGCAAATAAAAGGAAAACATCAACCCCCCCATGGCACTTTATAAGTGTTGAAAAACAAAAAACTGAATAAAATATACCTGGAGCAGAATCTGGAAAGAAAACTCATATGAATGGAAAGAACACAGAACAAGATTTCCAACAATATAAAGTTTTCGAAAAATAGAGTTTGGATGTTCAAGTTATGTCTCCCGAAGTGCAAAAAGGAACCTTTTACTTTGATAGAAAACAACGCCATCAAAATAAAAAAATCAAAAGTTCAAACCTCTAGATCTAGATAGAGATCAGAAAGAGCTTTTCTACGATATAAGGTTTTGCAAAAAATGCCTTTGTATGACCAAGTTACGGCTAAAAGAAAAAAACACCTCTTGTAGGGCATAAAAAAAGTAAAGAAAAAAAAATGATGAAAATTTTCAAACGCATTTGTAGGTATAGGCATACAGATTTTTGAGCCTCAAAAAAATGTGCCAATAAAAATCATACCCTAGATGCCCTTGTCACAAAAAATAGGCAAATTCATGGAATCGGCCTTTTGAATCCAACTGTGGAGGTCCTTTTGGCACCAAAATGTACCAAACAATCAGCTACCCCTAGAAATAGAAAAACAAAACTACACAAACCCCCGAATACATAGATCTGAAAAACAAGGCCCAAAATCTCTCATGAAGAGAACAGAGACATGCAGATCTGGAGCTCTGATACCATATTAGAGTTGAGAAAAAATCAACTCTACAGCTCCCAAAGATCACCTGCATGCAAACCTATCACAGAAAGAGAAGCAAAAAAGCTATGGAGGCCAGAATTCAAAGATCTAGAAAAGAGGAGTCATATTGATTGTGCAAAAAGAATGTAATTCAATAATTACAGTTGTTATGAAAATACAAAGAGAGAATCCTTATAAAAAGATACTCGAAACCCCAAAGGTGAAAACAATAAAAAATCATAAGATTCCTTAGTTTAGCTTAAGCATAGAGTATAATAGACTAATAATTAAATAAATAATTACTAACTAAAAAAATATTACTCTAACAAATATAATGAGTTAGTCCTTTTTCCATAAGTTTACTCCATGCATCAATTTTTCGAGTAGAATAATTATGAGGAGTTAAGAGAGGAAACTTAGAAGAACCCATAGCAGCAAAAAGGAAGGAACACAAGAGCACAAAAGCACAAGAGACACCCCCCCAAAATTCAATCAATCAAAATACCCTTCCCGCCCCCCCCAAAAAAATGATGATTTTGGCACTTTATATGTCTTGCATGTACAATAGGCCACTTGCAAACAATGGCAAGGTGGACTTCTGATTTTGTTTTACAACTACCCCAATAGGCCGAGAACTACAATGTAAAAGACAGCAAGATAGATCTATGCAATAGAAATTATATTGTAGGCATGGTTGAGTAGTAGAGAAACAAAGGAGTGATTGAGAAGCAGTAGTAGGTGGTGTGGCTAAGATTCAAAGATGGTGATAAAACTAAATCTTCCATTGTCCTTCTATTTTCTTTCATAGATCGAACTCTCTATTCCACCACTCTGTCAATGACGATTCATTTAATTTTTCTTTTCTTTTTTAAAGCATCCACTCTTTGACAAATTTTAGTTGGTATTGATGATTGGTGGCTACTGTAGATTGTGGTTGCAAGGGTGCATTAAGGGAGACACTTCAATTGCAGAAAGCATTAAGGGAGGAGTTACAATTGCAGTAACCACTACACTGCCTCCACCATGTTGCCACCTTGCCAATTAGCTTGTGAGTTTTTTCCACACATACATGCAAACGTAGTATTTTTTCTTAAATTGGTTTTTTTGTTTATGGACAACGTGCATCCCATTGTAGATGGCCTCTCGGTGAAATTAGAGGACTAAAAGAGGGAGATTCTCAAGCATTAATTAAACTATTATAGATAATACATTATAATAAATCTTTCAATGAGATAATGAAATAAAAATAAAATATTCTAGTTGGTATGTGAATTATGATATATATACACTAATATTTTGAAGAGTAAAATAGTTTTTATCACACATATATCAAATAGATTCTCATATTTTAAAATTTCTAG
Source organism: Cryptomeria japonica (assembly GCF_030272615.1). Lineage (NCBI taxonomy): Eukaryota > Viridiplantae > Streptophyta > Pinopsida > Cupressales > Cupressaceae > Cryptomeria > Cryptomeria japonica. The sequence continues at coordinate 160,970,198 of NC_081411.1, forward strand.
ATAACCAGATTCTTCGAGGTGTGAAATTGATCCTATTCAGCATTCGATGAACTAGCTCCATCTTTTGTCAATCCATTGGAGATAAGTTATGGTCTATGTTTTTTATGTTATGCGACTCATATAAACTTCTAGTCTCAATGATATTATAATTAAAATATTCCTCTTCATATTGTTGTCATGTTGATTATGTAGTTTTGCAGTATCATCAATTTTGTAATTATTTTATTTATCTCTTTTTACCTTTGTACCTTACTGGAGCTTGTCCAATCTCTTATTCTATGCTCATCCATAAAACATTAATCTAATTTATGAATGTTTTATCCAAATTTTCGTTCCATTTCTTTTTATAATTTTTATAAACTAGGTCAAGAGCAAAAAAAGAAATTATTTATTAAGTTGATCTATATCAAAAGTATAAAACTTATAAATCATTTTATATGACTGCTCTATTAAAAATAACTAAAAAATAATAGGTATGGACTTTAAAATTATTCAATTAAGAAGGCATAGTCAACCTTGATAGTCAATTTTGACCAAATAGATGAAACATAGACCACCAACAATAATAATAATTAAATTTTTAAATTTCAAAAGTGTTGGAATATTTTTATAAAATTGAATGTTTGAAGGTTTAGATAATGGAATGAGGCTCTAAAAATAGCTAAATGGTGTAAAATAAATTTAGGCTTATATCTCTAGTTTAAGAAAACGTTATGTATTTTGGAAGTTATGTCATTTTGATACATTTTTTTGTTGCAAATTTTAAAATGTTCATAAATGAAAAATAGAAGGTGAGAAATTTCAAATTTGACTTATGGAGGAAATTGGAAGATTCTTAAGGACATACCAGTTTGATATTTAGATAAAGATTTCATGGATGGACCGATTTGATTTTTATTAAAAATAAAAAGTGTGATTTTTTAAAGAAGGATTATCTATGCTAAAATCATTTTTCATTTGTAGAGATTGGAATTTCAGAGAAAAAATAGTGAAAAGAAACTCTAAAGTAATCTTGTGACTTTTCTTTAAAGGATTATAGAAGTCTACAAATTTAGTTTCAATTATTTTGTTGTAATAGATTTTCTTTATAATAATGTTATGGATATTAAATTTTAAATGTGTGTGTATATATATATATTCATGTCCATACTTTTGAATTAATTAAAATTTCTTTTTTTGCACATTTGTTGTAAGAGTTGTTTATTTAATCAGTTTATCTTAAAGAGGGCGGTATTATTTTTTTAAGTTAAATGCATGAGTTCACTGATATTGTTGTTAATTCTGTAAGATTGAATAATCCTTTCCATTATACCTATCCATTTAATAAAAAAAATTAAGAATCATACATTGATGTTGTATGCAACTAGAAATTTAGATGTTGTAATCATGTTCACTAATGAAAGATAATAAAAATATTATTAATACAAATTCAAATATAAAATTGTTAATTACAAATAAAAAAATTACCTACTACGATAAACTCATTGTTCATTTAAAATAAAATGTTTTTAAGGTGTACCTACCGAGATTTTATAAAGCTTAAATTGCAATAGACATATTCATTTCTTATCAAAAATCGTTAAACACAACTTTATGTACACCCTATCAAAACAATAGCTTTGATATCTTATGTTGACAGTGCAGGGCTTTCATTTTTAGCAATGAACATTTTAATTAGAAGGAAAATTAGGCTTTCTGGTTTAGTTTCAGTCGTCATATATATATATATATATTCTAAAACAATATAAACAAATGCAGAAGAATCTATACAAACTACTTGTGAGAAACTTCTTGTTGGAACTACTTCTTACCTGCAACTCGTAGTTTTTTGAGAGAGGTATTGCGGTTACCTACCATTTCATCCAGTCAAAGAAAACCATACATTGTAGGGTTTTGAATTACCTATTAAATCATAATGTGTAAGCGATTTTAGTTGTCCTATCTTCTTGCAGTTTCAATGAAGTTTCTTACCATAGCTACTTCCCTGCATCATCTTCTTGGTCTAACAAACATTAAATTAAACATATGCGCAGACAAACTTACATGCATGCTAAATATGATGTAAATACATCAAGAGATGTGAAATGTTAAGAAATTAAATTTTACATTTAATAATCTATTTGTTAAGTTAATTAGTTGGCTGGCAAGTTATTTTCAAAACCCAAAAATAACGGTTTCACAAGATTAATACACTAGATATAATAATGCAATAGCATGATTAGAATAAAATTTCTATTATTTTTAGAAGTGGGTTGTCTGTGTTTAACTTTGGTATCAGGACTAAAAGGGACCTAGCAGAGACTCTAGCGGAGAAGTGGAGGTGGGTGGAGGCAGTGTAGTGGTTCAATTTATGAATAGGGGGGCGTTCAATCTGGATGAGAAGCGTCGATGGAGGAAGATGTTGTCAAAAGGTTGCAGAATATGGCTTTACATCTGCTATTTGCATCTGTTATTGACACTAATCCAACATGGTCTATGGATTAATTATCTTTAAGTGGTTTTCTATACAATATCTAAAAGATGTAGAAATAAATAATCAGAACTCACTCCAAGTCATAGTGATTGAATATAGATCCTTGTTGCGGCACAAATATTAGCAAGATGCTTACAATTGAATAATCCTTCTATTTCTAGTTTGACCTTTAAGAATATTAAAGTAGGATTAATTGACATCAAAATCACTCTCATGAGAGTATTGGTAACTCAATATTATAACTTTTCTTGTTGTACTTGCAAGACCATTTAATATTTTCATATTAGCATTTCATCAAGAGAGTATTATTCTGGTTAGCCCCCAAAAAAACACACTTTTCTGATCATTGAAACCAAAATCAATTACTATAGCAGTTTTAATTTGCTTGTCAAATGTAATTATCATGATCAAAATTAGTAAAACCATAAATATAATATGAAATCTTCAAACATTCAAAATCATTAACTACAATTAATAATACAATTGAGATCTTAATCTAGATTACATGGAAACATCAAACTTTAAGAAAGAAAGAAAAATATAAATTTTATAAAGATGTAACATAAAAACAGTAAATCTATTCAAAGATATTACATATTGCAAAATAACAGATATAAAGAAAATTCAGCATTTAATGCACAGAAATGGAAAATTTAAGTCATAAATCCTTCCCATAACCAATAACATGGACGTCCTCATTTCTCACCAAGGATTAAACCAGTATTAATACACCCAAAAGGAAAATTTAATACATAATTCTCGCCCATAACCAGTTAAAGTGGGAATGGAAACAAGCGTTTTCATTTCTCATCAAGGAATAAACCAATTATGAAATGCGAAAGGAAAATTTAAGTCATAATTCTCGCTCATAACGAATTGCATGGAAAGGGGAATATAAACGGGCGTTTTCATTCCTCACCAAGGAATGCATTCCAAAAACAAAATGACATGGCTGGAAATCAAATGAAATGAAATGAAGAAACATAAGATCAGTATTGTGCATTGATAAAATTACAGGTAAAACAAAGTTGAATTAGATTTGCCTATCGGTCAAATAAATAAATAACTGAAATCTCTTTGTTGCTAGTCAATTTTTAATTTATAATCACAAAGATTGTGCGGCGCTACCCGTCTCCCTGAACACAAGTTTTGTAAAAATATAAATATTCAACCTGAAATCATACGCCTGTACCTTCACTTTTTCACTGCATAGACAGTTTGGACAGCAGTCATCACTAAAATAAGTGCTGCTACCACACCAGAGACAACATACCATGGTTTTGAACAGTTCTCCTTTTTGAACTCACTGACCCATCTCTTTAATCGGCTATTATAGTGCTTTCTAGCTTGTCTCATAGTAATTTCCAAGGACTCATATTTAGTCTCAGTAATTGACTTGCAGATACAATTAAACATAACAGCTATTTCTGCATCACTCCCCAATTTACTGCAAATGATTTTCTCTCTTTTAAGTACGGCAACATCATTCTCAGAGTCAATTAAGTCATCCATTAAGTGTACATACTGAGAAATTATTGTGGGTATAGAATTTCTTTTGCGTATTTGACACTCTTCAAAAGCCATCAAATTCCGCAATAATCCTTCTGTCGCGTAGTCCACGTGCATTATAGGGATTGAAAGACTGCCTCCAAACAAACTTCGTTGAAATCGGAGTTTTCCTCCCTCAAATTTTATACCAGCCTTTTCTAGTAATTCAGCTCTTGGAGTGTCATCCTCTGGAACCCGCGTGTGATAGAAGCAACCGACATCCAGTAGACTAGTCTCAAATCTTTTTACCTCTGTATCGGTACGTTGTTCCCTCTCCTCGATACCATGTTTAGTTTCAAAATCAAAAGCAGATTCCGAGCTTGAATATGATAGCATATCTCTAATCATCCTTCGATATAAATCCAGCAGATGATGTGCTCCTTTTTCAATATGATGCTTCAGTCTTGATTGAATTTTATTACCCCAAGATGGAAAATAGAAGACAAATGGTCGAATAAGAAAGAACCTCTGAAGCATTTCAGCCAACATATCCTTTGCATGATCATTGAATTCCAATTGGAGTATAGTTATCAATATGAATAAAGGAATTTGGTTTTCCAACTTCCAAATGTCGCTTTGTACAGAAGAGTGGAAATCGTCATGGTGATCATAGTTTTGAAAACAAGAGTTAGTGGAATCTGTAGGACTTGCGTCCATTCCCACATACGACCTGATGTACTGAAGAATAAAGCACGCATCCTTCACAAATATGTCCTCAAAAGTTTGTCCACTGCACTCAATTGCTCTATCTTGATAGCAATCCCTAATTTCATTCTCCAAATTTTCATTCTTCTTATTAAGCTCTGTATTTAACTGCTGGGAGGTGAGGTTGATCCTGGACAAAGTTCTCTTAACTGCTTCCTTCTTATGTCCATCCATTACAGATAGGTTAATGTTGTGATGGTAAAGCCCCAACCCTACAGCCGATGGAATATAAGCTTCCTCTTTCAGTCCTCTTATGTTAACAGGCACCCTATAAATGCACAGCGTCTTTTTTAGAGGATATTGTTCACTAATGTTAATAACCATTTCAGAATTCTCCTGCTGCATCTGTACCGAGCACGACAAGAAAATGTTAGATCCTGAGGAGTTCAGAGTTCAGAGGCATACAGTTTGGATGACTTATATAGAAAATGCAGGATTTTAAATTTGAACAGTAACTTCAAAATTTTAATCAGATGGAAGCGTTGGCTTTCCGTTTCTAGCTTCAGTAATCATTTATATCTTCTAAAACGATAAAAGATCCAATGCATAAAAATCAATACAACCAACTTGTGAGAAACTTCTTGCCGGACTGCAACTCGACACTTGCAACATGTAATAGGGTTTTCAGTTACTTGTTGAGGATTCAATTTCTTTCTACACCTGACAAAGTTGAATCATGGCTCCTAGATAGACAAGAAGTTGAGGATATCTCATCTAACTCTAAATCCTTAGAAGAGGAGCAAGAACCTTGAACTTTGTTTTTTAGGGTGTATACAAGGCATAGAAACCAATCTGAAGGGTATCCAATCTGAAGGGTATCGTTGTTGAACAAACCGGAATAGAGGGGGTGAATGAGTATTCCCAAAATAAACTGCTTTGATAATCTGAAACTTAGCTTGATCTTAGATATTCTTAGCATGAAATGAAATATGTAATAGAAATGAAATTCACAACATACACAATCATAAGAGAGACACTAGATTTTTATACATGGAAAACCCAAATGGGAAAAATCACAGAGGGTTAACTCTCAAGATATATAACTAGTTATATGGGATTACAAACGATGTTCACTGCTAGAGGGCTCACTACCCAAATTGCAATGACTCACTACCGAAAAGACAAACTGCAAAGAAAATGAAGAAATGAACTAAGAAAGTTGCATCTACATATGCATGGAATTAGTTCCTATTAAGCGAGCAAACAACACACCATTTTTTTGCAGTAGATCCAACTAAGAAACTCTGCAAATCACTTTGCTATCTGCCTACTCCAAAAAATTGTAACACTAGATCTGTCCTTCTCCTTTACTCATTCAACATCAACTTTTTCTCTTTATCACTTACCTTACTCTTCACTTACTTCATCGTAAATCATCCATCTCATACATATCATGCTTTAAGCATAATGTTCTCTCTCTCTCTCACACACACACACACATATCAATTCAACCTCAATAATATTTTCCCAAATGATATTTCAACATTCAAATCATGCGCTACAGGCAATAGAGAAAAACATCAACATAATCTTTCAAGTTTAGTCTGATCTGGAAAGACCATGTCCTCAAATTTCCACAATAACATGATACCGGAGCACAAAGAACATGATCCAACATTGCATTATGAGGTTTAAGACATGAACAACAAATCATTGAAAGGTTAACACTAGAAATAAAGAAAATGGAGCACATAGATTTACTCATCCTTGCATAACTGAATACATTTTTGGACCAAAACATTTGGAGCATGACTTATGAAGCACCAAAACCATGAATACAGCAATCTCAGGTGATTATAATAAGAATATCTAAATTGCACTACCATATATGTATCAAGACACAAAAGAAAAGGACTACACCTCTGAAATAAGTCACTTACATACTGTTAGACTACATGAATGACTAGAGCATGAAACCAATTACCACAACCAACACCTAATCTCTCATATCAAGATAAATGTATCCTCATAGTGACAATATATATTTTTGGAGCAATCGACAACTTTGCAATACATCAACAACAACTAGGATTTGTAATGTGTATCATGCTACCTATCTTCCACTGTTCTGCAACTTACATACCTATCTTCTAGTGATTTGCAACATATATACCTATCTTTCACTGATTTGCAACATATCAGGATCACTGGGTCTAAAATCAATACATGTATTTATAACATTTGTTTGATGGTTGGAGAGAATTTTTTATTTGAATAATAACATGGATGAACCTAGATATAAAGAGGAGGCATTTGGCATTAATGATTTTAATCTTATAATAATGTTATTAATGAAGAAATGGTCAATTTGAAAAGAATGATACATAGGATCTAGTATTTTTACTTGAAGGATGAAAATATTTTTGTTGTAAATGGGGTGTTCAAGACAAAGATTGGTTCAAATAGAGGCTTATGTGTATGCTTTTGGATTGTGGAAATTTAATGTCAAATAGAGGTATTAAGAAGTGTAGAGCATGATTGATTTCCTAAAGGTACTCTCAAACTAAGGGTATTGATCACAGTGAGATATTTTATCTCAAAGAAAAAATGACATCCATTAGATTTTTAATTTGTTGAAAATATGTTCTCTTGTTGTCATTCATGTCAAACTTCTTGATCCAGATTACCAACTTGGTTACAATCTATGGTCCAAATGTGGTCTTCTATAATGTTGTTATAATGGAATAGTAGTGTAGTCATGCAAATATGTGGACTTTATTTGTGCTAGTTCTAGAAGGCTTTTAATTTTGTATCCTAAAGTTTCCAGAGATTGGGTGTTGGCTTATAGGATCCGCAATTGGTATTTAGACTGTTGATATGTTGAAGTTGATCATGCAAGTACTGTACAGTCGTCATGTTTTTTCCCTGAAAAGTAACTGACTTTGAGTGTTGCCCTAAAAATTGCTTGTTATAAGAGGCTAGAATGTAAAAGGGCATGGAAAACACTAAAAATAACCGACTTTGAGTGTTACCCTAAAAATTGCTTGTTATAAGAGGCTGGAATGTAAAAGGGCATGGTAATGGTGTTATACTAATTTACTGGATAATAAGAAAAAGATTGGACAACTATGTTCTGTGGATGTAGCCCATCTTGGGTGAACCACGTTAAATCTTTGTGTTATCTGTGTTATGCATTTTTCTTCATCTTTTGTGTTTGTATCTGCATATAATTGTTAATTTGTATTTGCTCTGAATCTACCTTAACCCTAACATAGGCATGTGTGATTATTTTGATGTCAATGCACATTAAATTATTGCATTCCTATAATTGCTAGTATTTTGGTGATGCAATTAAGTTATTTATTGTTATAGGTATTTGTTGATGCTATTTTAGATATCTACAAATACTCTTATTGGTTTCCATTGAAGATCGTGAAATATTGTGGCAGTGTGCATTAATAGTTTTATCTTTTGTACCTAACCTATACTATTTTGGTCTATGTAGTTGCATATAGAACTATGGAAAATAATTTATGATAGATTGTAAGGTGTTCTAACTTGGTGTGAATCCTCATAGGTCTTTTTCCTTCTAAATTTGCATTGGAGTTTGTCTCTATCTAATCATTTTGTGTTTACATGTTAGATCTAATTAGGTTGACCTAACTGGCATTCTTTAGGTTACAACTAGTATATAAAGGGTGGAATCATTATGGAGAGACAAAGATAAGGTTTGGATATCATGCAAAGTATATGTGTAGCTATAGTGGTCCATAAGTGTTTTGATTAATAAAAGTGGGATAGGCCCCTACCATTACATAACTGCAAAGCGGCACCTTTGCACAACCAACAAAAAAACTCCCCACTAACACAACAAAAAAACCCAACAGGGCAACCCAAGAGCCAACAAAACAACTAGAAAACGAACAGAAATAGAAAGAGTAGAAGACACTCAAAAAACAAAACAACCACCCATGAAAGGCACAAAGTGATGGCCAACTAGATGGGGGAATTTATATCTTACCATTCCTGGCATGAGTTTAACATTTTATCAAAGAATGACACTTTTTCCAAGAACCTATCCTAGAGGTGGAGGACACCAAGGCAGAATCAGGGGTGACTTTAACCAATGACTCTGTGGGGCTTGAACTTGCGGTTAGGGCCCTTATTTGTTTCCATTTCTTCTCCCTTTTCCTATTCAATTTAGTTTGTAAGGTTTGTATTGGTTGCGGAGAGGCATTATGCATATTGGTCGCATTCCTACAAGCCAAATCGGCCTCCTCAATTTTCATTTTGAGGGCCTCTTAGGATCGCTTGATTTCTTCTACCTCAATTTTAGTCCCAGTCATCTTGAGCTTGGTGTTCAAATCTTCAATCCTCCCGTTCACCTTATCCCACTTCTCCATGAGGCCAACAAATACATTAACAAATCTCCAAACTTTGTCATCATCAATGTCCTCTAGCTAGGTATTAGCCCTAGCTTCTACCTTAGCCACAACCTCTAACTTGTTAATTTTAATTATCGCCATATTCATCTACCCAAAACTTCATTTCAAAAAATCATCCTACCTTTTCACATCATCATGCAAGTCCTTCAGATTTTTGGTGAGGATCGTAATCGAGCTCGGGGCTTGGTATTTGCAGAGGGGGGAGGGTTTGTGGGAGGAAAGCTAGGGTTAACATCATCATTAATATTAGTAGCAAGGGACCAATCCAATATTGTAGTTTCAAAGGAGTGTGATTCATAAGAGGAAATAGAATCAGACCTTGAGTCCTCGACGATCTCCACATCCTTGTGCACCTCAATTTGGGGTTCTACATCAAGGTCTTTTTTAGAGGCTGAAATGGCTTTAAATTTGGTCATGCACACGATGTTCTTTCTTGTGGACATTTTAGAACCCAAATGAGACAATTCACCAAAGTTGGACGAGGTGACAATGAGATCAACATATATGCTAGGATCGTAAGTCCACTTGATTTCAACAGTAGGGATCCCACTTGAGGGGGTTAGGGCCAAATGGAAATTATCAAGCCTACGCATGAGACCCTAATAAAGGGGAGGTTTACCCTTAACACAAGCCTTAGAAATAGATTGAGACAAAGAGAACAAGACCTAGCAAGGAAAGTCCATTCTTACCCCGTGGCACGGGTGGTTCAGCATAGGGAAGAGGTGAAGGTGAAATCTCCTCTTTCTACCATCCAGAGTGAAATATTTCATAAGAAGAATGGCAGCCTCCTTCCAAATACTAGGAAGCTCTTCTCTATTGGAGATAATTTGCAGTCTGGAAACCCCTTCACCAAGTTCAAGAAATATTTGAAATCTTCCTTGTAATTCCCCTTGGGCTTCTTGGGAAAGGAGATGCCATCAAGAGCCAAACCATTCACTTTCACAATAGTCTCCTCAGAAACCACAAAGGAAAAACTCCCAATTTTAACATAATCATTATTTCAGGCGTAAACAAAAGCCATAGAAAGTTTGGGATCATGGTCAGTCATCCCCTCCACATAGGAATCCAGATTGCTCTAAAACTCGTTACTCTAGAGCTCTCCATTGTTTTTGAATTCAAAGCATTCGTCAGGTTCAACCTAGTTCAAATCACCTCCCATCTCCAAAAACCCAAAAGCCAGAATGAGAAAGCGATAGGTTTGATAGTAACAATGGTGGGTACCAACAAATTTAAAGTCTCACACTACCTTATCCAACAAGGAAAGGAGAAGGCAAGAATGGAAACTACCAGAAAGGTGGGATTACTCATCATTAATGGGTAAGTAATTCAATATCATGGCACGAGCCACAGTTGGGACTTCAAGCATTTGGGACCACAATTTCAAATTATTCAACATCATGTCAAGCCCTACTAGCTTGTCTGCCACTCCGTTTCCTTCATGCCGCACTTGGAAAAATATAACCTCACCGAGAGTAGGAAGGAGGGTGCAACACTTGTCTATGAGAGAAGTAGTCTGCTAGTTCAACTTGGCCACCTTATTAAGCATCATAATAGTGTTGCAGAAGTGTTTTTTATTAGATTAGTAGGGCGGCGGCCCTGAACCAGAGAAACAACAACCAACTTACAAGATCATACAACCATCAGTACATAAAAATGGATCCCCCTTCAGAAATAATCAAAAACTTTCATTACCCTATAGCTATTTCTACTAATACGAAGAAGCTTCCAGCTATTAAACCAAATAACAGTAGCTAACCTATTAACCTTCTCCTTAGAGCTAATAATCATAGAGCTCATATCAGCATTAAACCTATCATAAACTATTAGAGTTGTCTTTTATTAGCTAATAATTATTTATTTAATTATTAGTCTATTATACTCTATGCTTAAGCTAAACTTAGGAATCTTATAATTCTTTAGGATTTTCACCTTTAGGGTTTCGAGTATCCTCTTAGAAGGATTCTCTCTTTGTATTTTCATTAACAACTATAATTATTGAATTGCATTCTTGTTGCACGACAATATGAATCCTCTTTTTTGGATCTCTGAATTCTGGTCTCCATAGCTTTTTTGCTTCTCTCCTTCTGTGATAGGTTTGCATGCAAGTGATCTTGGGGAGCTGTAGAGTTGATTTTTCTTCAACTCCAATATGGTATCAGAGCTCCAGATCTGCATGCCCTTGTTCTCTTCATGAGAGATTTTGGGTCTTATTCTTCATATCTGTGTATTCAGGGGTTTGTGTAGTTGTGTTTTCCTATTTGTAGGGGTAGCTAATTTTTTGGTAAATTTTGGTGCCAAAAGGACCTCATAGTTGGATTCTGAAGGCTGATTCCATGAATTTTGATATATAATTTACCTAGTTCAGTGACAGGGGCATGATTTTTTACTGGCATGTTTTTTGAGGCATGGAAATCCGTATAGTTGTACCTGCAAATGCGTCAGAAAATTTTTTGTCAATAATTTTTTTTTTTTTTTTTAACCTTCTTTATGCCCTACAAGAGGGTTTTTTTCTTTTGGTCATACAGAGGCGCTTTTTCAAAAAAAATTTATCGTCAGAAAGCTCTTTCCGAGCTCTATCCAGATCTAGAGGTTTGAAATTTTGATTTTGTTTTTTTGATGGAGTTTTTTGCTATTAAAGCCAACGGTTCATTTTTGCACTCCGGGAGACATAACTTGAGCATTTGAAGTCCATTTTTAGAAAACTATATATCGTTGGAAAGCTTGTTCTATATTCTTTCCATTCATATGAGTTTTCTTTCCAGATTCTTCTCCAGGTATATTTAATTCAATGCTTTTCTTTTTAGCACTCTAGTGAATATCTTAGATGTTTTAGGGCTTGGGATCTCTTTCTTTGAGTAGGATATTTGGATATTCTTTTTGTTTCCAGTCTTCTGTCTCTTCTTATTATTGTAGCATTTTATTTATGCAAACACACTGAGATAAAGTGCCACCAAGCATTCTATACTTGGGATCTTGCACATCTTGTGCCTTATTGTACATGCACTACTTATAAAGTGTCATGCGGGGGTTGATGTTTGCCTTTGTTTTCCATCTACCTTTGTCACGTGAGTGTTCCTTCCATGACATTAGCCTCATGATGTGTCTCAAGTGAGTGTTCCTTCTATGACACTGTGTACTTTCTCTACACCTTCAATGTTCCTGGTTCTTTGTCATATAGTTCTTGTTGGTTCTAATGCTTCCATGGTTCGATTGATCAGCTCTTCAGGCTTTAGTGTTTCATGCCATTTGTATCTTCGAGTTCATTTGTTTGCCTTTGTTTGTCATTTGATTCAAGTAGTGTCATTTGAGGGCACTCATGCAGATTACAGTCTTCTCTACCTGGTCATGTTCTATTTTAGTGGAGGTTCTTCAGATCAGCAGTTACCCTTCGACAGTGTTTGTAGCTATTTCATGCTTCAATGGTGTTCTTCATGCTTTTCTCTTCCTATCTTCTGGAACATTCTTGTTTGGAGGCTTCTTAGTCCTTCGCTTGAGCTTTCATCTCTTCTTGGAGAGGAGTTTTGTTCCCACAGGATTTTCTCCTTTTTCTCCACTTTACAAAGATTTTATTGTACTTGGGTACCTCATCAGGCCTAGTTGTCGGGACCCATTGTTGCTTTCATGCATTTTTTTACATGCTTTTTTAGTCTTTAGTTATTTTTAGCTACTCCCTAAGTTCATCTTAAGGGAGGGTGTTAGAGTTATCTTTTATTAGCTAATAATTATTAGTTTAATTATTAGTCTATTATACTCTATGCTTAAGCTAAACTTAAGAATCTTATAATTCTTTAGGGAATTCACCTTTAGGGTTTCGAGTATCCCCTTATAAGGATTCTCTCTTTGTATTTTCATTAACAACTATAAATATTGAATTGCATTCTTGTTGCACAATCAATATCACTCCTCTTTTCTAGATCTCTAAATTCTGGCCTCCATAGCTTTCTTGGTTCTCTCCTTCTGTGAGAGGTTTGCATGCAAGTGATCTTTGGGAGTTGTAGAGTTGATTTTTCCTCAACTCCAATATAAACAATTCTAGAAAATTCATAACCTAAAAATTTAATCGAAAGGGGTTCGTAGACCCCACAATTGTTCTCAAAATGGCAAGTCATAACCATAAAAGCATTAACAGAAACATAACTAAGAACAACTACTCTTTCTTGAGTAGGTTCCAATTTTTCTTTAACCTTACCAGATTTTGAATCCATGTATCATCCTAGTCTGTGTCCTCCTCCTCATTTAGCTCATACTCGTCCCTCTTAGCCTTCTTCTTTTTATTCCTCTAAATTTTGCCATGACCAGATATCATCCCCATAACAGCATTGTTCATGATCCCATCAGTAATTTGGCAAAGTGAATTGACAGCATCGCTTAATTCATTAATCTTCATGTCATGTTCCTCATTTTTCGGCTCCAGAGTAGACAATCTTTCTTTCATTTCAATTAACTGCCCCTTCATCTTATAACTTTCATCATGATCGGTAGACATGGGAGAGCACTTAACCATTTCATCTTCTTCTGAGTTGTAAGGGTCCATTGGGCTTCTAAGAAGGGAATCGTGTTTAGTTTCCATTTTACTACTCTCATCCTCCCTTTCCTCTTCATCCTCATGTTCGCTTTCAAAAATACTACTATCATTTCTCAATTCTGCTTCTTACTCCATATCCTTATTGGGTTTATCATTCTTCTCTTCATCCTCCACCTGGAAATCATCATCTTTAGGGTTATCCTTAAAATCCTCTTCCTCATCAAGTTCATAGATTTCACGGAGGGGGGAATTAACCTGTTTAAACTTATTTTTCTCATAATTAATTCTCCCTTGAGCCCGAAGATGGACCGACCTTCTTTCCCCCAAGCCACAGTCATACTTTTCCCGATTCTCATCTTTTTCCTCTTCTTTCTCTAAGTTATGTAGCTCTAAGTCAATGGTGATACTCGGCCCAACCAGGTCACTGTTGGTATTCTTTTCTTTCCTCGAGGTGTTTTTGGGGTTTTCATGCTTTTGTTTATTAGGGTTAGTATCATGCAAAGCCAATTCTAAGGAGTCCTTTTCAAGGACGACAACCGAACTAGTAGAAATTGTTCTCATAGAATCAATAGGGTTGAGAGAGTTGTGGGTTTTCAGAATTAAGGGCAAAAGTTTAAGGGTTTTAGCATAAAATTTATTAGAGCTACCAACATTACTGGATGTCCGGGCAAGACCGCTAACAGTTGGGTAATGATCAACAGCAAATTTGTACATCAAGTAAATGAGACCTTGATGGAGCGGGTGTTTCGTCCCATTTTGAATACAAGGTTTAAGGGAGGAAAAGAGAAAAAGGGGCATATTAATTTTTTGCATATTCCTAACATGGTTGAGGATAGGGAAGTGGTACCCATGCATAATTGGGCACCACCCCTCAAGAGTAAAATACCTCATAACATAATAACTAACCTACAGATAGGGTTGAGGTAAAGCAAAACTATCATAACCATTTTGGAGACGCACTAGTTACTTGCCCTTCCTGAAGAATCTTCGCATAAACTTCTTGTAATCCCCCGCACTCTTCCTTTCCACCAGCTCTCCATCATTCTAAATACCTATAAAATCTTCAATGTATTCAGGAGTAACAATGAAGGAGATTCTACTAACATTGACCTTCCCATTCTACCAAGAGTTGCAGACCCTGACAAAGAGCTCCTTGTTGTAGCCTTTAATCGCTAAGTAGAAAGGGGTAAAACTCGCTTCATGAAAAATATCCCACAACTCCTTATTATCTCTAAGTCCTTCACAATTTTTAGGTTTAGTGCATTTGAGAGGGCCCTCCATTTCTGAATTGGTATGAGCAGTGGGAAGAGAGCTTTTGTGAAAGCGATCAGACAAAAGATTACCAAATTTCTTTCTCTTGCTACATTTGGAAGATAAGTTTTTAAAATTATCAAACCAGAATTTAATCTTTCGGAGGTCCTTGCATGTGCGACACCCGTTGAAATCATTACTCATAAAGGTAGCATAAAAATCTAATTTTCTCCTTGTCTTTATCATGAAAGCCAAAACTTTCCCGAATGAAGAGAAATCAAAAAACCAGAGCCATCGTACTCACTTCGGGAAAGTTCTTGTCCACATCATAGACTAGGTAGGTCATCCAACTGGAAAGAAAACCCATGGGGTCATAACACTAAGTCATCTTCAGCCTACATAAGCTTGTGTAGGGGTCCACCATGTAAAAACCATATTAAAAAATGTCCATCAAGATACAAAATTTGAAAAAGCCAATACTCTAGCCAAGAATATCCTCATCCCGCTCTTTTTTTTTACTTTGAATTTTCCTATGAAGGAAAAGGCCGCCCACCTTGGTGAGCCCAATGAGCCTTTTAAAAAACATAAGGAGGGCACACATAAAACAATTTGAAGAAATTCAAACTAGCATCTCTATTCCATTTCCCGCCTTCTTTTTTAGGTTCTTCTTTCCTCTGTGAGGATTTCTTTCAGCTCTCTAGAGTTGTTCTCAAATTTGAAAACCTACCAACCAACATGTTGAGACTTTCATTCGCTATAAGGTCATCTAACCTATTACCTTCTCTATAGACATGTATTTTAATTTCATCAAATAGCTCTATCAGACATTTACATCTACCAATAATCTCTTTGATTTCCCATGGAGGAGAGGTGACATTATTGAGACAGTTGACTAAGAGTTTAGAATCTCCTTCTAGAATGACATTTCTTCTAGTGATGTCAGAAAGACATTGTAGACCTATCCAAGCTGCCCAAGCTTTCACCTTGTTGTTAGTGGTAGTACTTAAACCTGATCCATACCCCACAACTAAGAAACCTTTGTGATAACTGATCAATCCTCCTGCCCTCGATATTCTTATATTACCTTTAGAGAAATCATCAAAGCTGCATTTAATCCATCCAACATCCGAGGGTAGCCACCAGCACGAGGTTCTCAAGATCATTTTTTTCCAATTTATATTCAAAAAACTATGTTGAACTCCCCAAATCTATTTTAGTCTTATATTGAATAGAGAGGGGAGGGTTTTGGTGAAGCCAATAGCATTCACATTCACATTTTCTTTAATTTGGTGCATGATTCTTTAATTTGGTGCATGATTATATTGAAAATAATTTTGCTACTTCTCTTCTCTTCTTTGAATATCCTATTGTTGTGTTCTTTCTAGAAGTTCCAAGCAAGAAAAGGGGGGATTTGCTGCCATATGTTCTTATCAATCTGTTGGGAGTAGGGGGAAAATTTCCATACCTCATTGAATTCTTTGAAAGATTTAAGTTGCACCTAATAAGTGTTAAGATTCCTCTAGATTTCATCCCGTATTTCATAAGCAAAGTTACAATGTAGGAAGATGTGATCAATACTTTTAGAGTCCATATAATAGAGTTCACACCTATTGATCAAAGAAAACCCCCTTTTATTTAGGTTATCTATAGTAAGAATTCGACCATGAGCAATCACCCACCAAAAATAATTAATTTTAGGAATTAACCCCTTTATCCATATTTCTTTCCATAAATCTTCTATCTTATTGTTATCCTCCAAAAGGTGATAGGCAAACTTAACAATGAACCTGCCAGAATTACTCCATTTCCAAATCCAATCATCCTCCCCCCTAGGAGTATAAAGAGAGTAGTTAGGTAGCATGGCAGAAAGGTCAACAGCTTCCTTCAACACTATACTTTTGAAGGATGGGTTCACATCCGGATCAGAGGAGATGAGTCTGCTCAAATCAATCCAGGATGCAAGACCCTAGTTCCAAGTTAGGAAGTCTTTCACTTGTTCCCCCAGACGACAATTTAGAAACTTCTTGATATTGTTTAGATGTGGGAGAGAATCCAGAGATTGTCCCTGTACCCAATTGTCTTTCCAGAACTTAGTATTTCTTCCATTACCTATAATTACCATCCCATTTCTTCTGATGTCCTGTCTTGTTTTAGCCACGTTGTTCCAAATGGTTGAGCCCACGGGGAGCTCCTCGTGATAAATAAAATTTTCCCCATTGTTACTTGGGAAATATTTAGCTTCCAAGATCTTTGTCCGGTCTTTTTGTTCCTCAAATAATTGCCAGCCTATCTTAGTAATAAGTTCTTTGTTAAAGATTTTAATCTTTCTAATTCCCAATCCTCCACAATTCCAGGGTATGTACACTTTGTCCCAAGAGACCAAGGAGAGTCTACTTTTTTCTTCCATACTGGACCATAGGAACTTTTTTTGTATCCTTTCAATTTTCTCCACCACCACACCATGTAACTTGAAAAGAGAAAGGAAATAAATAGGCACTTTTTGAAGGCAAGATTTAACAAGTTGAATTTTACCTGTCAAACTGAGAAGTTTCCCTTTCCAACCAGCCAACTTCTTTTGAAACCTCTCCAGCAAGCCATTCTAGAAGTTCTGAATAGGGTGCTTAGAGAATAGGGGTAAATGTTACAAAAGAGTGATGAAGATAGTTTATGATATGCTTTGATTTATGAACAAAGATCAACATTTGAATAGTGGATGTATTTCCTTACAGTCCAACTATAGATATTGGTGTATCTTTATCATATGTATTGTATTTTTTTGTGAAAAATTGATCTTTAATATCTGCAGTTCCCCTTTTTATCTTTCCCAAAGGTTGTGTGCCTTAGCTTTGCAGGTCATCTTAGGAGCAGTGAGCTCCTTGGCCTCTAGCCTAAACATTTTAATTAGTTTGGCATATGCTAAGATAGTTCTCACTATGGTTTTTCCTAGTTTGGGTTTTCCATGGAAAAATATGTTGTTTTTATGTGGTTACCTTTGTGGTTTCAGTTAGTTACTTTGATGCATATGTTAGATGGAATGAATATAATAACCTAACACATGAGGAAGACTCAAGTTTTTGAACACCATGTTTGATTCAGATTTAGATGCTATGGAACAAAATGATTGGGACATTAATGTTGTGGTAGACATGGATGTAGAATTAAGACATGTTTTAACAGATCTAAATGAAAGCATAAACAAGTACAAGAAATGGCAAAAAAATAAATTGACAAAGGTCCAAAGCTTAAATGTAGAAGTGAAGTGCTTGATGTGATGCTCAATGCCCATAAAAAAATAAAAGATTAAGGTGGACGTGGAGTTGAAAATGGTGAAAGTTCTAAAAGGATCAATAAAAGAGACAAAGGAAAGGTAAAGATCAAGGATAAATTGAAAAACTCTAACAAAGATCAACAAGGTTTCATTCCAGTCCGAAACAAGAACATTGATAAAAGGACTACTACTCAAACTAGGTATTCATCAAACTTTATTGGTTTCACATAATAAATTTGGACATAGAGCTATTGAATGTAGAAATCAAATAAGATCTCAACCATTTAACAGGCAATGCTACACTTGCAATAATTTTGGACATAAGAAAATGAGTGTAGTTTAGGATGGTATGAAATATATATGTGAATACAAAATATAGTAAAAATGGTCATTCATTCAATGAATATTGTTATGCTTGCAAAATAATTGGGCACAAGGCTAAGTGTAGATCTAATATCAGAGGAAGCATAAATAGTTTGTAACAAGGTCCAAATTGCTATAACTACAATAAACTATGGACAAATTGCTAGGTTTTGTAGAAGAAAGAATGACAAGAATACTAGTTCAATAAAGAAGATTGATTGTAGTGAAGAAAAGGACAATATATAGATGATATGGGTGAAGAAATTAGATGAGAAGGTGAAAGAAAAGAGTGAGAAACTGTCTACACCTTCTCTTGGTGAAAATTCCTCTTTTGGTAAATAAACGGTATGCACTACCTAAGGGGGAGATTGAAATTAAGATCTTATGAATCCCCTTGTGGTTAGTATGTTGAATTATTTTTAACATGGAAGAGGTTGTGAAGGTGTTTCCAAAGGTTTCCAGATGGTTTTGCTGGTCTACAACATTGTTTGTGAAAAGTACTAAAATAGAGTATATGAGTTAGAACAGTAAAATACAATAATGAATGCTTAACCCTAATTAGGTCAATTTAGTGGATAAGTGGTTGTTTGAAATCATTTCAATCACTTGTGATCTTGTTATCTTGATAGTTCTTGCATGGAAATGAGTTGATTGTTCGATTAGTGCATTTGAAGTATTTTCCCTTGCGAACCCTAGGTTCTCTGTGATTTCTATAAAAAGGTGAAATCGAAACTCTAATTATTGTCAACCCTAAATTGAATAATGCCTTATGTTCAAGTTTGTATTTATATTTGGCAATAGTGAAAGACAAAGAAGTTATTACTTTTAGGGTTTGAATTGACTGTGTTTACATTGAATATGTGAGGGCATACATACATGTTGAGCTGAAAGAGGTTAGTCATCTAAAGTTTCATGATATTTGGGATAAGTTAACTAAAGTAGATTTGACTTCATTCAAAGAGAAATATAAAAACTTTCCAAGAATGGGTTTGAATGTTTGGAAAGATTTTTCTAATTTTAGCTATGAAGAGGAGTAGATCACATTCATTAGGATATAATGTCTTTAGACAAACCCTACAAGATAAGTAGGGATACCATTAGGGCAATGTTTGGAATGTGCTCCACTAGTAGAGAGAGAAGGAGACATGCATGCATATCATGAGTATTCATTATCTTCAAGGAAAAAGTCCATTCATCCATCATCCATCTTGAAGCATCATGGAGCAAAGTCACATCAATATTCACGCAAGCATGTGTTTGACATGTTATTGCATTTGACATTAGTGATCATATCTAAAGAGCACTGTATCATCAACCTTCAGTCAAGAATTGCACATCTAAGGTGTTTCATTTAGCATGAACAATGGAGGAATAGGTAGCTCGCATCATCCTCGACCCAAAAAATCAGCTCGATGTTTCGATAGTGAATTATATGTTCTCTCTTAATCCAAAAAACATCTCACTTGTTTTCCTTGAAATCTGTAGAATTAGGTTGCTCCCACTCTCCTGGTCCTAACAATTTATCCCATATTTTTTAGCTAAAAGTTCTAATCTATTTTCCCTTATCAGATCTCTATCGATAGCTCTATGTGAAATCTGTAACATTTTGTCTTTGTTGTTTTGGTCTAATTTCTCATTGCTTTCCCTAGAATTTGCATAATTTCAATTTCAATTTCAACTCAAACAAGCAATCCCTTGAGGGTTGGATCAATTAGATTCATCTTTCCTCCTTAATATTAGTGGCCTTATCAATCCTCTAGGTGGTAAAGCCCTAATTTCCACCACCTTACATTCTAGTGAAACTAATGCTTTTTACATTTTTCCATATTTTTGAGTGGGAGCTTTTAGATCTAATTTTTCTTGATTGAGATTACGAAATTTGATTCATTTTTTGTTTCAGATATGATAACATTAACTACTAGCTATATTTACCAAATCACGTGTCAGTTAATAGCTTATTTGATTTTATATTACTTGCATTTTTTCATACTACTTTCACATATTGAATTTTAAGGATTTAAAAAATATTTCCTTCTTACAAGTCATTGTTCAAAAATTTTACTCATATTTCATGCGGTTATATAATGATGTTAATAAAAGCAAATATGTGGATCTCATAAGGGCTTGAGAAGACAATATGCATGATAATCCTTGAGATGATATTGAAACAACTCTCTTCTTGTGTATCTCATGTCAATGAGGATAGAATCAATACTCCTATGAATGATCTCTGTAATGAAGTAGAAACATTGAAGAGAAACATGACACCATCCTCTTCTCATAAGGATACTCTAGTGCAAGAGGGACAAGGTAACTACCTTAAAATATCAAACTCTCTAGATCCTTCTTGTTCTCCTAGAGCTTATCTTAGTCATCAACATATTGTAAGGGAAGATGATGTTATACATTTCACTCATGATATATCTCCTATAGTAACATTAAGCAAAAATAAATATTTTGATGATCCCCCTTCCAAATATAATAGAGAGGACATGAATAATGATGATGAAAAGCAGAATCTCGCTACAAAGGATATTCCTTTTGCATCCACTCATCTCTTTGGTCCTTCACCTTGAACAACAAAATTCAAAGAGATTCATGACGAGAGTCCTTCTCTTTCACAATTGAAAACATCTTATGAGGTAGTTTATGACATGATTTCAAATCAAGGTTGTAGTGGACAAGGACTTGGAAAACAAGAACAAGGAATAAAAGTCCCTATGGACCCTCCCTCACAATTTACTAAAGAAGGCCTAGGATATCCCAATTTTCAAAAATCTATGGAGGATGCTTGTAATGTTCAAATGCTTAAAGAGTATTTTGCAAGGCATAGAAACTATCATCTGTCCAAAAATCCATCTTCTTTAAATCCCCCCCTCCTTTATCAATTCTTTCACCTCAAGAAAACAATCCTTCTTCCTTGACTAGTCTACCTTGGCCAACATCTCAAGAGACAATACCTAACAATCAAGAGAAATTAGCTACAAGAATCTTTTTGAGATTGAAGTATAATAAGCATGTTATTTTTCCTTTCATATAATATAGCAATAAGAGAAAAGATTGTGATGAGTATTGTCTCTTTCATCATTGTTATTGCATTACTCTTACAACTGATCTTGTATTTTTTCTTAGTGAAGAGGTAGTGCCTTAGCACTCCATTCACCTTATTATGTTATTCCTTACCCTATGATATTGACCTAGTTTACCTTTATTTGGGGCTCAAGTTGTCATCTATGGTGATGCATTTTAATTCCAATTATATTGGGACAACAACATAATAGTCTTTTTTTCCTTGTTTCGATGCTTTTAGGGAAAAGAATCCTATTTCAATTCACTCTCTTTTTCAATGATTGCATTTTTCATAACTTGACATCCTTTCTTACATAGAATGGTCCTCCATGTGAGTACATACATGTCCCTTGGCTGGAATTATTATTTGTTTGCATTGGTGTGTCTTCTTATGAACAATCTCTCCTTTTTGAATGTATGCAATCCTTTCTCTAAGAATTGACTTTTTCCTAACAATGGGTGTGTATGTTTAGTTTCCTTCTTTTTCATAGATGTTATCTTTATCAAAGTTCCCTCTAATTTTGGAGGGAAATATCTTTGATAAAGATCTTGCTGGAGTGAATTATTATTTACTCAATCTTAGGCTTACTTAGGCATATCATTTTCCTAGATAGTAAGTAAAGATTATTATATTTTATTGTTTACCTTTAATGGTCACATTTTTCTTACGGGGGATCCCGGTTGAGGGCATTAGCTTTGCTACCGCGTTCTTCTACTTTGCTAGAGAGGAGGTTTGTGCTTCATTAACTTGAATGACCATTGTCATTATTAGCACATATTGCATTATCCAGCGATATTCTTCTGATTGGGTCCATTCATTGCCGATGTGTTTTCCCTGTGTTGATTTGGTCCAAAGGTCCACGACTCGTGAGTGATCGGCTTGTGCTTTCATTCATTGTGATCACGGGTAACTCTATTTGGTGGATCGGGAGTAACTCCCTTCACTTTGCATCTAATTGGGAGAGACTTTGGATGCAGTTTTGAGAATCCATCGGGCTCTTTGCTGGGACTAGAATCGTGTGTCCTTGGCCGTAATTGGCATTTGTTAGCCAGACGTATTTATCTGTGCTTGACCAACTGTCTGTATCATTTTGGCGTAGCAGTCGTCGATCGGGCATTATTTACTTTCATTGGTCGAGTTTTTTGCTATGTACTACAGACACATAAAGTGGCGCAGCACGGTGCTGATTTTGGGTTTTTTGCCTTGTTTGGTAAAATACCTATTTTGTGGTCTGCATTTCCTTGATTGATGAAGGGGGCTTTCACATCTGCGGACTATATTTTGAAGACTCTTGTGCGTTAGTCCTCGATTTGTCATTGGCCGAGAGTATTGGTTGGTGATCAAGTTTATTTGAATCGGCTTGTGTTTTGACTGTGGCACGGGAACTCGCCAAAAATATCACCCAAAAAAGCCATCATTTTTGGCTGCAATTATTTTTCCATGGGCATATGGTAAGTCCTTTGCACCGAAACTTCCTTTCATAGGTTTTTTTTTCAATCTTGAATGAGTTCTACATACGGAGTCAGTTTGTGGCCCATTATATATCATTGGAAAGGTCTTTTCACCAACTTTATGGTGGTAGAGGTATATAACCAATATTTTGTTGTTTGATGGCGTTATTATTCCATTGAAGTTACATGTAGTTCGCTCCATTTCTTGTGTACAGATTGGTTTAATTGCTTGTATTGTAGGAGGATAATCAATTGTTCTATTGTACTCTTTCATTAAGGATTTGTCAAAAGTTATACTCCTCAGTTCATATAATTATCATGAGTGGAAAAATCAAATGGAGTTATTGTTGCTAACAAAGAAGCTGCATAGTATCAGTCTTGCCAATGATCCAGAACCCGTAGGTGCTACAGAAAAGAGGAAATGGTTTGATAGAAGAGATGAAGCTCTTGGTACTCTTCGTTTGTTCATTTCTCCTAATTTTTAATATCATGTTGTATCTTGCAAAAATCCTAATGCTATTTGGACTATCTTAGAGGATCTCTTTGGTAATCCTGATAAAATGAGGAAATTCAAGTTGGAGAATGAACTATTGAGTCTAAATCCTAGTGATTTTAACAATATCCAAGACTTCTTTTCTAAGCTCAATTCTCTTAAATTGGAGTTATCTAATTGTGGGGTGACAAAAGAGGATGAACAATTATTTTTTTCTATTCTTTATAAGCTTGAACCTTTTTATTCAATTTTCTTTCTACATTCTATGCTACTATGAATGCTCTTGGTAGTGCACACAAAATGCCTTCTCTTGATGGATTTGCTGCTCAACTCACAAGGGAACAAGCAAAGTTGGCACACATGGATACATTAAAGCCTTCTAAGGATCAAGCACTTCTTTCAAATGACTCCACTCTAAAGGCTTCAAGTGGCAAAGGAAAGAAACAACATAAGGATCCCAAGTCCAATGACGAAGAAAAGAATTCTCCTTCCAAGCATACTCTTGAGTTCAAGACCTCTTTTAAAGAGGAATCACCAAACATGAAGAAGAAGAAATGTGCTTATATTACAAACGGCAAGGACATGATGAGCATAAGTGTTATACTAATAATATTGATAAGCTTACACACATTCTTCAAAAGAACAACATTAAGTTTCCCTCATCAGTGTATCCTTCTTCTTCTTCATCCCAAGTGATAGCTTCTTCATCTAGACAATTAGGAACTGCAAGACTTTTTAATGACATTGATAAGATGAAAGGTAATGTACTCATGGCTACTAGACATCCTCAAAAATGGGAGATGGCTTCTTGATTCATGTGCCTCTCATCATATGGCATCTTATATGGATATGTTCTCTTCTTTTGAGCCTTGTAATTCTCCTAATGTATTAATGGGTAACAACACATACATGAAGGTTTGCGGGAAAGGTTTTATTGACATGGGAGAGGGGACTTTTAATGATATTCTTTGTGTACCATCCTTGAACACTAACCTCTTTTCAGTGTATCAAAATACTCATGAGGCACAAGGTAAGATAGTGGAGTTCACTCTTGATTATGTCTACATTAGGGACATGGAGACTAGAGATGTCATAGCTACTGGAGTTGTGGATCATGCTTCTAGATTGTATTCCTTTTCTAATTTTTCTTATGATAATGATGATGATGCTCCTTTGGCTTATATGCACAGCCTTCCATCAAGGATGAATCATGTTTGTGAGGATAAGTTTGGACACTTGAATCATTATTTTCTTGAGATGAGTGTTGAGCTTCCTACTCCTCCATCTCCTACTTCTTTGGACTTGAGTTCTACTATTCATTAGGATGATCATAGTATTTTAGATCTTGTAGTATGGGATGAGTACTTGGATGGCATTTCAGACTTGTTTGTTGAGTCTCATATTGCAGATTTGGGAGGCATAATTAAGGGGGTTTCTCTTCTCTTTGATGATAGTCTCATCATAGTTAGATATTCCTCTTCACCTTGTTTGGAGATTGATGTTATGAGACTCTTCCTTCACTAGACTTGTCTCATTTCATGGTCCAGTTTGATCATGCTTGCGTGATGAGTTCTTTAGCCTTGGAGACCCCTATTCAATTTTTCAGAGATTCCCACTTAGAGACTTTCATCCTCCTTCTTTTAGTTGGACATGGCATGGATTTTTCATCATTCAATGGACTTTTTTCTTCCTAAGGGAAGATGTGTTTCTTGTAGATATTACGTAATATTTTTTTTCCAAGCATACTTCATCGACATTGGAGCTTCTTCATTATTGGGGGATATTATTGCTCTTTCCTTCCTTCCTATAGAGGGATACTTAATTGTATATACATGATGCATGTAGTCCTTGGGGGGGTCTGGAGTCCTTCATGCATCATGATTCTATTGTTTGTTTTCTCTCTTTTGGAGAAGAGTTTTTTCCCATGTGGTTTTCTCATTTTATATGCTTTGTGAGAGATTCATTTCATTAAATTTGCAATGCACATGGGTACCTAACTGTTGAACATAAGATGTCACTGAGAGGGGGGAGGAATCAATGGTTTCCAATCTTATCCCTTTTCTAACCTATGTGTGTAAATAGGTTAACAGATCTAACATAAAACAGATTTATATTCTTACAATTTAAAAAAATCTTAAAAATTGAAAATGCAGGACATGTTGGATCCAAGACGATTGATGGGATAGGCACATTTTTTGTGGATACAAAATACACAGTGCGGTTCCCTTCGCTTTCATCTCCACGGTAGCAAGAGGGAAAAATTCAAACAAACAGTGGTTGTTATTTTGGCATTACATTAAACAAAGATTCAAATTGTATTGATTAAATAATTATAGAAGGCATTAATTAAAGCGAAAATTTGAATATTTGTTAGGTTATGTGTCGGTGAATTTCTTTTTTCCTGTAAATGATGCTAAACATGTTAAAAATAAATCATTTTAAATAATTTAGTTTTTGTTTAGAGGACGTTAACATGAATTATGTTGTTTTCATAGGGAATCTTATAGAGTTTTAAGATGTGAATCGTGACTAAACCAGTCAAAGCAAAATGTCATAATTTGTCAAACTACGTGGCTTTGAAAAAGTCTTCCGGCTGCTGTGTATATGCTTGTCTGGATACAAGCAATATTTATTTTCAAAACTTATGGGTGCATTGCGAAATTAAAATATGTTACAGAATTTAAAATATCCATTGTAATAAAGGAGGTTTAGGTTTTTAATGACATGAATGAATTATCTGTCAAGGCCTTGGGTTTTGATTTTCCGTTGAGACTCGCATTTCCACAAGAGTTTGTTAGCCTTATACAAGTGGTAGTCTACTCACGAAGTCATTTTGGATTTTCTCATAATCTGTTTTTGCATTTATTCTTAACTTTAATATAAATAAGTTATGTGTAGGTTTGTGACTCTCTTGGTTTAATCTATTCAGAAATCTAGTTTAAATAGGAAAGATATCTGTTAGTTTCTTCAACTACTGTCCATCTCTTAGGCCGGTAGGGATGATGCCCTAGTATCAATTGTAATGTCCCCTTTTGAGATTGCCCTTTGCGTGCTTGTAATGATGTCTCCTTTATAGTTTATTGGTGATATAGGCACCACCCTTGTTAACAATTGAGTCACCACCCTTCATTGCTACCTTTTAGAATAATATGTTATTTCCCAATTCTTCTCTCTTGGATATCCTCCTCAAAAGAAACCTTCACTCTATATCTTCCAATGCGAGGGAGAGTCACACCTCTTCATCATGTCTGCACTTTGCAATGGTCCAAACCTTTCACAACTACCACTATTCAAAAGAGTCTCATCCCCTCATCATTTTTGCCTTTGAAAAGTCACTTCCTTATTATCTTCTTGTCAATCCTTCCTTATGCTCTATTCTTTCTTCCTCTCTTCATTCCATCATTTGATTTATGCATGCACTTTTTTGCATTAAACTTGGAATCTAAATTCCTATTTCCCCCTTTTCATATTAATTGCTTACTCTTTTTATATCTTCATATCTCATTGATAAGACACATCTCTTTTGAAAGAGATATCTATTCAAAAGGGTCATGTCTCCTCATTGTTGTCTTATTATTAAGATCAAATCTACATTTCTATTTAATTAAAATTCCCCTTCAAATGAAGTTCTCTTCTCCCTTTCATATCCCAATCCTACGAGCACTTCATAGATACTCTCAACATTACATCTACGAATGTTGATTTGAAATTTCTAAATTTGTGCACCAAACTCCTTCAACAGGATCGTTGGAAATAATAGTTTGGTAGTGATACCACTTCATCCTCCTTAGAGCAAGCATTCGTATCCAAATACTTTCACAAGGATAAAGGAAAATCTCAATCATCTCAGTCCTCTCAACAAAAGGGCTCCAGCCAGTCATAGGAAGTTTCGAAGAAGAAGGAGGTTCAATGCAATTTTTGTCACAAATATGGTCATATGATTAAGGATTGTTGCAATCGCATAGCTTTTGAACAATAGAAGTAGGGGGGATCTCAAACTAAAGCTAATGTCACTGAGCACACAAAGCAGAAAGAGTCTTCCTTTTACACCTTCATGGCTAAAAGACCTGTAGACCACATGAAATCTTCTGCTTGGTATATTGATTCTGGTGTTTCTGGACATTTCACTCACAAGCATGATTGGTTTATAAAATTCTCTCCCTATAGTGATTCAGTTATTTTTGGAGGAGGTGAAGAGTATATTGTTGTCGACAAGGGCAACATTCAAATACAATCTGGTGGGAAGAATCTCATATTCCTCAATGTATACTACGTTTCTGGCATGGAACTAAACCTTTTCTCTGTGAATCAGATTATGCAGAATTCTCCTTAGCTTGATATCATCTTCAGTGCACAAAAGTGTTTGATTGTTGATCGTGTGACATGCACTATAATTGTTTTTGGTATTAAGTATCATGGTCTTCGCATACTTGTGGATACAAGTGATTCTCTTGAGCATGCGTTCGCAACAAAATCCTCCTCTATCACTTGACTATGGCATCAATGATATGATCAGCTCAACATTCATTACCTTTCTTAGCATATTTAAGAAGATTTAGTACATGACGTACCTAATATTCAAACTCAAAATCAACAAGTTTGTGAAGCTTGTCAGGTTGGGAAGCAACACAAGTGGTGCAGCAACACCTAGTTGAGTAAAACTCCCATTTTTGAGTATTTGATGCTTTCATGTTTGTAATGTCTTGTGTTAGGTTATTAATGTTGTTTTAGGTTGTTCTCACAAAGTTCCAAGGGTCTCCAAGTCCTTCTTGCAATTAGGTTCATGAAATTTGTGTGTTATGCAATCAAAGGGTTACTAGCCTATGGAGGGGTAATTGCCACTTTTTTGCTTCTCCTCCTCAACGATGACTAAAACCTTCCACAAAATTGGTTTCAAGGTATTTGCTAGCATATTTTCTTGGTTTAGGCCTCTGTTAGTGCAAAATGAGGACTGTCCACTATTTGTGGCATAATTGGAGGGTTTTGGAGGGTTTAGGAGTGTAATCATTGGGTTTGCATTCTTATGCATCACTACAAGTGCCTAGATCTTCACAAGACCTTGGAAATGTCTTCAACATGTTTCCCCTACCTCTTCCTTACAAGTATTTTGCCAAACACTTGGCAAACAAGTGAAAAATCAGTAATTTGCCACTATCACTGTCAAACGCTGCCCTTTTACCAGTCAGCAGTGATTTCACCTTTGGACCTGCACAAAGATAAGTGTGAAGGGGAAATATACCTCAAAGAGGTCTGAAAGATACTAAATAATTTCCCTATTACAT
This sequence comes from Cryptomeria japonica, assembly GCF_030272615.1. Taxonomy (NCBI): domain Eukaryota; kingdom Viridiplantae; phylum Streptophyta; class Pinopsida; order Cupressales; family Cupressaceae; genus Cryptomeria; species Cryptomeria japonica. Next base: position 160,999,012 of record NC_081411.1, read on the forward strand.
AGCCTTCATGGTTTTAAGGCTTGGATTATGCTTTGAAGCATTCCTTGAGCATTTTTACAAACACAATTTCAAAAAACTGTGAACTCATTGTTTTGCTTACAAAAAGAGAATGATTAAATGAAACAAGCTATTCTAACACACAAAGATGGTGTTAAACATCCTTGGCCACATTTCCAGACCTCTGTCCCATTCATTTGTTCACTCCAAATTGCTTTTGGGTGCAAATCTTGAGTTTTTGTTCATGCTACTAGCCAAGCAATCCACACTTGCCTAGTATTTGCTCAAGTTCTTCTTCCAACCACACTTTTCACAAAAGGTAGATCATATGTATAGTATATACATAAATTCCAACTTGACGGAATCCATTATGTGGGATCCCAGACCTGGATCAGTCAAGTGGAGGCATTATGGAGCTTTAAATCCCTGACAGGGCAGCGAGCACATAGTTTGCAAATAATTTTGTACAATCCAATTTATAAGAGAAACCAATACAACAATAAAATAGAGAGAATTATACAACTATTATGCACACCTCCCAAAGGTATAGTATAGACTATGGAGCTACAGTATGGACTGTTTTGCAAAGGAAGGAAAAACCAGTCATAAAAGCCAGAATTTCATGATTTAATTCAAAAGCTCTTGTTCATACAAACACAAAACTTATTCCAAGCAAAGGGATATTTTTTTATAGTCCATACAATTATTTATCAAGCCTTGTATTGATAGGAGGCTTTGACAACTACATTTGTCAAGAAAAACCCCAAAATGACAACTTTGACAACTTTTCTTCCTCAATGAGGCATTTTTGACAATCTAACCATGTAAACTTGTATAAACAACTTTGATATGCCTAAAAACACTTATCAAACATGTTTCAATGCTTTCGAAAGCATTAGAAGACCTTTTTGGCAATTTTGCACATTTTTGCCAAAAAATGTCAACTCAAAGCCTGAAATGCAAAACTTGATCTCTTGAGCCCAAAATGAGATAAAAATTTGTTGTTGTGTATTTAGATGATATTCTACTTTTCAGCAAGACTAAAGAAGAGCATTTGAAGCATTTAGCTAATGTTTTGAGAAAGTTATCTGGTGAACAGCTAACCATTAATCTTGAAAAATGTGATTTTATGAAGCAAGAATTGGTCTATCTTGGTTTTGTTGTATCAGGAGGTAATCTAAAAATGGATCAATCTAAAGTTGTAGCAATAACTAGTTGGCCAACTTCTAGGACAGCTAGTGATATCAGAAGCTTCCATGGTTTGGCACAATTTTACAGAAAGTTCATCAAGGGATTCAGTGAGATTTGTGCTCCAATGCTAGACACCGTCAAACGGGGTGTAAATGTAAAATTACAGTAGACAAGTGCAGCCAATAAAGGGTTTGAATTATTGAAAACTAAAGTAGCTACTCAACCAGTGCTCATTTTACCTAGTTTTCATAAGATTTTTACTATTGAATGTGATGATAGTAATATTGTTGTAGGAGCTGTTTTAAGTCAAGAAAATAGACCAGTTGCATTCTTTAGTGAGAAGTTGAATGATGCAAAGAAAAAGTACTCTTCCTATGATTTAGAACTCTATGCATTAGTACAAGCACTTAGGAAATGGAGACACTATCTTCTTCCTAAGGAGTTTGTTGTATACACATATAATCAAGCACTAAGTTTCTTAAACTCACAGGATAAACTGAATCATAGGCATGTTAAATGGGTAGAATACTTACAAGCTTACACTTTTACTCTTAAGCATAAGAAGAGTCAGTTGAATAAAGTAGCAGATGCTTTGAGTAGAAGTTTGTTAACTATTCATGAGATTCAAGTTCATAGAATTGGTATTGATATTTTCAAAGACATGTATCCTACTGATGATGATTTTGTTGAAGCTTATAAAGTTTGTCAAGATTTTGAGAATAATTTCCATGGTGCATATGCTGATTTCACTTTGCAGGATGGTTTGTTATTCAAGGGTGGACAATTGTGTATTCCAAAAGGTTCTATGAGAGAGAACCTCATTCAAGAGAAGCACAATGCGTGCTTAAGTGGACATTTCGGTCTCAACAAGACCTTAGAGTTGGTTCAAAGGTTCTATTATTGGCCTAAGATGCAAAAAGACATCAGGAGGTATGGTGAGCATTGCTTGGTATGTCAGAAAGAAAAGGGTAATTCCTCTAATGCTGGTTTATATCAGCCTCTTCCCATTTCACATAGGCCTTGGGATTGCATTAGTATGGATTTTGTGGTAGGATTACCTAGAACTCAAGCAAGATTTGATAGCATCTTTGTAGTGGTTGACAGATTTAGCAAAATGGCTCATTTTATTCCTTGTAACACAACACATGATGCAAGTCACATTGCTTACTTGTTTTTCAAAGAGGTTGTTAGGATTCATGGTTTGCCTACTAGCATTGTTTCAGATAGGGATGTTAACTTTCTTGGTCATTTCTGGAAAACATTGTGGAAGAGATTGGGTACTAATCTCTCTTTTGGTTCAGCTTATCATCCACAAACTGATGACCAAACCAAAGTTGTGAATAGGTCTCTTGGTAACATGCTTAGGTGCTTGACAAAGGAATATGGGCAGAGTTGGGATCAGCTCATTCATCAAGCAGAATATGCCTACAATGACAGTGTTAACCAGTCTATAGATAAATGCCCTTTTGGAATTGTTTATGGTATGCATCCAAGGGGTATAATGGAGTTGAGGGATATCACTAACTTGCAACATAAGAGTGGAACACTAGATGACATGGCTTAATCCATGAAGGAGGTTAATGAGAAAGTGAGAAAATCTCTCCAAGAAACCTCCCAAAAAGTCGAGGCAAGAGTGGATGCTTCAAAGAGAGAGGTTCAATTATCCATAGGTGATTATGTGATGGTTCATTTGAACAAAGCAAGGCTACAAAAGGGATTTCCAAGAAAACTTCAAATGAGGAGAATAGGCCCTTGCAAAATCTTGGCTAAGTATGGGTCTAATGCTTACAAAGTTGATTTGCCTACTAATGTTTCTTTGTCCCCCATTTTTAATGTTGAAAATATGATTGCTTTCAAAGGGCATCCACTTGAGGAGATTCAAAGAGTTTCAGATGTTTCACAATCCCTTTCTAATCTATCTCTCTCTTCTCTTTCTTTTCCCCAAGCAGAACAACTTCTAAACTCCAAGATTCTCAAAAAAACAAGGAATCACCCCTACATGGAGCATCTAATCAAATCCTAGAGGCCACATGGATACCTAAATCTAACTTTCAGAAAGATGGAATACCTTCTTCTTTTATGCCTCAAGGAGTCACATGACTTCTTTGTTTTTGGGGGAGTATGGTGCAGGAGCACCTAGTTGAGTAAAACTCCCATTTTTGAGTATTTGATGCTTTCATATTTTTAATGTCTTGTGTTGGGTTGTTAATGTTGTTTTAGGTGTTTTTGTGTAATGTTTAGGGGTTTTGATCTCATTTTGGGCTCAAGAGATCAAGTTTTGCATTTCAGGCTTTGAATTGACAATTTTTGGCAAAAATGTGCTAAATTGCCAAAAAGGTCTTCTAATGCTTTCCAAAGAATTGAAACATGTTTGATAAGTTTTTTTAGGCATATCAAAGTTGTTTAGACAAGTTGACAAGGTTAGATTGTCAAAAATGCCTCATTAAGCAAGAAAAGTTGTCATTTGGCTTGAAAAGTTGTCAAACTTGTCATTTTTTGGTTTTTCTTGCAAATTATAGTTGTGAAAGCCTCTTGTCCATACAAGGATTGAGAAATAATTGTATGGACTATAAAAATATCTCCCTTTTCTTAGAATAAGGTTGGTGTTTGTACGAACAAGATCTTTTGAATAAAATCATGAAATTCTGGCTTTTATGATTGGTTTTTCCTTCCTTTGCAAAATAGTCAGTACTGTAGCTCCATAGTTTGTACTGTACCTTTGGGAGGTGTGCATAATAGTTGTATAATTATCTCTAGTTGATTGTTGTATTGGTTTCTCTTATAAATTGGATTGTACAAAATTATTTGCAAACTGTGTGCTCCATAATGCCTCCGCTTGACTGATCTAGGTCTGGGATCCCACATAATGGATTCAGTCAAGTTGGAATTCATTTATATAATGTACATATGCTCTACCTTTTTCCAAAAGTGTGGTCGGAAGAAGAACTTGAGCGAATACTAGGCAAGTGTGGATTGCTTGGCTAGTAGCATGAATAAAAACTCAAGATTTGCACCCAAAAGCAATTTGGAGTGAAAAAATGAATGGGACAGAGGTCTGGAAATATGGCCAAGGATGTTTAACACCATCTTGGTGTGTTATAATAGCTTGTTTCATTTAATCATTCTCTTTTTGTAAGCAAAACAGTGAGTTCAATGTTTTTGGAAATTGTGTTTGTAAAAATGCTCAAGGAATGATTCAAAGCATAATCCAAGCCTTAAAACCATGAAGGCTATGTAATAGGGAACTTCTTTAGTATCTTTCAGACCTCTTTGAGGTATATTTCCCCTTCACACTTATCTTTGTGCAGGTCTAAAGGTGAAATCACTGCTGACTGGTAAAAGGGTAGCATTTGACAGTGATAGTGGCAAATTACTGATTTTTCACTTGTTTGCCAAGTGTTTGGCAAAATACTTGTAAGGAAGACGTAGGGGAAACATGTTGAAGATATTTCCAAGATCTTGTGAAGATATAGGCACTTGTAGTGGTGCATAAGAAGGCAAACCCAATTATTACACTCCTAAACCCTCCAAAACCCTACAATTATGCCACAAATAGTGGACAATCCTCATTTTGAACTAACAGAGGCCTAAACCATGAAAATATGTTAGAAAATACCTCCAAACCACCATCCAAACCAATTTTGTGAAAGGTTTTAGTCATCATTGAGTAGGATAAGGAAAAAAGTGCCAATTACCCCTCCACGGGCTAGTAGCCCTTTGACTACATAACACACAAATTTCATGAACCTGATTGCAAGAAGGAATTGGGGACCCTTGGAAATTTGTGAGAAAAATCTAAAACAATGAAATTGATGGAAAATAGGTCCTTGGACAGTGTGTAGCCCCTTTTGAGGTTTTGACCCTTGGTTGCCTAGTTGAGTAGGCCAAGGCTATGGGCCTTAAACTAAATTTTGAGCATCAGAACTAGAATAAAACCTTGCTACCCCTACTTGTCCATGAAAAAGACTCCTAAAGAACTCTGGAACAAAGGGTTGAATGCCAAAGAACAAAGATTGAGGGTGTGTAGATGGGTGGAGTGAGCAATTTGAGTAGATTTGAGCATGGGTGTGAGCCATCACCAAAAGGGGAATATGTTAGGAAAGTGATACATGAAGTGCTTGGAACTACAACCACAAGAATGATTTTGTAAACACATACAACAGACTCAAACAAGTTTTTGGGTAATAATTTCAACCTCTTGAGCAAATTGGCCTTTTTGAGCACTTTCCTAGTAATCTCCCTATCAACAAGACACCGTTCAAGGATGGTGACTCATGGCAAGTATCTAAGGTACTACAGTTGGTCCATGCTGATGTATGTGGTCTAATCAATACTCCTTCTGTTACTATTTGTTGATGATTTCAGTCGTAAGATGTGGGTGTACTTTCTTAAACATAAATCAGATGTGTTTCTTGTATTTAAGAAATTTAAGGCCTTGGTAGAAAAAGAGTCTAGTTGTTCTATTATTACTCTTAGGTCTGATAAGGGGGGGGGGAGTTTTGTTCTATTGTTTTATCCACTTTCTGTGATACACATGGCATAAAACGTCAATTAACCACACCCTACACCCCTCAGCAAAATGGTGTTGTAGAATGTTGCAATTGCACCATTACAGAAATGGCTAGTTCTATGTTGGAACATAGAAATGTTCCGAAGAAGTATTGGGAAGAAGCAATTTTTACGATAGTCTATCTCCCTAATAGGTCTTCCACTCATGCTATTAAGGGGAAGACTCTTAAGGAAGCATGGACTGGTTGGAAACCCAGGATTAACCATCTGAAAGTTTTTGGCTTTGTCACATATGTTTGGATTCTAGATGCCAAGCGCTCTAAGTTGGATTCCAAGAGTCAGAAACTTATATTTATAGGATACAACGACAACCATATGGCCTACTGGCTGATTGATGTAGACACTGATCCTCTCATCTTCAGTCGTGATGTTATCTTTGATGAAGATCAAGGACCATTTCAGTTTTCCTTATTTGAGCAGAATTCTATGGATCAACATTTGAAGGATTTTGATTTAGGTGTTCATCTTCCATTTGGTTCACCTAATGGGAGGGAAGATGCAGATTCTATATTTGATGATGCACTACCTGAATTTCCTCTAAATGATGCTAATCTTGCACCTATTGCAGATCCTCTTTCACCTCCAGTTCCCCTTGTTCCTCCTTCATCTGATGTTGGCACTTCTACTCTCTGGCCTAAATAGTAGGCTAAGACCATCAGTGACCTTCATCCTAAAGAGCTCATTGAGGGTAGATCTTCCAAAAATAAGGGCAAGCAACAAACTACAAATTACTTTTCTCTCATGGCCAACATTCATAGTATTTATGAGCCTCAAACCTATATAGAAGAAAAAGAGATTCTAAAGTGGGAATAGGCAATGGACTCTGAATACAAGAGCAATCTGAAGAACAACACATGGGTTCTCTCTGATCTTCCTCTATGAAATAAGCCTATTAGCTGTAAATGGGTGTACAAGGTCAAGTATCATGCAGATGGTACTTTAGATAAATACAAAGATAGATTAGTTGCTTGAGGATTCACATAGTGGGAGGGCATTGATTATGAGGAGACATTTGCTCCTACTACCAAGATGAGTACCATTCGTCTTCTTCTCGCTATTGCAACCCAGTTTGGATGGAAATTCGATCACATGGATGTTAAGAGTTCCTTCCTCAACAGTCAGTTGCAGGAAGAAGTGTACATGATGTAACCTCCCGGTTTGAAGGTTCTTGACAAAGAACATCAAGTATGTAGACTCGTTAAAGCACTCTATGGACTCAAACAGGCTCCTCGAGCATGGTACATCAAGAGTGATCAGTATTTGGTTGCTCATGGTTTTCAATGTAGCCCTTATGACAATAGTTTATATATCAATCACTCTGGTGATAATATTCTCTTTCTTGTTGTTTATGTGGATGATTTGATCATTATTGGCAGTTCAACACATTTGATTGCAGAAATTAAATAGGACCTATGCAAGGATTTTGATATGACAGATTTGGGGCTTCTCCATTATTGTTTAGGTCTTGAGGTTTGGTAGACTGATAGCATAATTTTTATTTCTCAGTCTAATTATTCTAGGAACTTGCTTAACATATTTTGAATGCAAGATTGCAAACTTGCTTCCACACCTATGGAGACATGACTGAAGTTGTCAGCCAAGTCTGATTCTCCTTCTGTAGATGAAACACAATTCAGGAAACTAGTGGGCAGTCTCATCTATCTTGTTGCTACTAGACCCGATCTTAGTTTTGGAGTGAGCTACCTTTCATGCTTCATGACAGCCCCCAAGGCTGATCATTGGGTAGCAGTGAAGCATGTGCTGTGTTATGTGAAGGGCACCTCTAATTATGGACTTCTTTGCACTAGGATTCATGATCCTAGACTCAATGGGTTCACAAATTTAGATTGGGAAGGTTTGTTTGATGATAGGAAATCAACTTCTGGATATGTGTTCAGTTTGGGATCCTATGCAATCACATGGACTAGTAAAAAGCAATAGGTAGTGGCTCTTTCCTTAATAGAAGCAAAGTATCGAGGAGAAATTAAGGAATCATGTGAAGCAGTTTGGCTTCTTCGGATGCTTGCAGATATGCAGATACCTCATGCAGGTCCGAATCTATTGTTCTATGATAATCAGGGAGTGTTCATACTTGCCAAAAATATCGTGTTCCATGAAAGAACCAACCATGTGGAAACTCATTGTCACTTCATCAGAAACATTTTTTGAAAATGGATCAGTTCAATTGTTGTATGTTCCAATAGCGGAGCAGACTGCAGATATTCTCACCAAGTCACTCAATCCAAATAAGTTCGTCAAATTCAAGGGGCAGATTAGTCTCATTGATAAATTGAGCATTAAGGGAGGGTATTAAGATTATATTTTCCTAATTTAATAGTTAATTATTAATGCTCAATTGTGTAATATATTTTATTTTACAAACTTTATATTTTGTAAATCTTTGTAATCTATTTATTGAGTGTTCTTGCTTATTGTTAATATAACAATTATTTTTTACAAATTACGTTTCTATAATAATAACATGTTTCTCGTTCGCAAACTTTAAGATATCTAATTGTGTGTTGGAGTCATACTTAAATTCCCTGGTAATGTATATTGCTCCCATCTCATCCCATTTTTCCTTTTTATGTAGTTCTCCATTTAAGTTTCTAATACATAGTTCCCAATCTTGTTATACTCAATTACATTTTGGACTGCTCATTCTTCATTCCCTCAAAACCGTGTAATAGCTATTTGGGATCAATCAATTGCAATTAAGATTGGAGATTCAATCAACAAATATTTTTTTAAGGTGGTCATAATTCTACTAACATAGTAGTAATGAATCAATTTTGCCTCGCCATTTTTCTATTTGCTTTCAAAATTCACACATTTTGTTTTTAAATTCTATTAATTTGCATATATTTGTTGATGTTAAAAAGGAAATCAACTTCAATTATTGATTTAATCTTGAATGGGTTGGATATTTAACGATGATTATACATTTATTATAGATCCTTACATAATACTATATCAATCAATTGTTTTAAATGGGCTATTTTATTTCAATAAAAATGTAGTATATTTTATATGTTTAGGTCAATATAAATTAGGCACTAGTGTTGCATTATATTAAAACATAACTTTATTAGTCTAAGTACACCACCACTACCACTTTATTATTTTAATAATTAATTGCAAACCCATCTTTAGTTAAAAAATGAGTCTCCAAATGATTGGCTTAAAATAATTTTATGTAGGTGTTGAACCCACATACCTAATCACAAAAATTCTAAATCTAAATCATCAACCTTTTAAAAATGATTATTCCTTTTCTTATTTTTATTTTTTTTACATAACAACAAATAATATAATAGAATGAAAATTATCTTTAAAAAATATAATTATATCAAAATAAAAAATGAATGAGAAATTTTATTACAAGAAAATTATAATTATTATTAATATTTTTAAGACTTACACCTATTATTTCTTGTATATAACAAATTTATGCATTTAAATTATTTTAATACATTATATGTGTATTATAATAAAGAAATGGTTTCATTATTATATTATCTTATATCATATTTGTTTTGAAGCATATATAAGGATTATCTATTATATTTTAATATTATCATATCATCTTATGTTATTGTTTTATTACATTATTTTTAAATTTAAATACTTTTATTATATTATGATTGTAATTTTAAAATATTATAGTTATGCTAGCTTCTTCTTATTGTTATTATTATTTATTTTTATTATTATATTAATATTTTATATTTTTATATTTGTGCAATAAAAATATTATATTATTATTTTTATAATTTTAAAAGTTTTTTAAGAGTTAAATTTCTCTCTCAATAGTTATTACCAAAAATATTTTTAAAATATAAATAATTTAATTCTTATATTGTTAATTTAATGACATCGTCACGCTTGAATGCTTTACTTAATTTGGGATTAGATCAAAAACTAAATTTCCAACTCTAAAATAACCAGCCCCAAAATTGTGAATTTCAAATACCCTTGGTGTAAAATTACATAAACTTATTGCCCATGTTACATTTGCAAAACTTACCTTGCACACATTAAAATAACCACTTTGCCTACATGTAAAAGAAAAATCTCCACAATCATCATTTGCTTAATTTTAATAATGATGATAATTTATAGTATGCCATAATAAACATATGGAAAGTATAACAAGAGGTAGGGAATTTTATTATATTTAAGCAAGATTACCAAGAGACAAGGGTACTTGAAGACTCTGAAGACTGGTAACGATACTAGTACAAATGATTTTCAAAAATAGGAGACTATTTCATGGCAACGAACTTTGAAAACAAAAACAGTGGTAAAGTTTAACATTAACTTTAAAATTGAAATTAAAACTGCTTATATTGGTGATACCATAAATAGTCTAAATTGTTTCCTGAAAGTAAGGTAGTATTGAAATTAAAATTGCTTTTGGTTGGAAGACTTTGGAGATAGCAACAGATGACAACCAAAGAACCCTATGTGTCAAGAAGTTTTCGAAGACATCTTTGGTCCTAGAGACATCTCTGTCTTAGGAGACGAGTCTGCTCGTAACTATGTATTTTAGCTATTTATAATTTTTTTAAATATTTCTAAATTATATATCATTTAAACATAAATTAAAACAAATTATGAAAAGAAATCAATTTTTAAAATATCTCACTCTTGTGTCTTCCTTTTTGAACCTATGTCCTTAATTTGAATTCTTATAAATTAACTTAAATAGTATTGTATTAAGATAAATAGTATTGTATTAGCTAGCCATGAAATGGTAATCGCCTATTTTATATGTGTGTGTGTTTTATGTATAAATGTAACATTAATATTAGTTTCACTTTTTCTTTTTCATTTAATTTAAATATATTTTTGTAGTCATCTAATAATTAAAAATAATATTAAAATTTAATGGTACAAGTTAATAAAAAAATTAATGAAAAATAATATTAAAATTTGAATATATATACATTTGAAGAAATACAAAATCCAAATTTTATGTTGAGAAAGAATATTTAAAGTTTTTGTAATATTTAAAAAAAAAAAAATCTATTTTTATGCTAATTAAAATAAGGGGACCACCCCTAAACCTAATCCCTTAATATACATTCTATATTTACTTTAATAAATATTAAAAAATAAAATATAAATTTATTTTTGAGGGAATATAATTTTTTTTAATAGTTCTAATTAAAAATTTATATTTTATACTACTTAAAATAAATATGCTAAGCCCTATCATTACAAACCTATAGTTGGCAAATTCTGAAAACAAAATAATATGTATAGATAAAAATAGAAATGAGAACAAAATGCACCCTTTATGTGGAGCTAACACGGACTATATTTGGGATTACGTTGATGGCAACATTTATAAATAAAAACACACATTCGATAAATGAAAACAAACTTTCACCTTCCTACAAATTTCCAACAAATTTCCATGGAAAAAATATAAATAAGGGAAGCTCCTCCATCCGATTTCGTCAACAAGGGCATCGATTAATTGACAAAGATTTTCTTCAATTTCCCAATTACCAGTCTGCGGAATTTGGAGGGGACGCGCATTGAACTTTTAAAAACAAATAAAGAAGCAAGCATGCTCAAGAAAGTGGTGTACCCACTGTACATATTATACCAGTGTAGCAGTTAAGGAAATTAAATGTAAAGTGGTCATAAAAACATGCACAACTTTACACCGTCAGAAATTGAACGGAGAAAGTGAAAAAATATTCAATGAAATGAGATAAAGACTTTCCCAGCATAAGACTGCAGATGACTCTGGTGGGATTCCCCATCAAATAAAGTCTATCAGCTCATCTAATAAATTTAATATTCTACTTTTCCAAAGAGCTAGAAAGGTAACAAAAATGTTCCTTCATCGGTGTGTTAAACTGAACAGCTAAAAGTGCGAAAGGTTACCTTTGTCACAGCGTTTATGAAAACATGAACCGTAGGAAAAAAGCTGAATGCTTTGTCGTAGTTTTTAAGAAAAAGCAAACTGTCTACATTTGATACTCTTTCTAAACTATGGATGATTTTTAAAATTTTTTAAGATATTATCTTTTTGTTACAATCTACGATAACATGTTGAATAAGTGCATATTTTAGCTCAGGGCAGATCAGAGGTGAAGGATCTATGGGTAAGTCCTATCTCAAGACATAAGAAGAAACATAAAACACACAGAAAAAATCACATATGCTACAGCAAATAAAAATAGAGCATCCATTACATAGTGCCTCGATACAGAGGTCTTTTTCTGTTGAATCCAAAACAAACCAAGGAATCTATATATAGAAAATTCGATCCTAAGAGAAAAGATTAAAACTATAGTTATTTGTTTCATGCATAGGGGCATATCTAAAACTAATGCAAACTGAATCTATTACTAAATCTATTATCCACGAACTGCAGCATGAATTTCTTGCAAGACATTGCATGATTTCCAAAACCATGGAATTGTTGGTAATTGCATGCTCACGATGGAACCAGAGTTTAACGGTGGCTGGCTGCATGCATCCGGTGGTTGCATGGTATTGCATGAGGGAGAAATTGCACTCCAACACTATCTTCACCACACAAAATGAAGTGTCCTGGGGTCAAATTTCGATAGGCTTCAATGATTCCAAACACTGCTTCCATATTTGTTCTCCATACAGTCATTTTCATAACCTTAACAGTTCAAAACAATTGTTCCACTGTTTTGATGTGCAATAACCCAATACGCGATTTCTACACTCTTTTCTGAAAGTCCTACTTCCAATTCAGCCTTTTGATCTTAATTTTAGCTTCGATGTTCGTTTACGAGATTGTTTTGTTTTTAGTTTCTAAGATTATTTAGAAATGGCTTTAATGACAGATTCACTGGAAATATGTTGTCTATGCATAAAAAATATGGAATAAAGTATAAACAATTATGGCCGCAATAGACTAATAAATCGATGACAGCATTGAAAGGCATTTTTGCAAAAGAAATCAGACTTGTATAGTTTTCATGATTTAGTTTGAAGGAAAGGGCTTACCAGAAGACAGTCACAAATCGAAGCTGTTATGACTGAGGGGCCTTGATGCGCATAAGCTGCAATCACAGATGACAATATTGTAATGAATAAGTATATTAAATACCCAAAGCAAAACACGAACATAACTTTTTCTCTAAGTCGTGTATACCCAGAATCATTTACTCACAATTTCTGCTGTAAATCTCCTCCTTATTCAAACTCAAAGTTTGTTAGGGAACACTTCATCTACTTCAAAGAAAGATTATGCTTTACTACATAAAGCAGAAGACTTCCGAGAAAAAGACCATACAGTCAATATTATTTTCAGAATTTAGTTGTTATGACTCTGGGAGATTGGTGCTTATAAGTTGCAGCAATCACAGGTGACAATGGCCAAAGCAAAACACGAACATAACTCCGTTTCTAAGTCGTGTATACCCAAAACCGTTTACTCACAGTTTCTGCTGTAAACCTCTTCCTTACCCAAACGTAAAGTTTGTTAGGGAACACTTCATCTACTTAAAAGGAAGATTATGCCTTACTACATAAAGCAGAATACTTACTGGAAAAAGACCATACAGTCGTTATTATTTTCAGAAATTAGTTTGAAGGAAAGAACTTAACAGAAAACAGTCACAAATTGAAGCTGTTATGACTCTGGCGGCTCGGTGCTCATAAGCTGCAGCAATCACAGATGACAATGTTCTAATGAATAAGTAGAATAAAGAGCTAAACCAAAATCTGAACATTAATGAGTCTCAAAGTCGTGCATGTTTCTAACATACCTAGCGTTTACCAAAAAAGTTTCTGCTGTAAGCCTCCTCTTTCTCCAAACTCATAGTTTGTGAGAGAATACTTTGTTGGTAAACGCTAGGTATGTTTAAAACATAAAGCAGAAGGCTTGGCTGAGTAAAGACTCCCGCAAGGACCGTCAGATATTCATTATGTTTCTGCTGTGCACAACTAGATAAGTGCTATGATTTTGGGATTTGTAGCGTCAAAGTCTTTCTTTTCCGAGCTCTTGACTTTCTCATCCAAACACCAATGATAATTGTTTTAATCCGATGCCATTAGGAAGAATTCTGAGTCATCGTGATGATAATTGTTTGCGGCCTTGCCAATGATATTTTGACAAATCAACTTCAAAAATACTACTCTGCTTCTGCTAATAAATTGATGAGACTCGACAGTACAAAAACATGGCACATCAGTCAGGGCTTTCTAGGCGCAGGATCTGCTGCACAAAAATTCAAGGCAAATTTATTAAGTCTGCAGCTATTATGGGTTCAAAATCGTAGTATGGAGTCAATAACACGCAGGTTATTTCAACAGTCACAATTTTTTAAGTTGTCAACAATACGTTGTAAGAATTGAAGGTTTTGGAGCCAAAATAGACGCGTCCAACATAACCCTAAACACTGAAACATGTACTTAGCAGCGGTTTATATCGGGTCTATTTTGGCTCCAAAACAGCAAAAAAACATACACCATATTAATAACCGCTTGAAAAATCACACCCATTTAAAAAATGAGCAATAGTATGTAACATATGACTAACTTTCATGTTAGTCACTTTTATGACAAACGTACTATATGTTTGAAACCAGTTTAGCCACGGGCGTTTATATAGTAAGTTACCAGTGCAAGGCTACAGACAGGCGTAAGTCATGGCTGTTGTCATTTCATTCACATGTATCATCTGTCATAGCGTCTAAAAATTTACGAGACAGGGCCAAAGTTAAATACTTGAAAAAAGTAAGGGTCTTAGTATGTTGATTATGTCAAATCGCTCATCAATTCTGATTATAAATTGGGGTTTTTTAATGATTTCGGGAAAGAGGATTGAAACCTCCAACTTTAGTGACACTATCCACTTTTGATACTCTTTTTAACTATGTCAAATCGCTCGTCATTTTTTATTATAAGTATTGTATTTTCTTACAATCTATTATAACATGTTGAAAAAGTGCATATTTAATTTAGATTTTGCAATCAGATTAAGCATTATGAACAAGGGAAAGGGGAATCAATTTGTATAGAGGGATGAAACAATTTCAACTCCATTCTGGTCTACAAACTTTAGTGACAAAGATTCATAAGAGAAAGAATGTTTAAAGAAACTTATATTGAAAATATGAAAATAATCTAAAATATGGAGTCAATAGAGATTCTAACTGTTGAAGCATAAAGTCTAGCTTGTCTGAACTATCTAGACTACAAAATTACTAAAGAGAGTATATTGGTGACAACTATTCATTTGAGTAAGATCCTAACATTTTCCATGTGTTTCTATCATAGATTGTGTGTCTAACTCAACACATGAAATTTGCTACCTTTGTTTATAGATGTCCATCAATACTAATCATTAGATAGGGCCAATCTAAAATTTAGAGTTACATATGTTTCATCTCCAATGGTGTAGTAAAATCAACACAAATCTAATTTGACAATGATTCCAATTCAACTCCATTATATATTAAACTTTTGAGACAAAGTTTCAGAGGGGAAAGAAAGTAATCGCACATCATTTATTATTCTATTAAAGGCTAGTGATTAGGGAAGAATCTAAGAAACTTATAATGAAAACATGGAAGAATATGGACTATGGACTCAATTGAAGCTCTAAAGACTGAGGCCTATAGTCTAACTTATTAGAACTATCTAGACTATGGAATTACTAGAGAAAGAGTGATGATGATAACTATCCACCTTGGAGTGCGACCGAGATGCCCTTATAATACTTCTAATCAACGTGGAATTCTAATTTTTTCATTGATCAAAGCCAAGTACTAAGGAATTCATCATGTAGCTAGAGCTAATTCTATAACCAAACATACTAAGTGCCAAGGTACATAAGTCTATTGGAACCATAAGACACTCATATGAAAACACTACTCTATTCCATAATCATAAGTAAGTGTAAAAATGTTTCTAAGAGAACTCCAAATTCAATTAATACAAGCAACATGATATCTTGTCATTGTGTGTAAGATATAATTGTTATTTGCATGATGAAGTGTTAAATTTTTAGATGCAAATATAAAAAGTGGTTTTGCCCATTTGAGGTGTTAAATTTTCCTACAGAAAATTTTCTTCAATATATTAGTAAACGAGTTTTATTTGAGTATGTGGATCTTATTTCATACCAAAATTCATATTTTCTTACATCCTCTTCATTGTTGATCATCTTTTCAAGTTAGAAGCATCTTGAGGATCTATACGTTCTATGTTATAGTGGTGTTATGGATCTAGAGATGTTATTAAGACCTCTTTCTTTTGTAGCTACGGGAATATTGATCTTCATCTTGATCATGATCATTTTTGGTGTATTCAAAATACAAGATTTGTTTTCCATTCACAGACCTAATTTAAAAACTGGTCAACCCAATAGAAGTGAGGTATATTAACTTTACATTGCACCATCAAGTAGCCATGTCAAAAGACCAAACCAATCCCACAATTTTGCAAGGCCCTTTGGGACCTACCATCCATCTATGAGGGTGCAAGCCACCATTAGATATTTAATGATAAACAATCAACATTGTTTAATTAAATAGACTTAACATTATAGTGGGTTCAACAAGTGAGTGGCATGCATCACACTTTCACTATTTCACCAAGATGCTCTAGGTCTACCATCTTCCCTTTGTGGATTCATGAGGGCAATCAAATTTTGATCCTTTTAATCCGAATGAATGAGTTTTAATGATGTCCAAGAAAACATCGGTCTATCGGACCAAGAGAAATATCGTTAACAAGTTTCAAGTTCTTTTCATTGTCAGCACTTTTGTTGTGGATGTTAATCATTAAGCCAATACTCTTGTGAAGTCTTGTTTTCTGAAATATCTCTTTTATATTATAGCCCTTCAAAATGTTTGCATACTGTGTACAAATATCCTCATATGTTGCACACTCAAAGATGAAGTGCTATTAAGTTTGAACCACCTAGATAAACTATGAGAATATTGTTGAGCCACTAGGGGAAAAGAGGGTGGAGATTAAATTATATTTAATTAAAATAACATAAAGGCTAGAAGTAACTTTATAGTGAACTTGGATTTATTCACCTCATTGAATGAATTTCTATATGTGGAATTTTTTTTTACCTATGTTGTAAGGTCTTGAATAATACCACCTTGAGGTTTAGGTGTCTTATCACCATTACTAACTAAGGTTTTAAGTGACATGCCACCATTACTAGGAATTTGATTTTTATGACTCGTGATTGTTAACCAATCCTCCTTTTATGGAAGAACGGGTATTATTAGCCTTGTTCCATAGGATCACATCTTCTTAAAACTAATTTTTCTAAGATGGGGACATTTTAATGATGTGGTAACTTGGGGTAAATATCCCCTAGCACCTTGTAACCACCACCATGTACCCATGGGCATTTTTTTGACATGCTCCCCAAATAAGTATGTTTATAAGATGTCCCCCTAGTTTGGAGACATCACTAAGACTCTAAGAAGTCCCTAATATTTTGAAGGGGCTCTTGAACATCTATTGATTTTACCCAAGACTCACATGCATCCCTCACAAAATAATAACAAAAAAATTAATATTTTTCAAAAAATATTTATGTTCTTTGAGTTTTATTGCTACAAACTCTAATCCTCAGTAGTCATAAAAATATTATAAATAGTTATGTAAGATTAATTGCAAATCTATCCAAAGTTTTAGAAATAGTAAGGATTTATGTTACTAAAAATAAAGTGATAAAATTAAGAAAATAATATTTTCCATAAAAGGTTTATTTGGTTTTGATTGCCTTAATGTGTGCTAGGTAGTTAGGGGTGCTACACTTGAACCTTGTGAGGGTTGATACCCCTTAATCTCATAAGGGGATCTACTCTAAGACTCTTGCAAAGGGTTCTTCCTTAAGAACTAGCCATCATATCAATAATTTGTGCAACGTAGGTTATTAGTAAGATAAGAAAGTGGGCTTATTCAGAGAAGTAAAAAGGAGGCAATACTTGGTATTAAAATAAGAGGATTGATATTTGAAAAATATTTTAGACAAGTGGAGACAAGAAACACAAAGAGTGTCACAATTATGAATATCAATAGTCGCATTCATATACTTAGAAATATTAATTTCAACACAAAATTGCTTTTACAAATTAGTTGAGAAAAACTTATCTAACTCAAATTAAAAAACCACAATGCTTAAGAAGCTTTCTATATTATATAAAAATTCTAGCACGGCAAAGAAAAAAAGAAACTACACAATATAGAGATATAGAAAGCACCCTCATTAGAGACTAAAATATATTGGGCCTAGGTGGGAAAATAAGAAAGGGCATACAAACAAGCTAATGGCCATGTTTGAGGATAACCTCTACATAGCCAACTAAAACAAATTCAAAAATTAAAAAAATGTGAGGTTATAGAAAACATCAAAGTAGACCCTATACAAAATCCAAACCTTACATATTCTTTGTGCACTCTTTCAAGGTGAACCTTTCCAACAAAATAGCTTATTAGAGTAAATAATTCAGGCTATTAACAAGCACTATCAAAATTTTATAGGCGGAAGAAACAAATTTGGAGTGTTTCAAAAGGCATACTTTATGGAAGACCTTGAAAATAAAATTAATGGATCACTATGATAATGGAAAAATCCTCTTGCATCCTTAAACCTTCAACACTAAGAGTAACTTTTAGATTGATGGAACTTGATGCTAAATTAGAAAGGTGACAAAAATTCCTATATGTGTTTCTAGCTTCACCAATTGATCTCATATCATCTCTTTATGTGTTTCTCCTTTGTAATTTAAAAATGAGTACATATTTATATAATGACCTTAATCACATTATCTTTATATTTTAGAGTTAAATAGTCATGTTTTTACTATTTAATTATAAAAGATAAATGTATAATGTACTCGGTGGTGCAAAGAAAAGGTACATTTTAAAATATTACCCATTTATTAATAAAATAATTTAAATTATATGAATTCATAAGTGCATAATGATAATGGTAGTTACATTTTGTTAAGTGTCTATCACTCTTCTTAAACATCTACTAATTCAATGATCAAATAGTTAATAATAATTTTTAAATTCATCTATATTAATAAAATGATAAATATTTATCTTAGATTTGTTAATCTAAATTAATATTTGACTATTATGTTGAATAATGTTTTTAAAAAATCAGTATTAGTAGACTTTACTCCCTCCCATAATGCACATCTACCTAAAATAAGTGATGGTATTAAATATTAATGAAGTTATAGAGACTATGGTCCATGTCACAAACATTTGTGTCACTTATCTATATGATTGGATGAATAGCTAGCTATGGGTCATGGCCACATGACATCTCTAGTTAAATCCACCCCTAATTCCTCACTGGTCTCTTTTGGCTCTAGGATTGGGTTGAGAAAAAATGTGTCTTTTTCTATAAAGTGCTTATTTTGTGCTAGGATTGGCAAGAAAAGAGTACCCCCATGTAGTAGACCATCTCTTTGTGTTTGTGTTGGGTGGTTGTTTTGTATTTTGTGGTTGTTTAAGTTCTTCTATGTTTTGTTGGTCTTTTAGTTTAGTTGATGGCTCTCTATTCGCCCTCATGGGTTTTTGTTTTGTTTTGGTGGGGTTTTTTTGCACTAGTTGTGCATCCCTCATGCACTCTTGGTGCCGCTTTGTGGTTATGTAATGGTATGAGCCTATCCCACTTTTATCAATCAAAACATGTTGTGCACTTAACCCAACACAATGTGGGAAAGCCACTCTAGTTGTGCACATGAAATTAGATGCTAAAGCTAAAGCTACCACAATAAGCCACATGACCATATAACTAAGAGATATCACAAAGATTGAAATAGTTGTTTCAAGTTATAATGTCAACCTCTTTTTTTTATAAATATTATATATGACCTTGTATAATACAATAGATAATAATTTGAAATTGATTTTATTCATAGACCTTACAATAATTTTACATTTTATCTATATTTAAAACTAAATACTTAAACATCATTAAAAAAAAAAGGTATATAACAATTTCACATCTTAATCATATTAAAAACTGATAAAAAGAAACCCGGATCAATGTATTAGACTACAACTGACTCCTGATAGCAATATGAGGATAAATATTCTACAACAATTTGACATTTTAATTACACTTATTTTATTTTTTGAAATTTATTCCTCTGCACCCACTCCAGTGTTATCATCCGTATGACGATGGTTATTGATCTAAACTTATTAAACTATGCTTCCAAAATTTACATCTGAGGAAGCTCCCACGATTGGCCTATGATTCGAGTACTGTTGTCGATCTTTACGATCAATATTACTTTTCTCACTCTCAACTTTAAATGTAACCCGTTGTGAATAGGCAACCTTTAATGGAATGACTAATTTGACAGGCAATTAAATTTGTATCGCTCTGTCTGGTTTTAATGGGTTTGACCGTGTGGTTAAGTTTAATATCGTTTTGCAGGAAAGAGTACATCTCAGCTCACATTGCCACTACAATTTTTTCTTTAACAATTTTTATAAAAGGCTTAATACAAAAAATATATGAAGAGAATATATGTTTTTCTAGTGTATTTTTTTCTCGATTTGATTGTGTGTATATTTTTCCATCAACGTTTCGAATCACACTCTGTGATTCATCATCAAGATGAAAAGAATTCCCAAGACATGAAAGATGTTGAGTTGCAGATTTGAGACAAAATATAAAGAGGAGAGGGGTGGGGGAGGGCACGAGGAACAAGGAGAGAGGAAAGAGAAAAGGAAAAGACCACCTGAAGGATGGGAGACCTAAAAAACTCCAAGGAATAAACCATCCATAGAAAAGAAAAAAGGAAAGCCAAGCAACACAATCAAAACCACTAAAAAACAAAAAAGAAGAAAAGAATTTGGGACAAAAATTTAAAACTAAATGAATAAATAAACAATTATAAATATATAAATAAATACATAAAGGAATATATGCATAGGCATAAACCAAAAGACAAAAACACAAAAACAAATAAGAATAGAGATATTTACAATTCCAAAAGATATGAGCATATAAAAATATACACATGTTGATGTCTAAAAGCAAATATAAACTTGAAAATAAACAAATATGTAAATAAACCAAAGGGGGAGAGGGAGATGCACAAATGAAGAAGAAAGAGGGGGAGAAGTCAAGGAGGGGGGCGAGGATGACACTGAAGGGCAAGAAGTAGAGGGTGCCACGAGATGCTAAGGTTTAACCCATCGTCTCGATTAAGATTGGATGGGTGCTGAATGATAGCAATGGCCTCTTTAACTTTCCTCTTGAAAAAGTTGTTCTCCCTACACAATACCTGAGTGTCCTCCAAACAGATATGATGCTTGGTAGTTGATGAATGCTCAGCTAAGGCTGATTTGAGGGCATGTTCATGCTTAATGTCGGCACTATGCTCTTTTATTCGAGTCATGAACGAACGACCTATTTCTCCAATGTATGGAGTTCCACAGGAGCATACAATCTTGTATACACCTGACTCTGAAAAGGCATCCCTAGTGTCCTTAATCGGTGGGGCATGCCTCTTGATGGTGGAAACAGGTTTGAAGGCACAACGAAGACCTTTTTTCACAAGGATTTTTGAGATCTTGTGAGAAATGCCTTCAACATAAGGGAGAGAGACATACGGGGCCTGAGATGGAGAGGGCAAGGGATTCGAGATGGAAAGGAAATGAGATTTGGCTTGGAGGAAGGCCCTAGTGATCTGCTTGTTCGAGTAGCCATTCCAAAGGAAGACTTGATGAAGATGGGAGAGCTCTTGGTCTAAGTTATCCTTATCACAAATCCGATGGGCTCTTAAAGCCAAGGTTTTGAGGATCCCAACTTTTTGGCTATGGTGGTGATGAGAAGACGAATGAAGATATAAGTCAGTGTGGGTAGTTTTGCGAAACACCCGACGACCAAGGGATCCGTCAGGCTTTTTACAGATTAAGACATCGAGAAAAGATAAAAGGTTGTTGGATTCAAGTTCTTTGGTGAAGGTAATAGAAGGAGAAATGTTGTTGAGGTGAGTATGAAATTCCTCTAACATGTCCAAGCCATGGGGCCAACATACATTGGTGTCATCCATATATCGTTTCCACCATTTTGGCTTGAGGGGGAAAGAATGTAAGGCCACCTCTTCAAAATGTTCCATGAATATGTTGGCAATAACCGGCGAGAGAGGGGAGCCCATGGCTACTCCGTCAACCTGTTCATAGATAATGCCTTGGAAGGCGAAGAAGGTTGACCTTAAGCAAAGTTCCACCAAAGAGGCGATTTCCTCATTGACCTTAAGCTTGACAATCTCTATGGAGTCTAGAATAGGGACCTTGGTGAAGAGGGACACCACATCGAAGCTCACAAGAGTGTCTTGAGGGTCCAACTTGGTGTCCTTGATAAATTGGACAAATTGGTTGGAATCTTTGATGAAGGAGTTGGAGTTACCAACAAGCGGAGAGATTAATTTGGCAACAAAAATGGCTAACTTGTAAGTCGAAGACCCAATGGTATCAACAATGGGTCTCAAAGGAATGTTGGCTTTGTGAATTTTTGGGACCCCATATATACGAGGGGTCACTTCCTTAGATGGAAGAAGATGAAGTTTGGTAGAATCATCCAATGAGGAGTTAGAAATAGCAGATCTAACTGCCTTCAAAATCTTCGGGCATGAGTTACGAGACAAAATTTTGTAACTACTGGAATCCGAGAGGAGGATTTCCATTTTGGCCAAGTAATCTGGTTTGCTCATAATGACCGTGGCATTACCTTTGTCAGCTCTTGAGATGATAAGGTCATTATTATCCATTAGATTATTAAAGGCCAATAGCTCAGCTTTAGGGATGTTGAATTTAGGAGGTTTAGCATAACGGAGCGCTACAGCACAATCTTGTCTAACCTCTTTAGCAACATGAAGGGGAAGGGTATGCACCACATTTTTGATCTCGATGAGGAAGTCGATGTGCGGAATGTTGCGGGGAGTCAAGGAAAAGTTAAGACCTCGCTTGAGGAAGTTAAAAGTGAGAGGATCAATGGGAGTGGGAGAGAGGTTGACAACAAGTTTGGACTCCCAATTACTAATGGGGTTAAGGATAGGAGCGAACCTAGGAAGAGTGCCGAGATCCAAGGCGGGGGGTGGGGGGGCCGAAAAGACATTAGGACAAGACTGCAAGGAATGGGATGAGTTCACAACAAGGGGAATGGTCAGGCAAGGTTTACATGGAGGAAGATGAGCCATGGAGGATGTGTCCACCTGCTCCATAGGAAGAGCAGGGTATGACTGGACACATGGGCATGAAAGACTAACCTCATGTGCCTCAACCGGATGATGGGATAGAGAAGGAGTGGCTTGAGGTTGGAAAAGTTTGCAAGCTACGCAACCACAAAAATAGGAAATGGCAGAGCATTTAAAGCAGAAGGCACGAGATTGGATAACCGAAGAAGAGGACAACGTACCAGGAGTTGACCAAGGAGAGCTATTGCTGAGGAGCCATTGGTGAATTGCAGGTTGAGCTATAGCGGTGGACGAACCCAGAGGTGTGGCTGCATCTCCAATCTCCATGGTGATATCTACTACGCTCTCAGGGAAATTGACAAAATGCTGCAGCGGACAAGAGTGGAGGGGAAGAATCAAAGGCTGCGAGACACCCATTTCTGCCAAGTTGATAGACGCCTGGGGAGAATGAACGTGGTGGACCACCGTTTCTGCTGCAATCTCAACGGTGAGGTGACCTAGATCCTCTGGAGGAGTCGAAGATCTATCGAGGTTCCCACGAGCCTTGTCCATGGATGCCTCACGGTTATGAAAGTAGAGGGTAGCAGCTTCTGTACTCTCTGCTAGTGACAGATTCGAGGCAGAAGAATCCAGAGCTGGGTACGAGCATGAACTACGAGAAGAGGGAGCTAGGTAAACAGAGAGGGAAGGAGGGGGTGGAGGAAAAGGGAAGGGGGTAGGTGAAGAAACCAAAGCATGGGGGTTAGACAGAGATGGCGATGAATGAGGAGGAATAGAGGAGGCTGGATAACATTGGCCAGATGGAGAAGAGGAATGGCTCCATTGTTGACGGCACTGAAGATTGTAGAATTTCCTCTTTTGTCTTTTGCTGCACTCTTCTTTGTGGCCCGAAGCCCTTGCGTATGATGTCAAGTCTAAGCGAAGCCACAGATCAGGTCAAAGAGATGAAGCAAGTTCTAGATGCAGAGGAAGTAACCTGGAATTTAAGAAATCAATAGCCCTCCTTGTGGATTTAATGACCGATCTGAGTAGAGAAAGACATGCCCGAGAGAATATGGTTTTGGTGTAGGGACTCCAAAGATGGTGAGATATTTTCACGAAGGAGGGGATCAAACGACAATCTCTGCAGCTTTTAAGAAAAGCCAAATCTGCAACTCTCTTTGCTAGTTTGATTCTTAGGAATTCCAGCTGCTTAGATTTCATAGATAGTTCCCTCCCATGAAGGGTATCGATTAAAGCTATGAGAATATATGTTGTTCTATGAATAGTAAGCCATAGTTCCAGGTAGCAGCTCTGTAGAGCACCATTTTTTACTGATAAAGAGTTAGGTCAACCACTATGCAGGCAGCCTTTCTGGTACTTCAACTTTTAAAATAAACACAAACTTCCATACTATTGTATAATGAGGTATTTGATTCTCAAAGCTTTTACTCTTGTACATGGGCGATTCTAAACCTGTCTAATCCAAACCTCTAGTTTCTGGATAGTGAAAATTCAATATTCATTTTAAAATTATTTAATCCTTGCTGTGAAGCTCACCATACAACAGATCTTAAGTGGAAATATACGCAACATATAACCCTTAAAAGCCAAATGAAATTTGATGAGTGATAGATTCAGTAGCTTGAAGAATACCTCAAAGTTATTTTTACAATTTTCATGCTCAAGGAGCAAAATTGACAAAAGAAAGAGAATTTCAAGAAACCATTTTGTCCCATTTATCAGTTTTCTTTTAATGGGTACCCCTACCTTCAGACCTATTAATCTTCATAGGAAGTTTAGTGCTAGCTGGCACCTTCGTTAAACCTATTTTCTTTACTGTTGCTATCATCAGAAACTGAAACTCAGAGGAGCTCCACTTTGTTTCTGATTAGTCTTTCACAAGTTTAAATGGTGTAGGGTAAGGTATATGTCTGTTCATTTGTGATATAGTTAAGTATTTCTTATATGATATATTGAGCAATCTCATGTATTGTAAGTTATTGGTAGGCTCAAAATAAATTGTCCAATAACAAGCATATATAGAAAATAAATATTTATATATTATAAATATAGAATATCAAATTTGTGAAGTTTATTTTAAAAAATGTGTTTTAGTTGGCAACAAATCCTCATCCAGCCTTTTAGAAATGCTTACAATTTAGAAACCCTTCACACAAAATAGAAGCTGCCCTTAAAAAAAAAGTTAACAAATAGTTTTAAATATATAGCCTCAGAAGTTTATTTAGGAACATTGGGGCATGACACATCAATACCATTGCTAGAATTCTATTTTTACCTTTCATAAAACCGTTAAATATAATCTCCAAACCACATGATATCATACAGATGCATTTCAATAATTTTTTTAATTTAGAGTTCAGTTTAGTAAGAAATAGAAAAGAAGTTTTCCTCATCTCTTCAAATGCACTAAAATTCTTTATAAATAATAATAAAGAAATTACACCATTAAAGTCAAAGTCAAGCACCAGTAGTTGAGCACCCTAACTTTGCGCTTCTCAAAATCTTACGTGGAAATTTCAAATCACTCCCAATTTTTTGCAGTAGCTTACTTGGCAAGTCCCCTGCTTATAACTAAGCTTTCAGCACCACAACATCTAGTATGGTGCCACATCAGCATGCTTTTTGTCAAGATATGGCATCACTTGATTGGTTACTTTTTACAATATTAGTACATTTCCTAACAACTATTAGTACATTTCCTTACAATTATTGGTACATTTCCTAACAAAAATTGATATTTAATGTTTCAAACAATAGGTTTTATTTGTTCAATTTTTGGAACAAAAGGTATCAACAACCCTCACAACAATTGATACATGCTCAACTACTGGTGCTCTTCCCCTAGATGTGCATCCTAACTTCGCGCTTCTAGATATCTTACGTGGAAATTTCAAATCACTCCGATTTTTTTACAACAGCTTACTTGGCAAGTCCACTAAGGTTTCAGGGCCACATCATCAAATATGATGCCACATCAACATGCTTTTTGCCAAGGTGTCCAAAATAGCCGAAATAAAAGAGAGACCAATACGTGTGCAAAAGGGCCCCAATACTTGTGCAACTGATGTGTCATCACATGATTGATTACTTTTCACAACAAATGGTATATTTCATTCAATTACTGGTACTTATCATACAACTATTGGTGCAATGTTGTACAAAAGTTGGACATTAAATCAACAAGTATTGAGGTATTAAATCAACTACTGCTATCACAAGAATTGGAAGGCGTTCAACTAGTGGATCCTTTCCCCTACACTACATCACCATGGAAATTTTGATTTAGAGTGGGTATAGCCTAACTTTTTGTTTGAAATTCTTTAATTCACTATTTATGCCATTGTTTGGGCTTGAGTCGTTATAGAGAATGTAAATTTTTACATTTCTGCCTTTACATTATTCATCCTCCTTGATCTCCTTTTCAAAATTTTCATATATTCATGAGTGAATTTTAAATGTTACGTCATGTTTGACCATGTCTTCTCCTTTATCTATATCACGAGAGATTCTTGTTATACATTTAAAAAGAGTAAATTCATGAACATAATTTTTTTAATAAGGAATGCTTCTACTATACTAAACATAAAATTTTAAAAATATATTAGAAATTTTTTATAAGGTAATTAGGTGTTATATATAGTTTAAATTCACAGGAGAACATTGATAATAATCGGACAGTCGGTTGGCTGTTTAATAATAGGCGTAGACTCTCCTACCAAAACATATCTTATTCCAATAAACAAAATTGTATGACCACAAGCATTGATGGATAGCAGGATATGACGCTTGAAAGCTACATCCGGATATGACGCTTGAAAGCTACATCCTTGTGAGCACATCTCTTTACTTTTTGCGAATAGTACAGCATGGGTCCTCTACAGAACGATAGCAAGTGACTTTGGATCAGCTATTTTCAATCCTTTTCCATATTGAAGAGTTGTTTAATTTATTCATCCTCGCAAATATTTTCAAATTCGTGAATGTGAATTTTAACTGTTGTGTCATTCGACCATGTCTTCTGCTTTAACTATTTAAAACGCTCTACTTGGGCAATGCCAGATTCTTATTATACAATTAAAAAGAGTAAACTCCACGAACGTAATTTGTTATTAAAATAAAATTTCATGCTTCTACTATACTAAACATAAAATTTTAAATATATTATAATTCAACGTGAACTCTTTAATAAGTTCATAATTATTAATTTTCTAAATCAAAATTATTATTAGTTCTCCTTAGAATTCATAGTTCTAATTTTTAAATAAAACATATAATTACATGTATATTAAGTATAATTCCTAATTCTAAGTAAAAATATATAATTAAACATTCAAGTCTCTATTGTAAGTCCTTCATTTAGCTCTGGTGATAAGGCAGATTCTTGGTTGTGCAACTCCTTGGAATCTGTTACTTTTTTGTCATGTTCCAAGGGAGTTGAATGAAGTCGCTGATTGTTTGGCCAAATGATCTTTTGATCATAGGCAAGGCTGGAATATAGTGGACAAGGGGCAATTATCTTCAAAAATGTCTCATTTGTTGGATACTTTAGTGGATGTTGTCAGAGTTGTGGTGTGACTTTTTCTTTGGTGAGTGTGTGGTCCTTCTTGCTTTGTATCTCTTTCTTTGATTGAATAAATTTTTACCCCTCTTTTAGTAAAAAATTGCAAACTCTAATTTTAATTCTTAAGTCAAAATTACAAATCTTAAATCTAAGTGTAAGATGATATTATAATTACATGAATGGTAATTACAAGTCACAATTCTAATCATAAGTCAAAGTTACAATTACATGAGTCGTAATTGTAAGCCTTGATTCTAATTCTCTATGAAAAATTATACTTAAATATTTATAACTCCTAATCTTAATTTTCTAACTAAAATTATAATTATATTAGTTCTAATTGCAAGACTTTCAAAGCGGAGTCTAACTAAAATTGTAATTATATTAGATCTAGCTAATATTATTATAATTTTAGTTATAATTATAGTATAGTTATAATTTTAGTTATAATTATAATTTTAGTCTAACTAATATTATTAGAATTTTAATTATAACTATATTAGTTCTAATTACAATTTGATCTCTTTTTTGAACAACATTCCTTTGTCGACACATGCTTTTGTCACAAAATCGAATAGTATTCCAGTTAATCATGGTTAGTTTCCAAGGAAGATTTCAAACTTTGGAGAACCCTTCAGTCCAAATCGTCCAAGATTCTTTTAGCATAGGGCTCTTCCATAGTTCAGAGAGGAGTTTACAACCTGGATGAAAGCAGCAATTTACAAAAATAATTAAACCCTGAAATTATAGGTGAGGAAGAAGCCCCTGCAATCGACAGTAGATGAAATCACTCGGATCCTTTCAAATATGGGTAGAGGTGATGTCGTACTTAGTTTCAACATATCCCTTCCAAAAAATTCCTTGGATTCTTAGATAGCATATCTACGTGAGAGGCCCTTTATTGGTAAGTTCTGGAACCATTCCTTTGAATCTTTTGTATTACACTCTTGGGTTAAGAAACATTGAAGAGTGGTTAATGAAGTTTCTCTTTATAGACAATGGGCATAATTTTATCATAGCAATTTTTTATTCTACGAAACTTTGAAACAAGGTGTGTAAGTTTAAAAGATGGTTTTGCAAGGGTTCTAGTCTATTTATCCTATCTTGGATCCCAAATTTTTATCCAAAACTCACAATTGTGAAATATACACCATTATGGATCACATTTCCTACTTTACCTCTAGAATATAGGGATTTAGACCTAGTTAAGCTAATTTTAACTAGATTTGTATTTTTATTAAGCATGGCCTTATTCCTTTTGAGTTCATAGATCTCCCCCCTAGATTTTGTGTTTTGCTAGATTTTAGAACAAAGGCTTTGCCCCTATCTTCATATTCTAATGTCCTAGAAGAGAATATGGTTCTTATTTCAAAATTCAAAGCTTCGTTTCTAGCTAGAGAGTCCCAACAAATGGTACAGAAATAATTGTTAAATTTTTTTTCTCAATTTGTAGAAGAAGAAGTCGAGCAATTATGGCCAGGGAATATTTCATCACCTCCCTATTCCCTAAGCTTTATTTTACAGGATGCAACCTAGTTTGGGCCCAAACATAGTTGTAATGGTATGAACCAAATGCAAGGGTTAGTCAAGAATGCTTGGTTGGATTTTGTGAGCCCTATCAAGATATTTGAGTAATCAAAGTCAGGTCTTCTCTCAAAAGAGTCTATAGGGGTTCAATTTAATTCATTAGTTAATGCTCCATCTCTATTGTCATTAGAAAATGGTAATGATGAATCCCTCAAACAAGATGTTAAACAAGATAAGATCCTTATTGGTGTTCAAGCTCAATCCACTTGTTATTCATAAGTTCAAACTCCTATTCAAATATCTATGTATTAGACCAAATCAAGGAAGGCAATGAGTATCAAGAAGCCTAAGGGTAAAGAAGGTAGACCGCCTAAGAAGAAGAGATTGTCTAAGAAAAATAAAGATGTTAAAGAAGGGGTACAAACAACTTTGGATGATAAGTTAAGCCCAAGGAGAGTCAATTGCTATCCGAGGAAACTATGAAAGTAATCACATGGAATGTTAGGGGCATTAATGCCCCTAATAAAAGATGCCTCATTAAATCCTAGATAGAGGGTTGTGGGGCTGGCATTGTTCTGATTCAAGAGACAAATTTTTATGAAGTATCAGATTTGCAACCATTTAGGCTCATGAAAAATTGGATGTATGTTTCTTCTCAATCCTTGGGAGCTTTGTGGGGACTTTCTATTCTATGAAGAGAAACAAGTGTCAAGTTAGAAAGCATTGTAGTCAAAGTGTCCTTGTAAGTGGATGCATAGTTGGTTTGAGCTATCACACATCCGTTGAGACCTTAATGACATAGACAAAATTATTTGCACACCAAAATAGACTAGAATTTTCCAAAATTCACCTCTTCAACATACCACTTATGATACGTTCAAATCAGCTATGCATCCACTTACAATCTAAAGCTGACTTAAAAAAACATCTAAATAAGAAAGATAATTAAGATTCACTACTAAAAGAATCATATTATGTTTGCAATAGGAAGAGAGTGTGAGAGAGAGGGGAAAGGAGATAGGGGTATAAAGGCAGATAGATAGAGGGGCTTAAGGTTATAGAGATAGAAACAGAGATGGAGATGGAGATGAAGAACAAGACAAGTATAGAGAGAATGAGGAGGGATAAAGCGAGGGAACTGAGGGACACATATAGATTGAAGAGATACATCGGGAGGGAAGGAGAGGGAGAGATAATAAATCAAATATAGAGAGAGGGAAAGATATAGAGGTAGAGAGAGATGAAGCAATAATGAGATAGAGATAGAGGGATAGATGGAAGAAGAAATATGGAGAGATAGAGATAGATACACAAATAAATATAGATGTAGAGGTATACAAAGAGGGAAAGGGAGAAAGGGAGAAATGAAGAGAGAAAGATGGATGGATAAAGAGATGGAACCATGTCTAGAGATAGAGGGGGATAGAGGAAGAACAAGAGAGGTAGAGGGAAAGATAAATATAGAGTAGGTATAGAAGGGATAGAGAGAGAGGGAATCAAGAGAGAAAGAGAGAGATGAGTAGAGGAAGCGAAGAGAGAGGGAGACATGTCTAGAGATAGAGGGGGATAGAGGAAGATAACCATAGAGATAAAGATAGAGCAAGCGAGGAAGTGAGAGACAAATAAATATATATATACATATACATATACATACATACATACATACATACATACATATATATATATATATATGTATATACATATGTATATGTATACATATGCATACATATGTATATGTATATGTAAATAATTACACACACACACACACACACACACATATCTGTGTGTGTGTGTGTTCATGGAATACTAAGGAGTCCCCTTATTTTATAAAAATTTTGCCCTAAGTAAACTCCTTTTTTGGTACCCCCTCCCAATACACAAACCAAATTAAAAATCCCCCTATTTTTACTAGATATTATATTTTTTCATACCCCAAATTAAAACCCCCCTATTTTTACTAGATATTATATTTTTTCATACCCTGAATTAAAAACCCCCTCTTTTCACTAGATAGGCAATATATTGTTTTAGATTTTTGAGATATTAAACCCCCAATATGAATGCACATGATATAATATTGCCTAGATAGTTAAGCCACACACACACACACACACACACACACACACAGAGTAAAAAAATAACTTGATATGAGTTTATTATAATTAATACTTCAACTTACCTAACCTTTCACTTTTTCATATAAATTATAATAAACTATCTTTTCTAAGACAACAAAGACTTGTTTATGAGAAATGCTTTTATAAAATTAATTAAAAATCCTTTCTAACACAAGAAAGACTTATTATTGATGAGAAATAATTTTACAAAATATTAATTTTATATGTTTTCAATTTCAAATTTTTTTAATGTTCGTTAAAAACTGAGAAAAAACACAAAGAAAATAAAACAAAAAATGCAAACTCCCTATTAAAGAAATAATTTCTATAAAATATAATTTATAAAAGAAAAAGATTGGGTGAATGCCTTGAATGTATATATTTAGGTCAATGTTTAGAAGTTTGAAAGAGAAATAGAAAAGGATTGTGAGCATAATTAATAAATGAAAATTATATTAATTAATAAAGCTATCTAAACTAATGTTGCAATAAGTGATTATTGAATTTTGCAATAAGTTGTCTAAACTAATGTTGCAATAAGTTGTCTAAACTAATTTTCCAATAAGATAATTAAGATTCACTACTAAAATTATAATTATATTAGATCTAACTAATATTATTATAATTTTAGTCTAACTAATATTATTAGAATTTTAGTTATAATTATATTAGTTCTAATTACAATTTGATCTCTTTTTTGAACAACATTCCTTTGTCGACACATGCTTTTGTCACAAAACCAAATAGTATTATGGTTAATCATGGTTAGTTTCCAAGGAAGATTTCAAACTTTGAAGAATCCTTCAATCCAAATCATCCAAGATTCTTTCAGCATAGAGCTCTTTCATAGTGCAGAGAGGAGTTTACAACCTGGATGAAAGCACCAATTTACAAAAACAATGAAACCCTAAAATTATAGGTGAGGAAGAAGCCTTTGCAATCGACAGTAGATGAAATTACTCAGATCCTTTCAAATATGGGTAGAGGTGATGTCGTAGGTAGTTTCAACATATCCCTTCCAAAAAATTCCTTGAATTCTTAGATAGCATATCTACGTGAGAGGCCCTTTATTGGTAAGTTTTGGAACCACTCTTTTGAATCTTTTGTATTACGCTCTTGGGTTAAGAAACATTGAAGACTGGTTAATGAAGTTTCTCATTATAGACAATGGGAATAATTTTATCATAAATTTTTTTTATTCTACGAAACTTCAGAACAAGGTGCGTAAGTTTTTTGGATGGTTTTGCGAGGGTTCTAGTCTATTTAATCTGTCTTGGATCTCAAATTTTTATCCAAAACTCACAATTGTGAAATATGCACCATTCTGGATCACATTATTGCTTGGTTGGATTTTGTGGGTCATATCAAGATACTTGAGTAATCAAAGTCAGGTCTTCTCTCGAAAGAGTCTATAGGGGTTCAATTTAATTCCTTAGTTAATGTTCCATTGCTATTGTCATTAGAAAATGGTGATCATGAACCCCTCAATCAGGATGTTGAACAAGATAAGAGCCTCATTTTTGTTCAAGCTCAATCCCCTTATTATTCATAAGTTCAAACAACTATTCAAATATCTATGTATTAGACCAGATCAAGGAAGACAATGAGTATCAAGAAGCCCAAGGGTAAAGTAGGTAGACCGCCTAAGAAGAAGAGATTGTCTAAGAAAACTAAAGAAGTTAAAGAAGGGTTACAAACAACTTTGGATGATAAGTGAAGCCCGAGGAGAGTTAATTGCTATCCGAGGAAACTATGAAAGTAATCACATGGAATGTTAGGGGCATTAATGCCCCTAATAAAAGGTGCCTCATTAAATTCTAGATAGAGGGTTGTGGGGTTGGCATTGCTCTGATTCAAGAGACAAATTTTTATGAAGTATCAGATTTGCAACCATTTAGGCTCATGAAAAATTGGATGTATGTTGCTTCTCAATCCTTGGGAGCTTTGTGGGGACTTTCTATTCTATGAAGAGAAACAAGTGTCAAGTTAGAAAGCATTGTAGTCAAATTGTCCTTGTAAGTGGATGCATAGTTGATTTGAACTATCACACATTCGTTGAGACCTTATTGACATAGACAAAATTATTTGCACACTGAAATGGACTAGAATTTTCCCAAATTCACCTCTTCAGCATACCCATTGCATACCACTTATGATAGGTTCAAATCAGCTATGCATCTACTTACAATCTAAAGCTGACTTAAAAAAATATCTAAATAAGAAATATAATTAAGATTTTCTACTAAAAGAATCATATTATGTTTGCAATAGGAAGAGAGTGTGAGAGAGAGGGGAAAGGAGATAGGGGTACACAGATGGATAGATAGAGGGGCTTAAGGTTATAGAGATAGAGACAAAGATGGAGATGGAGATGAAGAACAAGACAGGTATAGAGAGAAAGATGAGTGACAAAGAAAGGGAACTGAGGGACACATGGAGATTGAAGAGATACATCAAGAGGCAAGGAGAGGGAGAGATAAGAAATCAAATATATAGAGAGGGAAAGATATAGAGGTAGAGAGAGATGAAGCAATAATGAGATAGAGATAGAGGGATAGATGGAAGAAGAAATATGGAGAGATAGAGATACATACACAAATAAATATAGATGTAGAGGTATACAAAGAAGGAAAGCGAGAAAGGGAGAAATGAAGAGAGAAAGATGGGTGGATAAAGAGATGGAGCCATGTCTAGAGATAGATGAGGATAGAGGAAGAACAAGAGAGGTAGAGGGAAAGATAAATATAGAGTAGCTATAGAAGGGACAGAGAGAGAGAGGGGGGGAGAGAGAGGGAATCAAGAGAGAAAGAGAGAGATGAGTAGAGGAAGCAGAAAGAGAGGGGGACATGTCTAGAGATAGAGGGGGATAGACTAAGAACCATGTGTTTGATTGAAAAACCATTTGAAGCGCTAGAAAGATCGAGAAGCGCTCTATTAGGTTGTAAGCTACTACACCACTTACACCCACCTTTTAAGATATTTTGGGGCCTCTAAATTCCTCAAAATAAAATTTAAACCTTTCATTGGACCCCTCCAAAACTGAAAATTTAATATCTTCAAAACTAGTTGTGATCTTGTGACGTAACTTTATTGAAATGCTTATCTATCCAACAAGAAGCTTCAGGGAGAATTTATCACCATTTCATGCTCAAATGAAACTTACTACAAATAGTAACCTTATGTAAATGCAAGGTTCAGACAACATTTTCCCAGCAAATCTCCTATTTGTCAAACACCTTGCAAGAGAAAAGGGAGTATCAGCACAATGAATCAATTACTAGGGGTCATGAGGCCCATAGACTTCGAACACCATCTAAATTTCTCTGTGCTCACATCCTTAGTTAAAGAATCTGCAACATTCATGAAAGTTTCTACCTTAATTAGCTTCACACTACCATCTTCGACCACATCTCTGACAAAATGATACTGAACATCAATGTGCTTGGCTCGAGCATGAAATGTCAGGTTCTTAGCTAGCCAGATCGCACTTTTGCTGTCACAGTAAATTGTTAAGGCTCCTTATTTTATTCCAATATCCGAACATAGACTCTTAAGCCAAATGGCTTCTTTACAAGCATGAGTAGCTACCATATACTCTGCTTCAGTAGTGGACAAAGCAACCACAACCTGTCGCTTACTCATCCAACTAATTGCACCACCAAATAAAGTAAACATATAAGCACTGGTGGATCTTCTACTATCAATATCACCTCTCTAATCTAAATCCACATAAACATGAATATAAAGGGAAATTAGGTCTCCAACTAAATTACCATAATAACATAAAGAATACTCTGAGGTACCCTTCAAATATCTAAAGACTCTTTTGACTGCATCCCAATGAACTATACCAAGATTACATATATATCTGGATAGAACTCCCACTGCTTGGGTAATGTCTAGTCTAGTACAAACCATAACATACATCAAACTTCCAACTGCACTTTGGTAAGGAACTTTTCTCATATCTTCCATCTCCAATGGGGATGTAGGACAATCTGCAACAGATAATTTTGTTCCAACTGTAAAAGGAACACACAATGGTCTACAATCCTGCATGTTAAACCTCTGCAACACTGATCACATACTTACTCTGGCCTAGCCATATATTTCTGTTCACTCTATCTCTTTTAATTTCCATCCCAAGAATGTGTTTCGTTGTGCCAAGATATTTCATTTCAAATTTAGCAACGAGCTGAGACTTTATTTTTGAAAGCATACCTTCCCCTTTACCAATGAATAACATATCATCAACATAGAATGCAATGTACAGGAAATTATCACCATCAGTTTTATAATAAACACAATGATATGATTTAGAACGCTCAAATCCCAAACTCAACACATATGTATCAAAATTTTGGTACCACGTCTTACGACTCTGTTTGAGGCCATAAATGGATTTCTTTAATTTACATACCAAATTACTTTTACCTTTCACCATATAGTTCTCCGACTGTATCATATAAATATCCTCCTTCAAATCACCATGAAGGAAAGTAGTTTTCACATCCATTTGCTCAAATTCTAAATCATAAGCAGCAACAATAGAAAG
Organism: Cryptomeria japonica; assembly: GCF_030272615.1. Classification (NCBI taxonomy): domain Eukaryota; kingdom Viridiplantae; phylum Streptophyta; class Pinopsida; order Cupressales; family Cupressaceae; genus Cryptomeria; species Cryptomeria japonica. The sequence goes on from NC_081411.1 coordinate 161,034,736, forward strand.
AAAAAATCTAATGGATGTAATTTTAGCAACAGGAGAAAATATCTCACCATAATCAAAACCCTCAACTTAAGAGTAGCCTTTTGCAACCAACCTCACTTTATACTTCTCAATGCTTCCATCTAAACCAATCTTTTTCTTGAACAACCATTTGCAATCAATAGGCTTTCGTCCTTTAGGAAATGGTACAAAATCCCATGTATCATTCTTTTTCAAAGTTGTCATTTCTTCTTCCATAACAATCTTCCAGGATTATGCATCATTCATACCTAATGCCTCTTCTACAATTTTCATTTCATCCACATTAGTATTTAAAATAAAAATACATCTTCGATCATCAGGGGAATACCTTTCAGGTGGTTGTCTATGTCTTCTAGACCTTTGAACAAGTTGAGTTGGAGGTTCTTCCTCCTCTTCAGACGATTTAGAGCTAGATGAGCTCTCCTCAACTTCTTGCCTATCTAGGGGTCTTGATTCAATTCTTTCAGGTGTAGAAGGAAATTGAATCACATCTTCCTTTTTAGTCTATTCTGGCTGCAATGTAATGGAAGGAGACTTAATTCATCTAAAAATAAGAATTCTACTATGAATTACCTATAATGCAACAGGATCCCAAAGCTTGTATCATTTCAAACCATAACTATACCTGATGAAAATATATTTCACAACCTTGTTCTCAAACTTTGTCCACTTCTCCTTTGGCACATGGGCATATGCCTCATAACCAAAAACTCTAAGATGTCTCAATGAAGGCTTGTGATCTGACCATGCTTCCATAGGCATTTTACTAACAAGAGATGATGTAGGAGACCTGTTAATCAGGTAGCAAGCAGTGGCAACAACTTTGGCCCAATTTTTTTTCCTAGACTAGCACCACTCAACATACTCCTAGCATTCTCCATCAATGTCCTATTCATTCTTTCTGCAACTCCAATCTACTGTGGAGAATATAGAGTTTTCCTCTGTTTGTTAATGCAACAATCTTTACAGAATATATCAAAATCATTAGAGAAAAATTCAACGCTATTATAAGTCCTCAAAATTTTTCATTTCTTTCCAGTATGCAACTCAACCATTGCTTTAAATTCTTTAAATCATATCACTATGAAATTTATATTTTTTAAATTACGATAGTGACAACTCTAATGGGTTTTTGTTTCATCAAAAAAAACAATCAAGAAGACCTTCAAAAAATTACGGCAAGGCAAAAATCTGTATTCCAGTGCCTTAGCCATTTTTTTAGAGGTCCAAGCATAGGCTTGGTCCCACCAAACCTAACCCAAAGCCAAAACCAAGGCATAGGTGTGTTTCCCATTCCATCCTTTATGGAACAAGCGCCCGTTATTTAAAATTCAAAAAATAGGCACCCATTTTGAAATTTATAGCACTATAAGAAATGTGTGCCCATTTTTAAAAATGGGTACCCATTTTTAGAAACGGGTACCCATTTTTAGAAACATGTGCCCATTTCTAAAAATCATGCACCCGTTTCTCTATGGTGGTTTGATCCTAAACAGGCACCCATTTTTTAAAATGTGCACTATTTTATGGGTCGGGGCTCTGAAGCTAAACGGGTGTCTATTTCTAAAAAATGGGCACTGGTTTCTAGCGGCAAATTTTTTTTCTTGTAGACTTCTGCAGAATTGGGACCCAACTTCTTGCACCCACCCATATGTTATCTAGTTATGGCCTACCTAAGAAAGGAAAGACTTCTTAAGGGGCAGGCTAGCAAACTATGTATGAAGAAGATTGGACCTCTTAAGGTTGTGCATAGGTTTGGCAACAATACCTATGAGGTAGAACTACCACCAAACTTGGGAATATCACCAATATTTTATGTATGTGATTTATTCCAGTATAAAGGAACTCAGATAGTTGTAAACCAAGAAGAGACTACTGCTACTAAAGAAGAAGACTGGATACAAGACCTACCTCCAAGCCAACCAGTGACAATGGACTGCATTTTGGACTCCAAGATTGTCAAAAGGACTAGGAAAGGAGTCTATAGAGACTACTTGGTTAAATTGGCAAGTCTCCCTGAATTTGAAGCTACATGGATGTCTAAAAGGGACATATTGAAGCATGGAACCACTGTTCAAGCCCTATCCACTCAAGGGACTTGAGTTTTTCCTACCCTGAGAGTATGGTGCAGGGGCACTTAGCAATTTTTGTTGACTTTGTTTCCAGGATTTTGGAATCATGTTTTTAATTTTGTAATAAGACCAAGAGGCCATAGAGTATGTTCTCAAATGATTGTAAGGGCCCTAAGAGTCTTTCTTTGGCCAATGTTGGCTTGTGAGCTCTTAAGGGTGCAAGGTAGAGGACTTAATAGGAGAAGTTGTTTTTGGGTTAATGGAGGTTGATTGATGTTGTTTTGAAGTTGTTAACATCATATGAGTTAGTTGAAAATGACCAAGTTTGGATTTGAGCAAAGTTGCTCACCTATACAACAATTTGCAAGATTTGCAAAAGTTGCTCATAGCAACTTTGCAACATTTTCATACTCCAACGGTTAGTTGGTTGACACAATCAGTTGTGACCATTTGTAACTACTCCAAGGCCATTATAAGGCTTGGAAAGGCCGATGATATTCAGTTGTTGAAGGTGGTTGAAGATATGAATAGAACAAACAATTTTGGTTTCCCATTTGTGTGTGTTCTTCCAAGTTTTTATTGTTCTTTGTAAGTTTGTATGATCTGTATGGATCAAACATCCCAAAAAAGGAACATGGATTATTAGTCTAGTGTGTTACCTTCATTTTTTTTTATTTGAAGTCTTGAAGTGTTGTAGTTTGTGAATAAACTTTATTTTGTTGCAGGCGGGTTCAAGAGCCCTAAAAACAAGGGTTTTGAGAGCAAAATGGCTCCAACCTAACACTCCATAGTGGATTTCCACTCTGAAACCTTGTGGAATGTTAGGTTGCAATGTATTCTATGTTTTCTTTTTGGTTTTAAGACAAGGGAAGCCAAATCTAAGCTTGGCCACCATACCCTAAGCTTGGCACATTGAGTTGGCAAGCGTTAAGAATCATGGATAATAGGCCCTAATTGGGTGAACCCGGTGGGCGAAAGAGAAGTATGATTGGTTTGGAATACCATATGAAAGAAAAGACCCCAAACTATCATCAATTCACTCAGGCAATCAAACCACTGAAGGAGTTCTGATCAGTCCCTAATTTTAAGGCCTAGAAAGGGGCAATTAGGCCTAGCTAACCGATAAGTGTTATATATGTTAGAGACAAAACCCACCTCCAGTTTTGAGAAATTATATGTTTACCCCAAAAGGGTGTCTGGAAAGTAAAAGATTTCATAGGGTTATTCAGGAAGTTTAACTGGTGAATACAGAATACCTCGCTGACTAGGCTACTAGAACCGGTTAGGCGTAAAAGTATAGTTTGTTTGAAAAACACCAAACTGGTAAGTGTATAAAGATCTTGAGTAATGGTTAGGGTTGGGAACCCATCCAAAATCATCTATCCTAATGTGAAAAGTGTGGGGAATGAAGATCTTGTGGTAGAGGGGTTGAACTCTCGGGTTGAGTGTGAAAGAGTGTGGGAAAACAAGGTCTCTGAAGCAAGAAAATGGAACTCACAAAATAACAAGAGTTTACCCTAGCTTAAGTACCTAGGGAAGGTCAGAGAGGGTAAGTCTTATTGACCCTTGGAGGGTGTGAGGTGTAGAATCATTGGATGGTTCTTGTATAGCTTGGAGGAGATACTTAGACAAGGTAGCACAAACCAGTGAGAGACAATCCACTCTACATCACTAATCTTGAAAGTACTGGTAAGGAGGTGATTGAGGGGGATTTAGCAATTGCTCTCTGGACTGAGAAAGAAAAGAAATCTATGGCTAATTGTATGGCCAAAAACATGGAAGCCACCCAAAAGATTAAAGAGATTTATGATAAAAAATTTGTGGATGATGAGTCTAGGATTTCCAAATGTGAGGATACTCTTCGTGGCATTATGGAAAGCACTCATAATACATATAGCAATATAAAATTATACATATATTTTTCTCTATAAAATATCTATAATACATATAGCAATATAAAATGCATCACAAAAATAGAGAGTTTAATTTTTTAAAAATAGTGGCTGTGACGGAATTAAACCGTAAGTTTTTTTTGTGAATATAATTGATCTTGTTTCAAAATCCGAAAATTCCATATATAACAGCTAAAACTCATTACAATACTACTTAACCTAACGACAAGTACTAATAAAATGCACTCTTTATGTGGAGACTAGATGTGCTAACACACTTGGACTATATTTGAGATTACGTTGATGGCCATATTTATAAATAAATTAAAATAGACATTCAATAAATAAAAACAAACTTTCACCCTCTTCCAAATTTCCATGAAAAGAATAAAAATAAGGGAAGCTCCTCCATCCGATTTCATCAGCAAGGGCATCAATTAATTGACATAGGATTTTTTTGCACATATTCCTATTATTATGCAACATGACGCTATCACCCAATTACATGATTTTTTCTTTAATTTTCCAATTCCCAGTCTACGGAATTTAGAGGGGACGCACATCGAACTTTTAAAAACAAATAAAGAAACAGGCATGCTCATGTAAGTGGTGTACCCACCGTTAAAGAAATCAAATGTAAAGAACATGCACATCTTTACACCTTCAGAAATTGAACAGAGAAAGTGAAAAAATATTCAATGAAATGAGATGAAGACTTTCCTGGCGTAAGACTGCAGACGGCTCTGTTGGGATTCCCCACCAAATAAAGTCTATCGGCTAATCTAATAAATTTAATATTCTACTTTTCCAAAGAGTTAGAAAGGTAAGATATTGTCTTTTTGTTACAATCTACTATAACATGTTGAATAAGTGCATATTTAAGCTCTTGGTGTTATATTACTGTTGTTATAGCTGAAATGTTGCTATAACTACTGTTACTCTGTATTCTATATTTCTCAATCCAAAACTAAATAAAGTGCTATTACTGTGTGATTGGGCTAAGTATTATGAACAAGGGAAAGGGGAATCCATTTATATAGAGGGATGCAATAATTTCAATTCAACTCCACTCTACAATAGTCTTTAGACAAAGATTTATAAGAGGAAGAATATCATAGTTATCAAGAGACCCATCTCCTATTCGGGAGACCCAACTTGGTACTGGAGATGCATTTCTGGAAACTTCTTGATGCATAATGTATTTTTGGCTATGATTTCTGGAGTCTCCCAACCAAAAATTGACGTCTCATAGAAAGTTTAAGGCATAATGTAGTAAAAAGGAAAAAAAAATTAAAGCAAACAAATAAGATAAGCTTGCAGCAAAGCAAAGTCATAAGAAAAGGACTATTAAGGAAACAGTTTTGCAGGAAGACAAAAATCCATGCAAAGTTATAATGACTGGATCTATTGCTAGTGTAGACGTTTTGAGAGGATTGATTTCTTATCATTGTAATAGTCTAAAGAATCTGACAATATTGAATGTGCTAAACATCTATATTACCTTACTTTCACTAAATAATATAGACTGGCTGTGGTATCAACAATATAAGGAATTTTAATTTCAATTTTTTTTCAATTTTAAAGTTAATATTAAACTTTACCATTGTTCTTGTTTTTAAAGTTCCTTGTCATGATATGTTTGGAAATTATTAAATTATGTTTAAAAAAAATTGGCGTCTCTATGTACCCTGTCTCCTATTTTTGAAAATTGGTCGTACCAATACCAATCTCCGGAGTCTCCAAGTACCCCGTCTCCTAATAACCTTGAAGAAAATTTATTGCTATAGGAAAAAATATTGAATCTTATAAGGAAAACAGGAAAACAATCTAAAATATTGAGTGCATTGAGAATCCCCTAAATTCTACCTTGGTCAAAACTAACCTAGGCTATAGAATTGTTAAACAGGGCTTGTTTTTTATTAAGGGAAAATAGATTTTGAGGGGACCAAAAATCTCGTACACCAAGTTTTGAAGGGACCCAGAACCCTTAGATTTTGCCACGATTTGGAACCTACAGAGAAACTTTTGCTAGTAAAGATAGGCACTTTAAATCAGCAGATCATATCAACCAAACTGGCAAGTGCCAGCCAGAAGTCAACACTACCACAAATAGGAAAAAGCCAACCAGACTAAAAGAAAATCATTATAAAATCAGTTGGCAACATAACCTAAGCTTGTGTCAACTCAACTCATCCTTAACATTGACACTATTCATTACGTGGCGGCCAATCTAAAAAATTAAGAGTTTCATGTTTAATGGTGTAGTAGAATCAACCCAAATCTAATTTGACATTGAGTTGGGCATTGCCATGAAACCTTCGACTAAAAATTAATTAGTCCTATAAACCTTTTAAATACCAAAACTTTTAAGGACATAAACTTGGTTGAACTAGAAAACAATTAATTGATTACCAAAGTTGAAAATAAGTTTTATTGACAATAGCATGGTTAAAATTAAAAAAATACAAAAAATTGTTGATCATTCTTATGTCTTGCACAAATAAGATATTATTAGAAACCATCTAGATATTAAAGAAAAGAGAATAGAAGTAGTCTCATGGCAGATAAGAGGTGAAGGATCTATGGTGGCAGCGTAGTTTTCTCTGGCGGCAATGTTCACCGGCTACACCTCCAAACCCCTACTTACCTTGGCGACTCCTCTGTGTGACCAATCAGAGCCCCCACGTGGCCCTTTTATATTTGTCAAGCGTCACCACAGCATCTAGAGACATTCATTCATTTGTTCACCTTTGATTACTAAGTGCTAGTAGTACTGCCACATCTGCGCCCGTACCCTTAGTCACCGTAAGGTTTGCCATAAGTTTTGCCACTCAAACTGTCATGTTGTCGGTATGGATATATAGTCATTGACACACAATCAACACATATAGTTAGTAACATGTAAATGACACATTATCGTACAGTGTACACATCAACAGTACATGTAGTTCATCTATATGCACACTCAACAAGACATGTCAACAAGATGATTTGCCATATCAGCAGTTGCGTAAGCCGTCCGTACATCCAAATCATTATACAAGCCTAATTGGATTTTGACATGTGTCACAATTCGTACGATACAGACAACCATGTAGGGGGTTTGATGATTTTGTGACGGTTTTGTGACCATCAAATTTAAGACAATGTAGTGCTGACATCATCCTGTGTCAGTATTTTTTTGGAAATTTTGAGTAGAAATTGTACTTTTAGTATTTGGTCTTTTAGGCCCTATTTGGTACTTGTATTTTTCTTGGATCTTAGATTAGATCACTTGCAGTATTTGTTGGGTCTCTTATAGCCTATTTAAGGTAGATGTAAAGTTGAAATCAAAAGTCCACTTTGGCCTTCTTTACAAGTGGACCATTGTACAGACACTAAGTATAAAGTGCCAAATCATCTTTTTTGAGTGAATTGGGGGGGTGTCTTGTGTAATTGTGCCTCTCTTTATCTTGCGATATTTCATTTTGTTGCTTTGGGTTCTCCTAAATTTCCACTTTTAACCCCACATATCTATGTTTCATGGAAAATTGATGCATGGAGTAAGCTAATGAAAAAAGATTAACTCACTATATTGATGGAACTATAACTACACTAGCTAATCCTAAAGCTCACATGGAATGGTTCACTAAAAACATTATGGCTATTGGCACATTGAGGAAATACATATCAAAGGATCTCATCTTTCACATTGACAAGTGTAAAATAGTTAAGGAAGAATGGGATGTCTTGGGGAAATTGTATGGTCAAATTGATGAGATTAGAGGTTATCAACTTGATAATGATCTCACCATGTTGGATCCCAAGAACAAATCCAAGATTATGTTACCAAGGCAAATGAGCTAAGAGCACAACTGAAAGATTGTGGCATTGATAAGAAGGATGCACAGTTGGTCTACAACCTACTGCGAAAGCTTCCATCAGAGTATGCAGCATTTTTTTCTAGCTTCCAAACCCATCACTTGATAGTGGGTATTTCCTTCACTATGCCTTCATTTGATGCAATCATGGAAATATTGATGTTGGAGCAATCTAAGTTGTTGAGCATGGTAATTCTGAAATCTTCAAAGTCACAAGATTTGGTGGCTAATAAAGGTAATCAAGAGAATCAAGGAAAGGATTCCAATAAGAAGTAGAAGCAGTCTAAGCCTAAGACACACAACATAAAGTACAATATTCCTCTCCATAGCATAAGGATTCTACTTTCTCCCCTGAGGCAAAATCATTTAAGGAGAGGTTTTGTTTATATTTCAAGAAAAGTGGTCATGATGAGCATCGTTGCCACACTAAGCAAATTGATGTGTCGATCAAGATCCTCAAGAAGAACAACATTGATTTAACATCCACTTATAAGAAGGATTCATCTCCTTCCCCTTCCTCACAATCAAAAGGTAAGGGACAAGCTCTTTGTGCTACTACAAGTCATGATTCAGGGGCTTCTCATCATATGGCATCTTTGCAGTCTATGTTCTCTTCATTTGAGCCTTACACCATGCCACAAATTTTGATTGGCAATCATACATACATGGATTTGATTGGGAAAGGAACTATTGCCATTTGGGATATCTCCTTCAATGATGTGTTGTGTGTACCCCATTTGACAAACAATCTTCTTTCCATCTATCCAATCACTCATGGGGCAACAAGGAAAACTATGGAGTTTAGACCTGATTCAGTTATCATTAGAGACTTGGAGACTGGAGCTATCTTTCCTACAGGGGTGGTCGATCGTGCATCTCAGTTGTATTCCTTTGTAGATTTTTCTCTTGTTGATGAGGATGATTCTTCATGTGTTGATCACACTTCTTGTGATGATTCATATTTCAAGGAGAACTTTGGGTACTTGAACTTGTGTATTCTCACATGTGACCCTATTCTTGCGTCTTGTATTTCATCTCCTCCTATTGGTATCACACCACCTATTAAACCTAATGATGTGGATATTGCAACATTTTTGCCTTGTTTTGATTCAGTGTAGCACGACATACCTTGTCTTCCAAGTTTAGTTCATTGGGATGACTACTTGATAGACATTGCATGTTTGTTTGTGGAGTCCTACATTGTAGATTTGGGAGACATCATTGATAACATTCATCTTCTATTTGATGAAGATGATCCTTCTTCAATTGTTGTGAGGGAAAACTCTAACCCTCTTGTGCATTGTCTACATGATCACTCTTTCGAGGTTGACATGATTGTGGATTTTTATGTACAACACTTGGAGGAGGTCTCTTTATCCTAAGAGGAGACATGTGAGTCTTTGGATCTTGTTCTACATTCATCTCCACTAGATCTTGGATTGCCTTTCTCAGCAGTGTGGATCAGTACACCACCTTTAGACGGGGTAACTTTCAGCATCGACATGGGGACACTTGAGCAGTTTTCAGAGACTTCATTCATCATGTGTTTTTTTCCTACATCTTCCCTTCATGATTGGGGAGTCTTCAAGGATACACCTTTGTTTTTGTTTCTTCCCAAGGGGAGGAACGTGGTTCGATGTTCATGGAGCAGTTTCTTCTTTCACTTTTGAGATTCTACCATTGGTGCAGATTCTATATTGAGGGGAGGCTATGTAATGCCCCTCTAACTCGGTATAAATAATGAGGTATCATGAAACTCAAACTTTAACATCGAGGAAAACAAGCAAGTGTATTTGATATCTTAGTTAATATTGATGATGTTAAAACATTTATAGGATAACTATTTGATTGCTATCCAATATTAACAAAATTGTTATAGTATTCATTAGAAGGATTAAAAACGCAAGCAAAGAATTATTTTAAAATTATTAATTAATGATTAAATTGATTCTGAATGTTTTCTAATATTTAATTAATTTTTAAAATTATAAATTAAGAAATTATAATAATAAATAAATATATAATATTATAGTGTGTACATATGTAATAAATCAAAATTAATTAATATATTGTAAAGATTTTAATGAATTTAAATAAAACTTAGTTTATTCATATTTTAATAATAAATAAATAAGGAAAGAAGTTTTATTAAGAAGCTTTCGTATGTTTTAATAAGGAAAGTAAAAAAAAAATTAAATAAGAAAGTTCAAAAAGTAATTTCTTTCTTTAAAAGTTATAGAACTTAAGTTCTTGAAAAGCATGGGATGTTTTTTTAAGGAAAGTTAACCTTTTCAGGGGAGGACTACCGTTAAGTTTCTTAAAAAAAAAAAAAAAATCTTGGAAAACGGAACTGGAAAAACTTCAGAAAGGAGATAGTATGGATATTTTACTTCTGAGATAGTATGGATATTTTCCTGTATTTTAGTAAAGGTTTCGTTAAGTTTTGTGCGTTCCGTAAATATTTGGAAAATTTCAAAAGCTCTTTGCAGATAGAGTTTTTTTTGAGATATAGTTTTTTTTGAGATTTGAGATGGGCAGAGAAAGAATAGAACTGAAGAAAATAGAGAAAACAACAGCGAGGCATGTCACTTTCTCGAAGTGGAGGAATGGTTTAAGAAAAAAGGCGAAGTAACTTTCCATTATGTGCGATGCAATTTGCGACTCTGAAAGGAGAGGAAAGATCAATCAATGAGATCACGTCTTTTTGAAGTATTTTGTCAAACACATCACGTAAGTAGTCTGCAATCTCAAAATTTTCACATCATGTTAAGTTTGCAATATCATTTCATCATTCCATTAGAGGTTATTAGTGGAATGGCTTAGAGTTTTATTTGCTAAGCAATGGCAATGAATTGTAATTATTGACATAATCTCGATAGAGTTCACATTTCCAACATGGACGCACCATAAGCATTTCATAATACAATTATTGATATCATATTCATGTACTTCTTGATAGTCTTAGTCAAACTTTTCTTCAATCTTGTGAAATCATCCTTGGTTAAGTGCTAACATTATGATAATAATATATATATGATTGCTCTAGTTATAATACTAAATTTGTATTCTTAGTATAAGAAAAACATTACTCCTTAGATTGTAAGTTTACTTATTCCATAAAATGTTTAAGAATAGAATCTCTTTAGATATTATATGTTATTGTTGTTGTGGGATAATATAGATATTATGATTAGAAAACTTTTGTTTCTATGAAATAGTGAAATGGAATATTTTATTCCAAAGGATGTTATAGAGTTAATGTTATGAGGAAATCTAGACTGTTAAGTTGATTTTGGTTTTCTTTAATTTATTTGATGAATCTTTAAAGTACAATTGTTATTATTTTGGGAGTTTTTGAATATTGATATGTTAACACACACACAAACACATTAGACATCAATCAATTCATTAAAATTATTTAGGACGTGCTAGATCCATGATGATTGATGGGATGGGCACATTTTTTGTGGATACAAAATATAGAGTGCGGTTCCCTTTGCTTTCGTCTCCACGCTAGCAACTAGGGAAAATTCAAAATTACATTAAACAAAGACTCGAATTATATTCATGATTAAATAATTATAGAAGGCATTAAATAAAGCAAAAATTTGAATATTTGTTAGGTCATGTGTGGGTGAATTTTTTTTTCCTATAAAATACGCTATAGACGTTAAACATGTTAAAAAAAATCATTTTAAATAATTTAGTTTTTTCTTAAATGACGTTAACATGAATTATTTTGTTTTCAGGAGGAATCTTATAGAGTTTTAAGATGTGAATCGTGCCTAAAACAGTCAAAGTAAAAAGTCATAATTTGACAAACTATGTGGCTTTGAAAAAGTCTTCCGACTGCTGCGTATATGCTTGTCTAGATACAAGCAATGTTTATTTTCAAAACTTATAGGTGCATTGCTAAAATAAAATATGTTACAGAATTTAAAATATTCGTTGTAGTAAAGGAGGTTTAGGTTTTTAATGACATGAAAGAATTGTCTGTCAACGCCTTGGGTTTTGATTTTCCATTGAGACTCACATTTCCACAAGAGTTTGTTGGCCACATCGTTACAACTCTATACAGGTGGTAGTCTACTCACGAAGTCCCTTTGGATTTTCTCATAATGTGTTTTTGCATTTATTCTTAACTCTAATATAAATAAGTTATATGGAGGTTTGGGTCTCTCTCGGTTTAATCTATTCAGAAATCTAGTATAAATAGGAAAGATATCCTTTAGTTTCTTCAACTGCTATCCATCCCTTAGGCTCGTAGGGATGATGCTCTAGTATCAATTGTAATGTCCCCTTTTGAGATTGCGCTTTGAGTGCTTGCAATGATTTCTCCTTTATAGTTTATTGGTGATATAGTCACCACCCTTTTTAACAATTGAGCCACCACCCTTCATTGCTACCTTTTAGAACAATATATTATTTCCCAATTATTCTCCCTTGGATGTCCTCCTCAAATGGAAACTTCACTTTATATCTTCCAATGCGAGGGAGAGTCACACCTCTTCATCATGACTGCCCTTTACAATGGTCACAACCTTTCACAACTACCACCATTCAAAAAAGTCTCATCCCCTCATCATTATTGTCTTTGAAAAGTCACTTCCTTATTATCTACTCGCCAATCCTTCCTTATGCTCTATTCTTTCTTCCTCTCTTCATTCCATCATTTAATTTATGCATGCACTTTTTTGCATCAAACTCAGAATCTAAACTCCTAATCCCCCCTCTTCATATTAATTGCTTACTCTTTTTATATCTTCATATCTCATTGATAAGACACATCTTTTTGGAAAGACATATCTATTCAAAAGGGTCATGTCTCCTCATTGTTGTCTTATTATTAAGATCAGATATACATTTCTAATTAATTAAAATTCCCCTTCAAATGAAGTTCTCTTCTCCCTTTCATACCTCATACTTGAGGGAGAGACAAAACTTTTTCATTATACAAGAGGTATAATGAACAAGAGAGATTCTAGCTCATGATGGGGGAAGGTTAGATATCATAAACAAGAAGACAATTGAAGATGCTTTTATGTTGGATGAGAGGAACAACTGGCAACTAGACATAGACAAATTGGCCAAAGAATTTAAGTCTCATGACAACCTCTATTGGACCAAGGTTTTTGCCTTTAGGGGAAAGCAATTTGACAAGGGATGAGAAGAATTTGACTCCAAGGGATCAACCCCCTTATTTTGTTGATTTCTCTACTAACTACCTTAAGGACACCTACTTTGATTTGTGTCAATTTTTTGGCATAGATGCAAAACCATTCATTTCTAATTAGATGTTGGTCTTATGTATGGATATTTATAGCTAAGACCACAAAAGGGCTTTTAACTATGCAAGCCTAATAGCAGAGAAGTTGCATAATGCAATTTGTCAATTCAGGGCAGGTCCCTTTCTACACTTTAGATATTACTCAAAAGGTATTGACTCTTGGATCTTAAGACACATGAGCTCTTCATTGAGCCAAGTGTACAATTTGGGGAAAGCCCTCCTAGCTCCTCCTCTCATCTTCCTCCTTACATAGCAGATTTAGATGGTGACTCAAAGGATTTTCCTCCAACGGTCTCTACTTGCAGAGTTGATTAGGAGGCTTCATCTTCCTCTTCATAAAGTTTATATTTTTAAGAAGAGTATTCTCCTCCTACATCTCCTCACATGCCTCTATGGGCTCGTCAATCACTTGAGTCTTCATGCACACTTGTTGGGGATCCTTCAGACACTCAAAGGACTTGGTCACAACATCATCATGATTCTTATTCCTACATTGTCACAACTTCAAATCCACAATATTTTCATGAAGCATCATGTATTGCTAGGTGGGATTTATCAATGGAAGACAAGTATCACTATTTGATTCAGAACAAAAATCAGGACCTTGTTCTATTTCCTAATAGAAGATAATGGGTTCAATGTAAGTGGATCTATTGGAGAAATTTTTTGTGGATGGTTCATTTGATAAGTACAAAGAATGACTTGTGGCCAAAGGTTTCTTGCAAGTTATTGGTGTTGACTACACTGAGACCTTTGCCCTTGTACCCAAGATGAGTTCCATTTGCCTAATACTTTCTATTGCTGAAACTCAAATTTGGGATGTACATTAGATGGATGTGAAGAGTGCATTTATTCATGAGGATCTACATGAGTATATTTAGATGTACCAACCATAGGGATTTGTTTAGGATTCTTCATTGATTTCTAGATTGAGTGTGTCTCTCTATGGCCTCAAACAGGCCCCACAAGCTTGGTATGCCAAGATGTACTCCATTCTTCTTTCAGTTGGGTTTAATGAATGCCACTTAGATCTAAATATATACATCTGGAGACAAGAGGATGGTCTTCTTTTCTTGGCTCTCTATGTTGATGACTTGATTGTCACTGGGAGCACTTCATCCATCATAGTGGATGTAAAGTTTACTTTGCACCAGAGGTTTTCCATGATTGACTTGGGTCTCTTGCACTGCTTTCTTAGGACTTATATCAATCATACTTGTTTCGGGATCTCCCTTACATAGCCTAAGCATGCTCTTAATCTTCCATTATCCCTTTTTTTACTTCCATTATCCTTACATATACAAATCATGTAGAAAGTTGTATTTTATCACCCAATTTTTTTTTAAAAAAAAAGTGAATCTTTAAAATCTTTTTAATATCAAAATTTTAAATAATAATTAATCTTAAAAACTTTTTAATACCAAAACTTTAAAATACATTTTATTGATATAAATAATAATTAATCTTTTAAACTTTTTAATACCAAAATTGAACATAACTAAGTTTCTATGTCATGTATACCAGTGTTTACTGACATAGTTTCTGCTGTAAACCTCCTCAGTCCTCTTTACCCAAACTCTCAGTTTGTTAGGGAACACTTCATCTACTTCAAAGAAGATTACGTCTTACTAAATATAGCAAAAGAGTTTTCTAAGAAAAAGACCATATGGTCAATCAATAATAACGTGGCCGACAAATTGTAGTTGGATATGGAAACCGTGTGGAATAAATTGGAGAGGTGGACCCCTTACTTTAAGAAAAAAGAATGTACCTAATGTGCACAAGGACACTTAGATATTCACTACAAAATTTTAGTACGTATTTTAAATTATTTTTAATTATAATATGTAAAAAATAATTTAAATGAACCAATCTACAAATACAATTTTTTTAATTATAAAATATTTGATTCTATGTTTTAATTTTAATAAAAAAAATTTATGATGCATTTGATCAGTTAGGGGAAGCTTGCCATTAGTAAGTATAGTTAAGAAGTTTGTTATAGTTTACTTTGAGTAATCATAGATCTTAAATGGTATATCAAATTTTCACAGTTTTATTTTTGTTGTCTGTGAAATCCGTTAAGAAATGTCCCAATAGTCTTGTCCTATAGATATCAATAAAGTTGTGCAACTCTAATTAAAATTTTAAAATTCTAACTAAAGAAGATAAAGTGACAACTATTGATATATGGAAAATTTATTAATGAACTTTTAGCTATCATTTTTTAAATTTTTTTAAAATTAGTAATTAAGAAATTGGATGAACTTGTAATTGAAATATAGAATGTAACTAATGCCCTCCTCTAATTCTATACTTTTTTTTTTAATTTTCTATATTTTGCATGCATGATTCTACTTTTTCACGGGTTTGAAAGTGTTTAAAAAACATTCAAATTCCGAAATGTATTCCACATTTTCCATACATGATTCTACATTTTAGGGGTGTTTTTAAGAAACATTAGGGAAAGTATTCCTCCATAGGTATTTCTCGGGTTTGCTGAAACTCAAAACGCAAGAAAATTTACCTTTGTCACAGTTTTTTAATGAAAAGGCGAAAGCTTTGTCGCGATTTTTAAGACCATTTGATGTTCACAACATTGTTTCCACAGTTATGATGTTCAATAGTTCACAACATTGTTTCCACAGTTATGATGTTCAACGGTCAAAATACATTTACACACTATTTTCTAAAATTCCTTTCAATTGAGCCTTTCAATCATTACGCTTAATTTCTAATAAGATTTAGAAATAGCTAACGATAGATTTACTGGAAATGTTTTTTTCGTCAAACTACGTTCGACTATGTATTAAGTTATGTAAATGAAGTATAAACACTATTAAATTGAAAGACAGCATTTCGAGGCATTTTTGGAACAGAAATCATACTTGTATATTGTTTCAGAATTTAGTTTGAAGAAAGAACTTACCAAAAGACAGTCACAAATTGAAGCTGTTATGACTCAGGGGCCTTGGTGTGAATAAGTATATTGAATAGACAAAGCAAAACATGAACATAACTGAGCCTCTAAGTCGTGTATACCCAACATTTACTGACAGAGTTTCTGCTGTAAACCTCTTCCTTTCCCAAACTCACAGTTTGTGAGGGAACACTTTATCTACTTAAAAAGAAAGATTACGCCACTTTTCTAAGAAAAAGAGACAATTTGTAGTTGCATATGGAAACTGTGTGGAAAGAAATGGGGAGATGGATCCTGGGAAATGATATTTAGGTTGGGGTTTCATGGGTTGGAGTAGTTGAAATTTTTGAGGAAAATTTTTAAGTTGTCTCACATCAATTTTGTAGTGTACTTCAATTTAAAAATTAAAGCTCCAAAAAAAGCTGGTGGTATCATAAATTTAAGTAAAAATAATTCTTTTCCCTCCAGAATTATTTTTTAATAAAAAATAAACTTAGATGTTTGACAAACCCCACTGTTTTTACTGCTCAAATATCAAATTGTGATTCTGATGCCTTAGATACCAAATTATGATTATGATGTGTCTTGATAAATTTTTTGCTATATATACAAGTCTTTTTCAATTATATATTCATTAGTTATATTCAATTATTATATTTTAATATCTCAACATATTTTTTAATTCTTTAATTTAATTGTCTAAATTTTTTGAGCATCAATATATCTGATCACACTTCATTCACGATCCATCATTATAATGTTAGAAATCTAAAAAATGAGCTACCAAACATTTTTTAGTTTTCTCAAATTTATTATACTTTTATAAAATAATATTAATATATATTTGAAATTACTTTTAATCAATATATATCTTATAATACTTATTATAAAATGTTTGACTCTTTCTCACACTGTGCGGAAGACATATTTGGAAAGTGATTTTGTTGGGAATTTGTAGGGCTTTTTAACTCCCTAACTCTAGGGTTAAAGACATTGAGGATTAGTTTATGAAGAATAAGTTAGACCTGAACAATGAAACATGTTGTAGTGGCAGATTGAAAGTGGCGAGGTGGCGGTGAATGGGCACGGGCAGGTGTAAGTGGCATATTGTAGGTGAAAGGCTACAAACATGCATATGAGGCGGGTATTATCATTTCAGAAAATGAAATGAGTACGTTCACATGGATAGTCTAACATAACATTTGAAAATTTATAGACGCAGTTTCACATGGGCAAATTAAGGATCATATGTAGCTTTTGTCAAATCCTACATCAAGTTTATGCACAATAATCTACCGGTGAAAGGCAACAGACAGGCATAAGTGGCACATATTATGATTTCAGAATATGAAACGAGTATATTCACATGGATCGCCTACATAATGTATGGAATCCTAATATTAGGATTAGATTATGAATTCTTCCACTTACTTTATTGACTCATGATAATGTATGGAAATTCACAAAGTCTTTAGTCACATGAACAAAGTAAGGGAGGGTCCCACACAAGATTAGTATGTAGCTTATTTCAAATCACATTGCCAGTCTGATTATAAAGTGAAGTTTTCAAATCGTACAATGAGACCATTAACTTTTGTTAATTTATTCTACTAGGGGAGAGGGGCCACTAAAGGAGAGGGTAGGTGAAATGGGGATATTTGTGGATAGTTATGGGCCCCACTTTGAAAATTTGTATTTTGCCTACACTTTAAAATGGTGGTACCTCATGATTCTTAGTAAAGTTATCTACCAAACTCCAAGATTCTAGCCCCTAGTCCATCATATGATCAGTTTTTGAAGACTGTTTCAAATGAACATTTTCAAGATTTCTATTGCAGGTCATTATTGGAGCTTGTTGGGTTAGACCTAAGGTTACCATTGGATTGAGGAGGTTCGAGAAAGTTAGAATCGCCTTTTTTTTTGTCCAAATCCAACATCAGAGGCCAAATCTAGAGTCGTTTAAAGTAGAGGGTGGTGACTTGTCCCGGGAGTGATTTTCAATTTTGGGGCACTTTGGTTCAAATCTGACATCAACATCATGTTCAGAATGTCGAAAAACCCCAAGATCGCTTGTTCATTTGCGCAATCGCCCTCCGTCACCTGAGTTGAAAAAAAAAACTGTCCTTGGTCCATAGTACCCTTGCTCCATAGTATAGATTTCTTTATCTACAGGTATGATTTTTTTAAATTTTACATAGGGCTTTCGCCCTTGAGATGTTAATGGCTGGCTAATATTTAATCTTATGCTCATATGGTTAGAAATTACATCACATATTGGGTAGATTTATTTGCTAAAGCCATTGAGAATAATGTGTTTGGACTATTGGTATTTTGGTATGGTTTTGTCATTGATGTCAACACCTGCTGAAGCACTTTAAAGATCCAGGAAAACATTCACCGGCAGACAAATAACTGTTGCATAGTTACTGGTATATGGTACACCGTTAGGATATATTGATCACCGGCACTTGGAATGACATGAAAGACACTTGGTAATATCGAAGACATTTTTTGGACATTGTATCTTGGAAAGATGTTTATCAGTATATTCATATTTGAATATTTGCTTTTACCGGCAAATAGGTCTAGGGTTATCCAAGGTTACACCGGTAGGTTTATCTTTTCCAGATAGCATGGCATGCTAAGGAAATTATTAATTAATGTTGTAAATGCATTAAGTCGACATGTTCAATTGGTTATTGCATCAGATGTTATGTTGTTTGTAAAATATTTTTATTGTAATATCTTGTAGAGCCGACCTACTAAAAATGGTCTTAGGTTATGGTATAAATGTAAGGTCTTATATGTAAGATCGAATGTGGAATACGAAGAAGGTATATTGTGAAGGTATATGTGAGATTTAGCAGAGCTATACACGAAGACATCATTTGAAGGAGAAGATAGGTTTTTGTGAAGACATATTAGCATTACACCAGTACTGAATCCAGCATATGAAGATGCTATTTTGAGTAGTACATTTTATTGGATTTAACCATCCAACTGTACTCAGTGTGAATCCCATTTGTGTTTGAGCAATGAGCTCTAGGCACTTGGCCTTTCTGCATGTGTAGACCCCATTTATGTAAACTTACTATCTGCAGTAGTATCATCTGATTGTGGGTAAGATTTCCAACCATGGTTTTTCCCCTTGCAGGGTTTCCACCTACAAATATTGGTGTCATGTGTTGTGGATGACTTTATCTTTTGGTTTCATGCATTAATCTTTACCGGTATTGCATTTAAGTGTTAATCTTGTTCACCGGTATAACAGATTGTCTCACCGGTATTAAGCAATAAATTGTTTAAGGTGTTTTTGGTTTAAAGTTTTAAGACAACTGATTCACCCCCCCTCTCTCAGTTGTCCCCGGGACCTAACAATTGGTAATAGAGCTAAGTCCTCTTTTGCAGAAGTTTAACAACTTGAGGAGATCAAATGTCTACCAACTATTTCAAGAAGGATAGTCCTAAACTTGATGGAACCAACTATGGGATATGGAAGATCAGAATGGAGACACATCTAAATTGCATTGGGAAAGACATCTGGGATGTTACAAAGAATGGTTATACTGCTACTACTCCTGGTCAGCCTGCTCCAACTAACTTGACTAAAGATGAAGAAAATGATTGCAAAGCAAGAGAAACACTTTTGAGTGCATTATCAGATCAGCAAATCATGGGATTATCAGATAGATCAACTGCTAAAGCTATTTGGGATCATTTAGAAACACTGAATGAAGGAGATTCCACAATCAAAATTGTAAAACTTGAAAGCTTCCAGGTCAGGTATGAAAGTCTAAAAATGGAAGAAGATTAAAGAATTTCTGCTTTAAACTGAAACAAAATTGATTTAAACTATGCAAGGCAATCCTAAATAAAGGGAGATGCATATGGATTGAGAGAAGTAAGACCGACTTCAAGTTACAAGATTCAAACTCAATTGACCTTACCATATTGCTCTACAAGCTTGTCCCACACTTCCCTCTAATGTGTTTTACACTAAGCAATATGAAACAAGTTATCTGACACATGAAGCCTGATGAGTCCTTTCACCTCATCCATTTTTTTTTTCCATGAACAAGCTGCTCAAATGCCTTAGTTAATTCGAGTTGGTCACCATCCAACATTTGCTAAGGACCCTGAGATTGCAATAATTGAGCCATTTTGAGCTTCCACGTGTGATAGTTGTGTGGAGTGAGCAATTCAATCCTAGGGTCCGATATGATGTACAAGGGCACACAAAGGATTAATATGAAAGAAACACCCTCCAGAGTAGATACAAACTAAGATTACAATTCTCAAACACTAAATTTTCCAAGAGAGACAATAGAAAACCCATGACATAGAAGTCTTTATCGAACTTTTGTTCACTCCAAACAATATAAAAAAATCCTTCCCTTGTGACCTATTAATTATGATCCTTCATTTGAAGATTTTAAATGATTTTAATCAATTTTAATCTCCTAGGACTTGTTTTATGAAATATCATTCTATATTTACACCAAATGCATTGGAGGTGCTTCAAACAAAGACTTAGGTTGCTTCATAAAAAAAAATTATTATTAAACTCATCTTCAAGATCAAGAATCAAGACACAAATATTAATTGTAATCTTATGACCTTGCTTAACATTTCTTGTAAAATCATAAACAAATCCATTATTTTTTCCACTATGATTAAACTATTGCTTGAATCCTTCTGTAAAATAGATTAAGATGACGTTAGTAAATTCATATTAAATAACCTCATTCTAACTCATGGAACCAGATAATGGGATCAATAAACTACGCAAGCTATCCTTAGATCATTAAACATTATTCCACTATGATCTATGATCATATTCACTAAAATTTCAAAGTCGAAACTCTTCACTAGCCCGTATTTGGACCTTGTATAGTTTACTAATTCAAATATTGTTCTATAATTCCAATGCTTCTTCCGTGACATGTTCACTTTGTATAAACACGTATGGATATTCCAGAAGACTTCTTGTAGAAAAAAAGTCCTTCAATATTCCAAAATTGCTTTGGATAAAGACGATGCTTTATGAGCGGCCCCTCCAAAAGCGTAATGGTTTGGATAAAGACGATGCTTTAAATAATGTATTGGCCCACGTACTAATTCCGTTGCTTCACATCGATGATATTTGACATGAATTGAAATGGATACTTTAAATAACGCAGTGAAAAAAATAAAATTATCGTTTGGAGCATCCCAATGCGAAAGACATCATCACGCTTAGTATTGGATTCCAGCTCTCGACGTTTTTTTCTTTTTCTTTTGGAATTTGATCCGTTGCCATGTATACCAAATCTCAACTGAGTGAGAATCGAAGTTCATTTAAACTTTAGCTCGCTTTGTTGAATGCACAGTAAAGTGATGTATTTCAATTAATAATTGGGAAAATAAAAATCTTTGAACATAAAATTTTACGAGGAACAGTGCATTTTTTTAAACCAAATTATATACAAATATAATATACTGGTTTATTTAAATAATAGATGGGAGGGAGTCACATTCTTAAAAATTCATTTAAAAGTTTACAAACAAAAGAAAAGTGATTATAGCATCATAGTTCAAAAAAATCATAGTTCAAAAATGAGGAGTTATCATTAAGGAGGTTCCTCCATATATCCAAGAGATCTTGTCCATTAACAATAAGCTTTCATCTTATGAACTTTTTCTATTTATCATTTTCTTCTTGTTGATTAGTAAGAGTCAAAGGAACAAGACAAATACTTATGTTCAATTGATAAACCTCCCTTTATCATGTTAATTGTGGATACCATAGTCATGTTAAGATGTAAAAGATTGCCCATGTGTTCGGATAAGTTATCCACGATATCTATGGTAAGTGAACTTTTGGGGGCCATTCTGAGAACAAACATTGTGGCTATGACCACAAAGACATCTACATGGAGGGGAGGCATCCTTGTTAGTAAGATAATGTGGTACATAGGCAATGATTCCTTGGGCATTAGTATCATGGTCAATAAGAGTGTGCAAGTGGGAAACTCTAAGAACCTCTTTTGAGCTAGACATGAAATTCTAATAATCTTAGAGCATATAATGGATTTAATATACATGAAGAAATGACATCCACAACAACACTTATAAATAAAATAACATTCTTATATTTCCATATGTTAAATATAATAGAATTATGAAAGCATGTCAATTAAAGGTATATTAAAGAAACTTTAGGATAGTTACCTAAAAGAATTATATGCCAAGAGAATTTTTTTTGGCTAGGTGTCCCTAAAATCATTATGTATGTAAGCCCATGTAGCTTGAGCAAATGGGAAAATATAAAATAAATGCTTGGTTTTATATCTTTCAATAAATAGGATAGAGGGGGTTGGAGAAACCTACATAAATAAACTATGATTTAATGCAAAGACATTGTTAGAAATACATGTCTTAGTTCTCAATGTCAAACCCAATGATCTGGATTGGTCAGGATATGATGCAAAATAGTGGAAGATAGGTATGTATAATATAGATTACAAATCCTAGTTGTAGTTTATGTATTGTAGACATGTTTATTTCTCTAGAAATATGTATTATCAATATGATGATACTTTTATCTTGATATGAGAGATTTGGTGTTCATTGTGGCAATTGGTTTCGTCCGCTAGTCATTCATGCAATCTGACAGTATGCAGTTGATATATTTCAAAAGTTGAATCCTTCGCATTTGTGTCTTGATGTAGACTTGGTAGTGCAATTTTTGATATGCTTATCATCATCATTTAAGATTGTTGTATTTGTGGTGTTGGTGCTTCAGAATTCATGCTCCTGAAATGTATCTGGTTATGTTGTGTTGAGCATCTCTATGCGCTATGGTTTCTTGATTTTTGATGATAATATTTTGATGATTCAATGTTCATGTTTTCTACCTCATAATATGAGTTGGCTCATGTTCTTTACACTCTTATAGCATGTTATTATGGAAACTCAAGGACATGCTCATTCTGGGTTAGGCTGATCTTGAAAGATTATGTTGTTGCTTTCCTTCAGCGATTGTAGCACGTGATTTGGCCATTGAAATATCATTTGGGAAATTTTGTTAAGGATGACTTGATGTATATTCCTATTGACACACACACACACATACACAAATAGACACACACACATAGATATGATCACATTATGCTTGATGTATTACGTGGATGAATTGCAATGAAGTAAGTAAAGAGTCAGATGGTCAATGGTAAAGAGAGGAAGTTGATGTTGAATGAATAAAGAAGAAGGACAAATCTAGTGTGACAATAATTTGGAGCAGAAAAATAGTGAAGTGATTTGTAGAGTTTCTTAACCTAAACATTGGAAACAATTGATGTGTTCTTTGACCTTAACGAGAATTGATCCCAAGCATATGTAGATGCAATTTTATCAGTTCATTTCTTTATTTTCTAGCAACGAGCCTATCCGACAATGAGTCATTGTAATCTGGGTAGTGAGCCCTTTGACAATCTCTTTTGTAATTCCATATAATTAGTTATACTATTTTGAGAGTTAACCGTCTTCGTGGTTTTTCCCATTTGGTTTTTGCATGTATAAAAATCTGGTGTCTCTCTTTTGCTTGTGTATGTTGTGCATTTCACTTCTATCGCATATTTCATTTTATGCTAAGGATATCCAAGTTCAAGATAAGTGTCAGATTAGCAGAGTGTTTTATTTTGGGAATACTGATTCAAGTCCCTCTTAGTATTCTAATTTTTTCAGCAATTGGTGGTAGAGCTTGGTCCCTTGTTCCTAGGTTAACAGCTTGAGGGAGATCTTGAATTGAACATATGGCTCCTATGGATATGGATGCAAAATATTATTTGGATGAAGAATTGAAGACAACTCTTGAAGATCTTAAGAGTGTAAAATCTAAGAATGAAGACTTGAAAAAGAATGTTAATGTAGAAAACAAATGTGTGAAGAAGCTAAGAGATTAGATTTGGAAGTTCAAAGCAAGGCATTGAGAAGTTAACAAGAAATTGAAGCAAGAAAATGAGACTTGTAAATTTGGAGTTACAGATTGAAGAAAATAGGAAAGTTGAAGAAATCTTGAAGGACACAATCAATATAAAGATAGAATAAAATGGGAAGCTAGAACAAGAATTTTTAAAGCTAAAGTCAAAAGCAAAAGTTAGTGAAAACAATGTATTATTGCACAAACTAATAACCATGTAGAAATCTCACAAGGATAATGAAGGATTGGGCTTTTTCAATGAATGTTCGAATGACAAAAGTAAAGGGAAAGAAAAAATAGAAGTTGAGAAGAAACTTGAAGATTCAAACAAAGTTTGGAATTATGGACTCGCTGTAAAATAGAACTTTGGGTCGACAACCTAATGCTCAAAGAAACTCATCATTTAATGTCTATTATTTTTAATACAATTATTTTAGACATAAAGCTATAGATTGCAGGCGCAATATAAATCAAAACATTCAATGCTTTACATGTAGAAGTTTTGGACACAAGGCTAATAATTATAATAATCAAGTCATGAATATAATCTATAGTTGATTTTTTAATGAAGTGAATGGATCACTCATGAATAATCCCTTTCAATGTTATTGTCACATATGCTATAAATTTGGTCATAGAGCTAATTGGTGCAGATCTAGAAAAAAGCTCTACTAGTGAACAACTTGGAATATTAAGTTTTTTGAATAAGCTTTTTGTTGTTCAAAAATTTGTTCCTTTACAAGGAGGTGGTGACTCTATCAAGGACCCTAATGAAGAGGTGATGTGAAGCTCTAGACCTTTGAAGTATTATGAAAAAATAAAGTGAGCAACAGCTAAATACTTCTAGGTCTTCTCAAAAAATCTTGCTGAGAAGAAAGTGACCTTGGAACCTTTGGTAAAAAGATGAGCTATAAGCTAAGAAATGAGAGTCTTGAAATATCGTATGAAGCTTATGATAGTTTTGATTTCATGTCCTAGATTACCAATCCCATAGTCTGGTCTTGAGTATCTCCTGAGGATTGAAGGTAGCAAGAAAAATTGCTAACACGTTTAATACTGACAATGAGTATCATGAATAGATTATTTCCATAGAAGATCTATTAGACCTTGCATATTCCATAACAAAAAACTTATTGATGAGTATTAAGGGTCATCTCCTCATTTTTCATCTCTAGTTCAATTTCTTAGGCCTGGTGGGTGGTTGTGCTTGCTCTTTTCTACCCTCCTAGTGTTTGGCTATTAGTAGTCTTTGTTTGTATATTTTAGTAACATTGTACTATTGGGTTTTGGATTCATGTTTAATTCTAGAGGATTTTAGGTCCCTTTAAAACTAGGCATAAGGGGTTTTGCATCCCCTCAAAATCCATTTTTCCCCTAATCAAAAACTATTTTAGAGCAACACAAATCAAATCATAGATTCAAAATTAGAATCCAACCTAGGAATAAAAATATTTTGGTGGCACAAACCCGTGTTCTTTCAATTCCCTTGATCTGGGATAAGAAACCTCCTCAACCTAGCTTAAGGAGGAGGTGGTTGGTAATTCATAACAAGTTTAGTAGCAATTGGAGTTAAATCCTTAACTCACCACATGGATACCTAGGTGTTGCTCTAAATTTTGTCTCATAATTACACTTTACTTAAGTTGACTTAGGGTAATGGGTTTCATAGTAGTTTGCATATGAGACACTTAGGCAAGTGTGCACATAGGGAAGTTGCTTGTAGGATAAATTTCAGCCTCTGTGGTCTTATCTTTTTGTCCTATTCACCTTCAGTGGTTGATCCACCTCTTGTGAAATACTTGATTATTTCTCCAACCTACCCTCACCTAGCCTTGTATCTCATTGAGCCACATGTCATAATTGTGTGTTGTCATGCCTTTCCTTTATAAGAGCCTCATTTACATTGTATGTATTCAATCCATTTTAATCTAATTCAATCAACTCAGTTAGTTGCATATTTTACATCTTGATAGGAATACAATTTGTTCTTAGCACATATTATTTATCTCTTATTTTGTGTTATCAATTGGACTCTAGATCTTGGCAAATTCTCACATGGTATCAGAGCCTGTAGGGTGGCATGGATAGTCATTTGAGATAAATTTGAAGGAATTCAGGGTTTTATATTTTTATATTTCTATTGCAGGTAATTATTGGAGCTTGTTCGGTTAGATCTAAGGTTACCATTGGATTGAGGAGGTTCAATAAATTTAGAATCGCCTTTTTTTGTGTCCAAATCTGACATCAGAGGCCAAATATAGAGTTGTTTGAAGGTGGAGGGTGGTGACTTGTCTTGGTAGTGATTTTCAAATTTGGGGGACTTTGGTTCAAATCTGACATCAACATCATGTTTAGAATGCTGAAAAAACCCCAAGATTGCCTGTTCATTTGCGCAATCAGCTTCCGTCACCCGACTTGAAAAAAAAAAACCTCCTTGGTCCAGAGTATAGATTTCTCTATCTAGAAGTATGGTTTTTTTATTTTACTCAGGGCTTTTGCCCTTGAGATGTTAATGGCTGACTAATATTTAATCTTATGCTCATATGGATAGAAATTGCATCACATATCGGGTAGATTTATTTACTAAAGCCATTGAGAATAATGCGTTTGGACAATGGGTATATCTATAGTATCTTTGTGGTCCTTGAAGAGGTTTATGTCCACAAAAAATATTAATGATGATGAACCAAGTAGAGTGTTTAAATTTTTTATGCGAACCATATTACCTAGTAAAGATGATTTTGAGGGTTGACAGTTCTTGCAAGGTAGAGGGATATTCAAATCATCTATGATGACCAAGTCACAAGTCTATGGATTAAAAAATAATAGGGAAGTGACCACAAGATAATAACTTTTTGAGGACACCCTCAACATGATCAACTTCAATGAAGTGAAGGATAACAAAGATTTTGGTGAGGTTTTCCACTCTAATGAGATTGGTCCCATATGGGGTCCAGGATTTCTAACTTAATCTTTGAGCATGCTCTTAGATAGGACCCTATCCATAGAGAGGTCAACTATACTAAAATTATCTAACCATTATTAAATTCAAGAATGAGAAGAGTCAAATCTAATGGACATACCTTTTGGAACATCTTGAGTATAAAATTATTAGAATGGTTTTTTGGTAGTTATTGTTATTGATGTCAACCTATCATTATTTTCATTGATGTCACCTGTAGTTGTGTGTTGATTCCTAGAATCAAGTTAGTTGTTTTGTTTCCATGGGTTTTCTAGTCATCCAAACTTGGCTTATATCTATTTACATTGTTATTATCACTTAACAAGGTCTTGATTTTTCCCATCATCTTGATCATTCCATTCTTTAAGTCATTATCTTGGTCATCAATTCAATCTTATGTCACTATCATCACTAGGTTTCATCCTTTGTCATCTCTCCCTATCATTATCTTATCATCATCACAGCTTTTTCCTAAGTCAAGGATTGATCTCTCGGATAAATCAAATCATTTAATCGAACCATCAAATCTTCCAGTTTATCAAATCAAATCAAAAGATGATCCTTTTGTCATCTTTGGTCTCTTATCATAAATTGCAAATCTACATACCTTTCCTAATGACCATTATTACTAGTTCGTTGATTATATCAGGTTTAGATCTTAGTTTTACATCTTGTTTCTTGATTGTATCCTCTTGAGTAGACTTGAAGTCATGTTATTCAATTCGACTTACCCAATTGCAATTTGAGTACCAAATAATCCCAATCAATCATGTCATTTATCAATCTTGTCAATCAATCGGTTAATTCAAATCATTTACTTCAACTTAGTTCATACTCACACCGCTCGATCCTTGTCTAGACAAGCGATGGAACAATAATATTCTCAATTAGGAGTAGGGATGTCTAATCCACAACTGAATCCCGATTTGGGTGTTTATCCTATTGAGTCAAAAAGTGTCTCTGTTAGTTTTGATCCACTTAATCTAGTTGTCTCTAAAGAGAGTATGGTTAATCAACCAGATGAGACTGATGTTCTAATTAATCCCATTATTCAATTCCTTTTATTCCCCATGTCCTTCCTTTGAAATATTGCCCCTTATAAATTTTACACAAAAAAATCACCTTGAAATGCCTTCTCTCACAAAACATTCGAACTCATTTGCTATTTTCTATTTTTAAAAATTAAAAAATATGTATATTTATATGAAAACGTCAATTAATTTTTTTTTCTGTTGGCCCCATGTTCTTACGAATGTTGGGAGTTGAAAAAATCTATGTTTATATGAACAAGTTTATTACAACAATGTTTGTGTTGGATGTGCTCATATGCACATGATTTTGAGCGAACATTATGGGGTTTGAATAAACCAACTTCACTTGAAGGGGTGTTATATCAAACCCCCTTTCTATGCATCTCTCCCCCAAACTCTACAAATTTATGCATATTTTTAGCCTTCAAACCTATGGTTGAAGGGTTAAATGGAACAATCTTGACAACCCATAATGCAAGATGGTAGTCCTGAAAGCAAGATTTCCAATGACTATAATTTAATTACATATTGAGTTTATTATGAACTTGTTTTTTAAATTTTACTAAACATAGGTTTTTCACTGAACATCAACTTCTCTATTCAACCCATTTGGGAAAATAGTAAACTAAGAACATAAAAATTATATAAATTATCTATGCCAGAGGTATTGATGTTCTCCTTCCAACAAAAAATAATAATTTTGATGTATTTAGAACAAGTTATGAGTTCAAACATACACCTATGTCTAAATTTTAATTAGTTTAATTTCAAAATAGGATAAAATAAAAAATATGCAACATATCATTACGATACAAACTACATGCCTTTGGTATGAATGTTATAAACCTAAATTCAAAAGAATCAATTTTTTATCATTGTAGAAAAAAAGTTGTACATTCTGATGCATTGCAGAATGCACATCACTCTTAAAAAATATTGTTTTCTATTAAATTCTAGTTTTCAAAGGATATGGAAAAATGAATTCAAATTGACTCAATTTTTTTTTTAAATATATTTATAATATACAAACAAGATATCACAAATCACTAGTTTAAATCATCTTCAAATTCTTAACGGTTTAGAAGTTCTAGGTGTCAGATAATGAAGGTTTTTTTTCAAATTGTTAATTTAAGTGTCAAAGTTGGCCAAAAAGTGTAACCCACTATTGTGGGATCACCCATATTGTTTGTTTTCTATAGAGATGCATGTATTCAAAAAATCAATCTCATAGGATTTGATTGTGATGATGTGCCGAGTTCTTCTATATTTGTGCATGCTTAAGATGAAGAAATCCAAACATATTGTTGTACATAGGTTTCTCTTGTTTTTGAAGAAGAAGATAGGATTACCAATGAAATCATCTGTTGTACATGCAATCTCTAGTTTAGATATTACTTTCACCTATATAATTCAAGTAAATTACACTATTAGTAATGTGCTATAAATACTAGAAAATGGGAATGTTACATTGTAGCACAATCATTGTATCTACTGGATCACCTTGAGTTTCAAATAGTAGGACAAGTATGTTTTGTGAGTTACAGTGTAGAGCCCTTCTAAATTATCTTTGAAGTTATACAATTGTTATACTTTATTGGTAAGGTAGCTCTTTGTAAGTGGATTTCATTAGAGATTTCTAACTCATATCTCATTGTTGATTCAATACCTTGTCCAAATGTTAAATTATCAAGACTTGGAGATGCAAATGTATATCTAGAATTTTGTTGTCTATGAGTTTGATTGCATTTTCCATCAAAGAGAGAGACATGACTGAAAGGAGATGAAATATTCCTATAAAATTCCATAGTTGATAAGTATCCTATGGTGTAAAAGTAAAACTATACTATTTGAATTATCAATGTTTGTGTAAAACCATAAAATAAAAAAATAGCACACAATTTTATTTTTTTCTATTAAATGGATAGAGTATCCATGAAAAATTTATAGCCATATTAATAAGCATGTTAAAAATATTAGCACATTTTAGATAATTTTTCTTCACTTACAAGAATGCTTAAATACATATGTAATATAAAATATTTTGTTAGAACAAAATATCTAAGGCAATTGGGAAAAGGTAAGTTGCAATGGTAAAGAAGTTTTAAATATTGAAAAATATACCTTTACCCAATAATCAATTTGGAATTATTAGGAGGAAATATTTAGTTGAGAAAAACTTGATCTATGCGTTGAATGGGTTATTTAATGCATTTATTATTAAATAACTAATATAAAATAACTTGATCTATGCCAAGGTTCTATTCAAGTATTTTATATTTTTAGATTAATATAAATTATTAATTGAAGTACACCACCACTACCACTTTATTGTTTTTTATAATTAATTATAAGCCCATCTCCATTTAAAAAACTAGTCTCCAAATGATTGGTTAAAAATAGATTTATGCTGGTGTGGAACCCACATACCTAATTGCAAAAAGTTTAAATCTGAATAATCCTTTTAAAAAAGATTATTCTCTCTTATTAAATCATATATCTATCTCTCTTTCTCTTGCCCATCGTGTCATGGCAAGCCATCTAGTTGTTATTTTAAAATTAAGCAAATGATGATGATTGTAGAGATTTTTCTTTTACATGTAGGTAAAGTGCCTATTTTTATGGGTACAAGTTAATCTATATTTATGCTAAGGGTTTTGAACATGTAAAAATTAGCAATTTAAGACTTAATTATTTAAATTCTAAATTTATTTTTCATAACTATAGTGAGAGAAAGTTAACTTTTAAAATAATAATATAATATTTCTATTGTACTAATATAAAAATATTAAACATTAATATAATAATTAAAAATATTATGAAATAGTATAATAATAGTAACAAGTGCCACATAGTGGCTAGTACTTGCCTTGTTTTTAGTATAGTTTTAATAATAATTATGATTTAATTTTAATAATGATTATATTTTTAAAAATTATAATAATTAAGATAAAAATATTAAACATAATTATTTCAATAATAATTAAAATTTTACTAGAAAAAATAATATAAATTAAAGAGATCCTAATAAATTTTTAATTTCATAAAATAAAGTTAAATAATTGAAATAGTTTTAGATTTAAATCTACTTTAAAAACTAAAATATAAGAAACAAAAATCTGTAAACAAAACTATATTAAAAATTCAATATTAAGAAAAAATAAAATTGCTTTAGTGGTAAAACTATACAAATTGATATAAAAAAATTTAATAGGACCGTTTCCTATAAAAACATTAAAAGAAATTAAAAAGCAAGTTCCGTTGAGTTTGTGACAGTAGGTAAAAATAG
This sequence comes from Cryptomeria japonica, assembly GCF_030272615.1. Classification (NCBI taxonomy): domain Eukaryota; kingdom Viridiplantae; phylum Streptophyta; class Pinopsida; order Cupressales; family Cupressaceae; genus Cryptomeria; species Cryptomeria japonica. Next base: position 161,066,024 of record NC_081411.1, read on the forward strand.
GTTTGATCTATAAACTTGCGTCACAACACCATTGATATATAATATACTATAATTTTTATATATTCAAATATACTAATAATTAAAAAGGCATTCTATATCAAATGGTTGTGTACTTTAATTTGATTTTAGCATATGATCTCTTCATTAAAAAGAGATTATTTGTAATTACTTAATTGAAAAAATTAAAAGTTAAAATTTGTTTGTGATTGGTTCAAATTAATTTTTTTAATAACTAGTTAACTAGAAAAACAAAAAACTCATTACAATAGTATTGGCTAACAACAAGTACTGATAAGAACATAATAATTATAATATTTAAAATTACAATCATTATATAATAAAAGTATTTAAATTTAATAATATGGTAAAACAATAACATAAGATAATATAACAATATTAAAATATAATAGATAATCCTTATATATGTTTTATAACAAATATGATATAAGATAATATAATAATAAAATATTATCTTTATTATAATAAATATAATACATTAAAATAATTTAAACAATATAAATATATATAAGACATAATTTCTACCTTTATTTACAATTTTTTTCAATATAGAAATTATTAAATAATATTTGAATAATTTCTTAAGTTCTCTTAAATATTTATAACTTAAAGGTTAACTTTGAGCATATTTATTACAACTTCCTAACAACTAATGTTATCACATTCATTAATGTTAGATGGATTGATAAGTTCGTATCAATTGAATAGAAATGAAAAATGAAAATATTTATTAAAGCATAATTCTTATATTAAATTGAAGAATATCTTGTTTTAATAATTAAAAAATTAAGTTAAAAATTATAAATTAATTTTAATAATATTCTATATAATGAAATCAAGAATCATATAATTATAAATTATGATTAAATAATTAATATATTTATTGAAATAAAATTAAAATATTGATCAAAATAGAAACTATTTAATATAGATTTAACTTCTCTTTTAATTAATTTTTTAATAATTGTTTGTTCTTATTTTTAAAGTATTATTCTAAATAATTTACTTTTATAAATATTTAATTTAGATTTAAACATAAATTTTAAATTTTGGTGTTTGGTATGAAGTAGTTTATAATAAATTAAAACAAACTAGGAGATAAAGTAATTTTAGTAAATCAAGAATCATATAATAATAAATTATATTAAATAATTAATATATTTATTAAAATAAAATCTAAAGCATAGATTAACTATTTGACATAGATTTAAATTCTTTTTTAACTATTTTTTCAATAAATATTTGTTTTTATTTTTAAAATATTACTCTAAATAATTTAATAAATACTTAATCTAGATTTAAACATAAATTTTGGTGTTTGACATGACGCAGTTTATAATAGATGAAAACAAACTATGACAAGAAATCAATTTTAAAAACGTATCTCTCCTTGTTTGTTCCTTGTTTCTTCCTTTCTCAGTCCATGACCTTAAATTTGAAATCTTATAAATTAGCTTAAATAATATGTCATTAAATATTATCTAGCCATGAAATGGTACTCATCTATTTTATATATATTTGTGTTTTATGTATGAATGTGACATTAATATTAGTTTCACTTTTTCTTTTTCATTTAATTTAAATATATTTTTACATTTTTCTAATAATTTAAATTATTAAACATTTAAACAAATTGATAAAAAAAATTAATGAAAGATAATATTAAAGATTTAATATATATAAGTAAACATTTGAAGAAATATAAAATGTAAATTCAATATTGAGAAAAAATAGAAATAAGGGAAGCTCCTCCATCTGATTTTATCAAGAAGGGCATCCATTAATTGACAGAAGATTCTCTGCATATATCTCAATTATTATGCCACATGACGCTATCACCCAATTACATGAATTTTTCTTTAATTTTCTAATTACCAGTCTGCGGAATTCAGAGGGGACGCGCATTGAACTTTTAAAACCAAATAAAGAAAAAGGCATGCTCAAGAAAGTGGTTTACCCACTGTACATATTATACCAGTGTAGCAGTTAAGGAAATTAAATGTAAAGTGGTCATAAAAACATGCACAACTTTGCACCGTCAAAAATCGAAGGGAGAAAGTGAAAAACAAAAAATTCAATGAAATGAGAGAGACTTAAATCCCGACGTAACACTGCAGACGAATCTGGGGGGATTCCACACCAAAAATTAAATTTAATATTCTACTTTTCCAAGAATTAGAAAGTTTTTTAAAAAATATTCCTTCCATCGGTGTGTTTTAGGGTTGGCTGAACAGCGACAGGTTACCTCTGTCACAGTGTTTATGAAAACATGAACCGTACGAAAACAAAGGTGAAAGCTTTGTCGCAGTTTTTGCGAAAAGGCAGACTGTTCGAAAGAAATGTTTGAAAAGTGATTTTGTTGGGGATTTGCAGGACTTTTTAACTCCCCAACTCTAGGGTTAAAGACTTTCAGGATCAGTTCATAAAGAATGACTTCAGACCTGCTCGAAGAAAATTCAAGGCAATTCTATCCTAAACCCTAAACAATGATTCATGTATTTAGTGGCGGTTTATGTGACAAGTTACCAATGAATGGCTATGGACAGGCAAAAGTGGCGGATATTGTCATTTCAGAATAACAGTAAATTCACATGTATCACCTGAAATAGCGTCTGAAAATTTACAGACAGGGTCGAAGTTAATCACATTGACAAAGTGAAGGACTTGGTACGTAGATTATGTCGAATCACTCATCAATTCTGATTATAAAGTGGGGATTTTAAAAAGATTCTGGGAAAGAGGAATGACACCTGCAACTTTAGTGAGACTGCCTACATTTGATACTCTTTTTAAACTATGGATGATTTTTTTAATTTTGTTTAGATATTATCTTTTTGTTACAATCCAGTATAACATGTTCAATAAGTGCATATTTTAGCTCTTGGTGTTATATTACCGTTGATATAGCTGCCATGTTGCTGTAACTGCTGTTACAATGTATTCTATATTTATTAATCCAAGAAAAAATAAAATTCTATTACCGTGTCATTGGGCTGAGTATTATGATCAAGGGAAAGGGGAATCAATTTGCATAGAGAGATGCAATAATTTCAATTCAACTTCACTCTACGATAGACTTTAGAGACAAAGATTCATAAGAGGAAGAACGGTAATTTCTTTAGGAAAAACTATTAATTAGGGAAGAACCCTAAGGGTCTTACAATGAAAACATGAAAACAATTTAAAATATGGAGTCCATTGAGAATCGCCTAAAGTCTACCTTGTCCGAACTAAGCTAGGCTACATAATTGCTAAAGAGGGCTTGTTGGTGACAACTGTCCACTTCAGTAAGATCCCTAACATTTTTCATGTGTTTCTACAGTAGATTATGTGTTTAACACAACTCATCCCTAACATCGAGACTAATATTTAGGTGGGGGGCCAATCTGAAAACTTCAGAATTTCATCTTCTATGATGTAGTAGAATCAACCCAAATCTAATTTGACATTGACTTGGCCATTGACATAAAACCTTAGACTAAAAATTAATTAGTCCTATAAACCTTTCTAATATTAAAATTCTAAGGAGATAAACATGGTTGAACGAGAAAACAATTAATTGATTACCAAACCTTTCTAATATTAAAATTCTAAGCTTTAAAATTCTAAGGAGATAAACATGGTTGAACGAGAAAACAATTAATTGATTACCAAAGCTTTAAATAAGTTTTATTGACAATAGCATGGTTGAAAATTAAATAAGTACAAAAATTAGTTGATCATTCTTATGTCTTGCAAAAATATGATATTATTAGAAACCATCTAGATATTAAAGCAAAGAGAATAGAAGTAGTCTCATGGCAGATCAGAAGTGAAGGATCTATGGGAAGTCCTATCTTCACCACACAAAATGAAGTGTCCTGGAGTGAAATTTCGATAGGCTTCAACGAAGACAAACACTGCTTCCAAATTTATCCTCCATAAAATCATTTTCATAACCTCAGCAGTTCTAAACAATGTTTCCACAGTTTTGATGTGCACCAGCCCAATACACTATTTCTACACTCTTTTCTGAAAGTCCTACTTCCGATTCAGCCTTTTGATCTTACGTTTAGCTTTGATGTTCATTTCTGAGATTGTTTGTTTTGTTTTTAGTTTCTAGGCTTATTTAGAAATAGCCTTAATGATAGATTCACTGGAAATATGTTGTTAATGTATTAAAATTATGGAATGAAGTATAAACAATTATGGCCGCAATAGACTAATAAATCAGTGACTGCACTGAAAGGCGATTTTGGAAAAGAAATCAGACTTGTATAGTTTGATGGAAAGGGCTTACCAGAAGACAGTCACAAATTGAAGCTGTTATGACTCAGGGGCCTTGATGCGTATGAGCTGCAATCACAGATGACAATATTGTAACGAATAAGTATATTAAATAGCCAAAGCAAAACCCGAACATAACTTAGTCTCTAAGTCATGACATGTATGCCCAGAAGCGTTTACTCACAGTTTCTGCTGTAAACCTCATCCTTACCCACAATCAAAGTTTATAAGGAAATACTTCATCTATTTCGGAGGAAGATTATGCCTTACTATATAAAGCAGAAGGCTTCCGACAAAAAGACCATACAGTGTTATACTCATCCATCTTTATATTGTAGCTATAAGTTTATCAAAAGTTCGAATTAGAAAATTACACAATCTTGAAATCTCTTGTTCACGTTAGTGCATTCATTGAAAGTCAGTATGTTTATTATCATATGTTATTGAATCAAAGATTGATATTTCTAATGAATTGTGAAGAATATTAGAGTAATGCTTGCCACCAAGGAATCTTAGCAGGATGTTGCAATTCTTATCACGTCTACATGTTTACCTTGGGAGATAAGGTTAGGATAACCCATCCATCCCAAATCAGATATCTTATGTACACATGGTATGGTATATAATTGACATAATCTTATTGTAGGAATTAAAAGCAACATCTAGCTAAATACTGAGATTAAAAATATAGTGAGATGCATTTTTATTTTTTTTGACAATGAATAAGATAGTATATATGTAGGTTTTCTAGGAGAGGTTCAAAAAAATAACTTGTTTCACAAGCACAAGTAAAAGGTCTTATTTGTTAAATAGGTCTAGGAAAGAAATGATATCAACCTTAATCCATCTTCATGATATACTATATATGACCTTCTACATGATATGAGAGAAATGGAAATCTTTGATAACTACTAAGATCTTACTTGTTAAAAAGTCTACAAAAGTATTGATATTACCAACCATTTATCTTCATGATCATCTACCACATATGACCTTGCTCTACGTACATGATAAGAATGAAAAATGAAATCTTTAATAATCACCTTGGTGTATATCTTGTAAATCCCTAGGTGGAAATATTAAATATGATAGGGTAATTATGATTCTACGAAGGATTGGAATTTCTAACATATGTTATATGTATAGATCCTAGAGCACATTATAAGATCCCTGACTTTAGTTTACAACTCTTCCACAATCTATTTGTAAATGGTACATAGAACTATAATTTAGTTATGCGCCTAGCCTCCTCCTTAGTGCGGCCAAAAGACAAAGGGGGCTACTTGCTTTTAAAAATGCTTACATTTTAGAAACCCTTCACATAAAAGAGACATTAACTCACTCCACAATGATAAGGCCCCAGGCCCGGATGGGCTATCCATTAAATTCTATAAAGTCAATATTAACTGGATTGTTGATGACTTGTTGGAAGTGTACAAGGAAGCCACTAGGAAAGGTTCCCTTGGGGCTGATAGTGATAGAGGCCTTATTAAATTACTTCCTAAAGAAGGGGATAAGGCTCTCATTAAAAAATGGAGACCTATCCCTCTACTCAATGTTTCCTATAAAATTCTAGCCAAAATGCTAGCTATCAAACTAGAAAATATCCTTCCTAGGCTTATATGTGACACTCAAACAGGCTTTATTAAAGGTAGATACATACTTGAAAATCTGATCACTAGTTGGAAGGCAATGGAGTGGGCCAATAAATTGGTTCAGGAGGTAGCTATGTTTCTTCTTGACTTTGGAAAGGCCTATGATAGGGTTGAATGGAAATTCATCATCATGATGCTTGAAGCATTTAGTTTTCTCAAGGTATTCTGACACCTTGTCTAGGTCCTCCTCACAGATGCCCATGTGCAAATTGAAATTAATGGTTTTATCTCACAGGCAGTTCAGTTTAGTAGATCTATTAGGCAATGTTGTCCTCTTGCCCTTGCCCTCTTTATTATTGTCTCTAAAGCATTGTACTACCTATTAAGAGATGATACCTTATCTCCTAGAGTAAAGGGAATGACTCTACCGGATAAATCTGATCTTCTTAATACTCAATTTGCAGATGATAATGTACTATTTCTTGAGATAGCTAAGAGGAATATGGACTCCTTATCCCTCAAACTTTAGATGTTATGTGATGCATCTAGTGCAAAAATTACTCAGTCTAAAACCACCTTGCTCAGTTAGTTTGATCACCCTCCTGATTGGCTTGCTCCCTATGGATTTCAGTGGGGAGGTCCTAACAAGATTGTCAGATACCTCTGAATTTCATTCTATATCTCCCCTTGTCTTAAAGATATGACGAATTGGATCAAAGGTAAGATTGAAAGGAAACTCGCCAAGTGGAATAACTAATACCTCTCACTTGTTGGGAGAGTAAAAGTGTCAAAAAATTCTCTCCTCATATAAGTATTTAGTACGCATCGATGTGGATGTTCAGTAACTACCAAATTAATGAGTTTCAGAAAATCATCAAAAATTTCATGTGTTCAAATGGAAAAGGGAATACAAAGTCTCACTCAGTCAAGTGGTAGTAGTGTTGTATGGGTAAGGCTATCGAGGGATTGGGGCTGAAGGATCTTAAAGCTCAAGGGACTGCCATAGCAGCTAAATGGATATTTCATGCATTGGAAGAAAATGAGCCATGGAAGATACTTATTAGGAATAAGATTAGTTTGGGTGTTCCCAAAACTACTAAATCCTAGAAATTCCTCCCTCTTAATGACCTCTTAGCCAGAAGTTTCTTTGTCTCTACTACGGGCTCATCAGTGTTCAAGTCAATTTGGAGGGCCTAGGAGAGCGTTAGGCACATTATAGCTAACAATTGGGCCAGTAGGGATGATCTCATATGTGGGGGAAGGTCAATCTAGTGGAATTTATTCCACAATGATAAACCCCTAGCCCTTACTCAAGGTTGTTCGACCAGAAATTTGGCTAACAAAGGTATTTTCTATTTTAAGGATATTTTTTTGAATGATGATCTCATCTCTTGGGATGAACTCTTTGGTAAGTATCACCTCCCTACTTCCAATAAGAGAACTTATAATATCATGTATAATGCTTCTATTACCTTACAACATCCCAAAAGATGTGTAACCATTGATAATAGGTTTGTAGACTTCTCTTGGTGTGACGGCACTAAGTTATGTAAGTTGAAACCCATCTTGGTTTATAAATCTCTTATGCACAATGATAACATTCTTAAACACATTAATTCTTACTCGCATTCTGACTTGACACCCATGCAATGGGGTAAGCTGTTTAAAATAGTTTGGAGCAGCCCGTTAGCTCCCAAAAAGAAGATATTCAGATGGCGGATAATTATTGATAAGCTTCCAGTCAAATTTGATCATAATAAAGATATTCTTTGTACCATTTGTAAAGTTAATGAAACTACTAGGCATATATTCTTTGACTATATTATTGCTAAGGAAATCTAGTTAATGTTTGATTTTTCATTTCCATTGCATCTTAACCCTCTTGATATTGTTACTGGTTATATTAAAGGCATTAAAAAATACAACAATCTATTTTGGAATCTGTTATCTTGTGAAATTATTTGGTATATATGGAAAATAAGAAATGAAGAAAGGTTTCAAAGAAAAGAGAGGGTCCTTACTGAGTCTTTTCGTAGACCCACATATTAAACTTTGTCTCTTCATAGGCAAATTTAGTGATCAGGCTGAACAAGGAGAAATTATGGAGGTTTTTTAGTGACAGCCATACCAGGATCTTTGTTCATGATCTCTCTCATGGCTACATGTGGCGTAGACTTAATGCCAAAGGTACTGCTTTTGTCAGTGCCCTGGATGCCCTTTTGGAGGAAATAAGGGGCAATAGAGCCTTGGTTCGCCAAGAAATGATATACTCAGCTAGGATGAGAGATGATCAGAGATTGGTTTGGATGGAGGGCCCCATGGGATGGGTCACATGGATGTAAAGAGTCAATCATTTTACATGTCATATTTTTGTATCTAGTCCGATGTATATTGGTTTGGATGGAGGGCCCCATGGGATGGGTCACATGGATGTAAAGAGTCAATCATTTTACATGTCATATTTTTGTATCTAGTCCGATGTATATAATCAGTCATTCTTAGCTAGGGATCCAGGAGGATCAAAATAGAAACAGTCTGTTATGATAGCATGATTTTTTGAGGCTATTAATTCTGTGAGACTTTCAAATTTGTACTCTTGTTTTTCCTCTATAATCAACAAAAAAAAAAATCCTTCGAAATTTGCTGAAGTTATTGAAAGGATTCAAAAGTAGTTCCTCTAGTCTAGGGTGGAGGAGAAAAATTGTATGCCTTTTATCACATGGAAGAATGTTTGCAAACCTATAACGGAGGGGGGTTTGGGTATTTGAAGTATCTGATCTTTTAACAAAGCCCTATTGGCTAAGTAGATATGGAGGATTTATGAAGATAATCGTGAATGGAACTCGATCTGGCGCAACAAGTATATGTTCTGTCTCCCCTCTCTGAAGGAATTTTTCAGAGAGGAAGCTCTCGCTTCGGGCTCTTTTCTTTGGAATAATGTGCTCAAGGCAAGAAAGGTGGCTGTGATGGGAGGGGGCTTGGAAGGTTGGAAATGGTAAAACTGTTAGATTCTGGGAAGACTTGTGGCTCTCTCTTGACCCTGTATGTGACAATCATGATTTTGCTCCTTTTATGGAGGATTGTAAAGCTACTTTTGGTGTTTTTGTGGCTGATTACTGGAAGGACTCTAGGTGGGTTAATATTTCTAATGTCAATCCTTCGCTTCTTCCTATCCAGTTGTTTCTTCTCTCCCACCTCCCTTGTTTGGACTCTCAATATTCTTTGATTTGGAGAGGAACATCTTTAGGTCACTTCTCGGTGGCTTCGGTTGTATCTTTGTTGTCTCCTGCTTCCTCTCCCCCAACAGGGTGAAAGCATGGGTGAAGAACCTTATCCCTAAAGTTAATATCTTTTTCTAGCTAATACTTCAAAATAAAATTCTCACTACTGATAATCTTTTTAGAAGGGGTTTTCTACTTGCCAACAAATGTTTTCTTTGCTTGCAGGAGGAGGAATCAGTTTCCCGTATTGTTCTCCATTGCTCTTTTTCTTTTGATAAATAGAGCATGGTCCTTTAGAAGTGGAACCTACGTTGGGTCTACCCTCAGAATATGTTGGAATTTTTTAAGCAGTGGTGGTGTCCTTCTAATTCTACTTTTAGAGTTTTGTTGTCCTTTATTTTCCCTTATGTCTCTTGGGGGATATGGAAGGAGAGGAATAATTGTATTTTCAGGGATTCTTCTCTTCCACCTGATGTGGTTGTTGAAAAAAACTACAAGGCCATTTCTGAGAATATTAATTTGGTATTGAGTGTTGTTTCTTCGTTTTCTTCTGTCATGGGTAGTGATAATGATATTGTTGTCTCTAAGGAGTGGAGGGTTGTTTTTGATATGCTTAGATTTGGAAGACATGTGAAGAAGACTAGAGATGTCTGTGTGTGGAGTTTTCCTCCGTCGGGATGGGTAAAGATTAAATTTGATGGGGCAGCTAAGGGCAATCCAGGGCTGACTGGGTGTGGGGGAGTGATAAGGGATGATCATGGTAGGTGTATTGTAGCAGTGGCAATCCCCATGGATACCTAGACCAACCAACTTGTTGAAGAGATGGGTGCCTTCCAAACATTGCAAATTGCTAAACAATTACAATGCTGGAAGGTGTCGATTGAGGGTGACTCGAATAATATTATTCAGTGCCTAAGAGGGAGAAGTAAGCCTTCTTGGACTATTGAGAATATCATTAAGGCCTCTATTGATATAATCAAAACTTTTGATGAGTCCTACATTTCCTATGACTATAGGGAAGTTAATTGTGTAGGGAATTATTTTGCCAATATGGGGGTTAGGCTTGACTCGAGGAAGACTTGGTTTAAGGAAGACACCCTGGAGGCTGAGGTCATGTCCTTTCTTATGCTCGATCGGACACATGGCAGATTTGATGGGATTCCCACTAAATTCGATGATGAAAGTAATTAATCTTGCTATCATTTTTTGGCTTCTTTTCGATCTAAACACCTTCACTTATAATTATTACCTTCAGACCTCGCACGTTTTATGGGTGTTGCTTATTTTGGAAGCTTTTGCTAAAAAAATTTTGACCGACTCTATTTCTGTGAAGAGCGTTGTTTCTTTGTCAAGAATTGAAGCTATGGGGGGTAAGAGGCGAAGAGTGGAGTTGGATAATTGTGCCAATTGGAAGAAGAACCCTACCATTTAGCATAGTCTACGACAAGGGGGCGTGATGCCATTACTAGAAAAGCTACATGGGCACAACCAGAGTAATACCAAGCAATTTGTGAAGGGGTGGAAGAATGGTAGGGTGAGCCTGTTCAGTAGGGTTATGGAAATTGATGAAGGGTTTATAGATAAAGTGACAGGTATGTCTATGGAGGGGATAAAATTTTACAGAGATAGAAAGATCTCTGATGTTGTTGTGAAGAAGTTCCCCAAGAAAGACAACGAGTGTGAGTGCCTGGTTAAGGTGAACAAGTCCCATTTTGAGCCACATCAAATTAAGACCATTTGGAGGGGGCTCTTGAGGGTGATTATGGAATTCTTGACTATGGACGAAAGATTTACTAAAATCTACGAGTATCATTTTGTGCTCCTTAACCATTTTCACCACAATGAGAAAATTTATTTTCCATTATATTTGTTGTCTTCTTTGAGTGCTAGTATTTTAGATTTTAAGGAGAATCCCCATGTTAATTCATTTTTGCAACAAGGATTAATATCTCTTATCTATGAGAACTTGAAGGTTAGGGATTCTAAGAACCCTAGCAAGCCCCTCCCATTTCTATGGAAGAGATTGATGATAGTAAGCATTCTAAGTCAGAGGGTTGGGATAATGATAGCAATGATGGGGATTCATCCCCCAATCCCAGTAAAAGGGCTAAAACTAGGCTTAATTTATTTCCCTCGGGTGTTAGTAAGGGGTCCCTTGATGTTGGTGGAGATGGTTTGAGCAAACGACCTAAAGGGAAAGCTAAAAAACTACCTTGGTGGTTTCAGATAGTTCTCATGAGCAAGACTCCCCAGTTCAAACCCAACACTTTGGGGTGCCTTCCTCTTCCCATCGTTTAGAACACAACTCCTAGGAGTCGATGGATTTTGCTTGACAAGAATTTCATCCTAAATAGGAGATCCTATTTGATGTGTTGAATATTGACAAGAACAACTCTCTAGAGGTTTTACAACTTTTCAGGTGGGTGTTTTTTGAGATTAACAATATTAATCTCAAAAAATGGTGATTATCTTCCAAAATGGAAGTTGTGCAGGCTAATGTGAGTGTTGGGGACAACTTGAAAGTTGTTGATGTTTCTCATCCTATTAATACTGGTAAGGAGGTGATTGAGGGCGCTTCGACGGGTGCTCTCTGGACTGAAAGTGAAAAGAAAGTTATGGCTGATTGTATGACCAAAAACATGGAAGCCACCAAGAAGATTAAGGAGATTTATGATAAAAAAATTGTGGATGCTAAGGCTAGGATCTCCAAATGTGAGGCTACCATCCGTGGCATTATGGAAAGCAGTCATAATATTATTAAGGCCTCTATTGAGACTATGTCTACCATGGTTAGCAAATTGAAAAAATTTCATATGAAAAGGACTATTGTGGATGTGGACAAGGAGGTGGTTGCTGGTTCTGTGGAGTCGGGTCCTCTAGGTAAACACACTCATGCAAGCTTGAAAAAGAGAGTCATTGAAGTGCCGCAAGACATTCTAGATTTGAAGAATGCTGCCAAGAAGATGCATTGACTGGATGCTGATATTACTAAGACTTTAAATAATCTAGGTTGATTTTTGTTTCTGTTGTTGTGTCTGTGCTAGTAGTTTCCTGGCTTTTTGTTGCCTAGGTGGGATGGGTGGTCTTTTATGTTTTTATCTGCTGCCTCTCAGTCATGTGGAGTTTTGTCTGATGGATTTAATTTTTTATGGGCGTTAATTGATATATCTTTTGTAATTTTGATGTAAAGGGTTTCAGGTCCCTTCAAAGCCTGTTTTTTCCATAATAAAGAGCAATAGTCTTGATAAATAATAATTTTATTAAGTCAAAATTAGTTAAATAAAAATAGTAATAATTTTTTAAATTCATTATAATTTAAACATAATAAAATATGTATAAAAGTATAATTAGTTTTAAACATATTAGCTCAATAAAAAAATAGTAACTAAAAATAACAAATCAAGTTATTTTATTATGACAACATTTTTTTAACCTATGTAATTATTATTATAAATATATATCCCTTAAAATTTTATACAATTTGATACATCTATAATTTGATTTGATTATAGATCTATTTATATTATAATAATATTTCATTAAAATAATATAACATTATAAAATTATATATTTATTTTTCTCTATAAAATATCTATAATACACATAGCAATATAAAATGCATCACAAAAATAAAGAAAGATTAATTTTTTATTTAGAAACAATGGGTGTGACTATTAATTACACCAAAGGTGTTCCTTATTTGAACTGAACCAAGCTAATTTTAAAAATCAATGGTGTGTAATACTGCATAAAGGATACAAAACCATTGGAATCATCCCATCCATTCATTAAAAAGTACCCGCCAGCCAATGAAAAGTACATAGATCGATGCCTTCATAGTCAACCTGATACTTTTTCCCCTAGTACCACCAATGTTTTTACTCTGCGAGACTGTGAGGACCTACGAATGATGCGAGATTTCTCAGGATATGATTTTCTTTTTGTCATCCTCGATTATCAAGATGAATGGAAGCTTAGTGAGGACAAACCACACCCTATAGCCTAGGCCCTCCCGCCTTTCACTCTACCACTGCCGTATATGGTGTATATGTAATATTTATGTTGAAAAATTGAATATTATTTTCAAATTTAAATTATTAACATTTAGTTATCATTTTGTTGTAATTTATTTTAGTTTTAATATTTATATTTGTACTAATTCAATTAAAAGATAAAACATAAATTACAAAATGTAATTTAAAATATGTAATTTAATATTAAATCCAAATTATTTAATTCAATTTAAAGTAAATGTAAAGTTAAATATAAATAATAAAACTTTATGCATTTTGAATTTTGAAGTACTTAAAGTTTATTATAATATAATTTTTATATACTTTATATTATAATTCAAAAGTGAATAAATTTTCACTTTTAAATTCAAAGGTATATAAAGTTTCACTTATAAAGTTCATTCAAAATTGCTTAAAGTTCATTATGTAGAATATGTAGCATATATATTAATTTATTATAAAGTTAATTAAACTATAAAATATAGAGGAAATATAATTTAATTTATAATAAATAATACATATGCTACATATTCTACATAATTAACTTTAAGCAATTTTGAATGAACTTTATAAGTGAAACTTTATTTACCTTTGAATTTAAAAGTGAAAATTTATTTACTTTTGAATTATAATATATAGTATATTAAAATTATATTATAATAAACTTTAAGTACTTAAGAATTAAAAATGCATAAAGTTTTATTATTTATATTTATATTTATTTTATTTATAAAGTTTATAAATATAAATAATAATAAATTTAATAATTTTTTTTTTTTAAAATTTATTAATGGTAAGTGCTATCTTTAATGGGGATAGCTCTCTCTATTTCTTAACAAAACATTACAATATATAGCCATTACAAAAATGATTGCCTATCTTCCTGGCAATCATAGCAACCCCAGCCCCACATACTACCCCGAAAGTTATAATAAGCAAACTACTCCTAAAACCAGCACAACATTATAAAAACTACAGCCTACTACTAGTCTGAAAAAGATCTTAACTCTTCATAATTTGAAGTTTGACAATCGCGTATTCTCCCATATCATTCAACTTCTTTGTGGACACCTCGGACATCCACCACTCCTCAAATTCTACGAAACTTCTGAAGGTTGCTAGATCTTCATTGATAATCACGTTTTTGAATTATTGCCATACTTCCTCTCCAAACTCTCCTGCTCTATCCTTTTCTGCTTCTTTATCTCTTCCATCCTCCTTGTCGCTTCCTTCCTCCTCCTCACTTCCTTCCTCTTCCTCGCTCTCTTCCTTCGTGTTTGAGAAATAGTTTTCGAGGCTGAAATAAACCTTGAGGACACTGTTCTTACTACCTTCCACCAGATCATATATAGCTTCTACAACCATGTCTCAATTTTCTTTTTTAACAAAACCCTCTAATAGTTCTGCACATTTATCCCTAGATTCTAGTATATCCACCATGGGCGCAAGGACTGCCACATATATTGTACTGTCACACCAATGATGATTCAGACTTAGAGAGCATTCTACCATTCCCCTAATGGCATCGTATCCAAATTCCGTTGTCTCGAATAGGTCCCTGATTTGAAACTCCAAAGGAACCTCACAGTTAGAACAGTTCAGTCCCAAGAAGTGCACCACTTTCTTTTTCTTCTCTTGCAAATATCTCCTACCTTCGAAGCCCACTTATCTAATATAGGATTTCTGGATCTCTAGAAGCCTCCTAAACTGACCAAATGTCTTCTAATATCCATGCCTGAGGTGATCAATTCTCTTTTGCAGAGAGCCGACACTGTATGCGTACTCCCTCACAGAGCTGCTATATTCTCCACTTTTCTGACCTAGAAAAGACTATCCTTACTAAAGTTTGATCAATTATCCCGTCTAATTAGTCTTTTAGTCCTCTTTTCTGCTAGAGGAGGGGTCACCCAATGCCTTCACAGGATACCTATTTCTTTTCCTTACGTACCAATTCTTCAATGTCTCCCGTCAGTTCATCCTTACTAATGACATTTTTATTCCTTTCTGATATTACTCCCATATTAGCTAGAATGTCTGCCACCTTATTGCCCTCCCTATATGAATGGATGATTTTGAATTCTCCTATTTTTTCCAAAGTGCACAAATTTGAATTAGCCACCTATTTAATTTCTAGCTTTGAAATTTTCTCTTAATTACCCCATTAATTATGATTTGAGAATTCCCTTCCACTATGATTTTGATAATCATTTCTCTACACACATCTCCAGACCTACTTCCAATGCCCTTATTTCAGCTTCATTATTTGTGGTATCCCCAATACTTCCGTAAACTGCTTGTAGAAAAGATCCATTTTCATCTCTAATAACCTCTCCATACCTTTCTTTGCCAGGATTGCCTCTACTCGCTCCATCAAAATTTAGCTTAGTCCAATTTATCTTTGGAGCTTGCCATTTGACCTACTTTCTATTTTTTGTTTTATCCACAATCCTCACTTGATCCAATTCTCTGAAAGTCCACCTCTTTTCCATCTTCTTATCCCATGTATTATAGAATCTAATAGTTTTCTTCCTAAGATTACCACTCACAACTTCCTCAATACCGACTTTGATAGATTTAAAAGTTTCTTCTCTAGAATGGAATTCCTCTCTTAAAATTCTCCTGTTTCTTTCCCTCCATATATGCCACACAATCATAGAAGGCCCTACTAGCCATAGATCTCCTCACTTGGATCTGCAAATTAGGGGCCAAGAGGACATAAAATCTATAAGTCTTTCATTTCTTACAGTTTGATATTCAATCACATCAAAGAACCATTCCCAACAACTACTTGCGAAAGGACATGCATAAAGCAAATGATTGGTAGTCTCATCATCCTTTTTACACATTATACACCTACTTAGTCCTGCTATACCAATAAGTTTTAATCTGTTTCCTGTCAGAACTCTGTCCTGTAAAGCTATCCAAAGAAACGCTCTTGCTTTTGGAAGAATTTTGTTATGCCAGCATAATTTGTATGGCCACTTAGGGTTCTTGATCCTCTTCCTCTAGATTTCATAACCCCATTTAACTTTATATTCTCCTGATTTAGCAGCACACCAAAATACTTTGTCATCTTTATGTGACACAAATATGTGTCTTTGGGATAAAATCTGCTCTAAATTTTCACATAGGTCCCTATTGCCTATGCTACATTTCTTCCATACCACTCTCTCCCCTAACGAACCTCTAGGACCAAAATAATCCTTAACTCTACTACCTATGCTTGCTTCCACCAGATTGACCCATTCATGATCTTCAAAAAAATCCCTCAATGGTTTCTCTCCTCCCCAAGAGTCTAACCAAAATTTTGCCTTCTCACCATTACATACATTCCAAGAAAAATAGTCTGTGAGTAAACTTCTGCTATCCCAAATGAAATTCCAACTTGGAGATCCTTTCTCTAAATTTGCCATTGTGAAGATCCTTTCTTCCTCCAGAGAATCGAAATATTTATTCCTAAACACTCTGCAATATAATCTATTTGGACTCTTAAAAAGCTTCCATGCTAGCTTGGCTCCCAAAGCTTTATTTTGCAGTTCCATTTTTCTGAGTCCTGCTCCTCCTTCCTCCTTGATGAGGCAAGCCATATCCCAATTGATCATACGGACTCTCTGTACCTCTTTTGATCCTTCCCATAAGAATTTCTTAAGCATACCATCCACACTACTATATGCTTTCCTAGACATCTTGAAACAAGACATGCTATATATTGGGACTGCTGACAATACAGATTTGATCATCTGTATCCTTCCAGCCTATGATAGCCATTTGTTTTTCCACAAATCCACCTTCCCTTTATATTTATTGACCACTTCTTCCCAAATTTGTTTTTGGTATGATCCTATTCCTATTGAAATTCCTAAATATTTTAGGGGAAATTCCCCTTTTGGAAAACCCAAGACATGCAAAATAGAGTTCTGATTATATCTACTGGTGTTTAGAAAGAAAATTTGTGATTTCTCTTTATTCATGTGCTGGCCCGACACCTTTGCATATTCCTCCAATGTCTCCTTAATTGACTCTGCTTCTCTAACTAACGAAACACCAAACAAAAGGGTATCATCCGGAAATTGGGAGTGTCATATTTACCAAATCCAGATGAATGGGAATTCCTTTCCAAACACCTGCCCTATGCTTATTCTTTATGCTATTCCTGAGGACTTCAGCCATCATAACAAAAAGGGAAGGTGACAAAGGATCTCCTTGTCTCAACCCATTAGTTGCAGCTAAAAATCCACTTATTGCACCATTAACTACAATAGAGAAGCAAACAGAGGAAATGTAGAATTTAATGCAATCAATCCACTTACTGTCGAATCCAAACCTTCTTAAGACATGCTCTAGAAAAAGCCATAGTACTCTATCATATGCTTTGGAAACATCCAGCTTGATCGCCATCCCTTTGATCCTATCCTTGGCCATCGAATGAATTACTTCTGAGGTCAGAATAATGCTATCCGCGAGCTCCCTACCAGGTGTGAATCCATTCTGATTCTCTGATATGAGTCTGTGCATGAATTTTTTTAATCTCTTTGACATGGTTTTTGAGATAATTTTATAGATGGCGTTACATAGTGAAATACGCTGATAGTCTGACATAGATACACATGTTTGTTTTTTGGGGATAAGTTCTATCAATGTATGATTTATGGATTTTACAAACCTCCTGTTCTTTATTAAATCTTCAATGACCTCAAGAATGTCTTCTCCCATAAATTCCCAACATCTCTGAAATACCTCCGCAGTGAAACCGTCGGGACCCGGAGCTTTATGGGGATGCAATGAAAATGTGGCCTTTTTCACTTCTTCAATTGAGTAAGGAGCCATAAGCATCGCGTTATCTTCTTGTTTTAGCAATTTCTCGATGGTTCTGTCAACCAACAGAAAACAATCCTCCTTATCAGCTTCCCTGATGACAATACTCTAGTAAAATGATCAACCACAACTTTCTCTATTTCTTCCCCTGATGTGCAAATCTTGCTAGAATCATCCTGAATGCCGATAATTCAATTTTGAGATCTCCTTGCCTTCACAGATGCATGAAAGAATTTTGTATTGGAGTCACCTTCTGCAATCCATAATTCTCTTGACTTATCTCTCTAATAAAGTTCTTCTCTTCGTAGAGTTTCCATGTAGTCATCCTTCAAACACTTCTCCAATTCAAATTCCTCATTCGTCATACCTACCATCATGATTTTCTCATTTAATTTAGCCATTTCCTCCTCTAATCTAAAATTTTTAGAGAATATATTCTTGAAATGCTCCTTGTTCCAAAATTTGATCTTCTTTTTAAGATAGCCTAATCTCTTAACAAAACAGAAGCTTGGAGAGCCTCCAAAAATTTTACCTTCCACCCACCAAGATTTCAAATTAACAATAAAAGTTGGATCTCTCCACCACATGCTTTGAAACTTAAAATAACTCCTTAGGGGAGGCTTACTCCTATCCACAACTAGTCTAATGGGAAAGTGATTGGATCTCGACTGAGGGATGATGAATGAAGATAGGTTAAAATGACCATCTATCCAAAATTTATTGGCAAAAAATCTATCCAACCTTTCAAAAATATTCGAGAAATTGTGCCTTTTGTTGGTCCAAGTGAACTTTCCATTTTTAGGGACAATATCCATAACCTGCATATCATCTATAAACAATCTAAAATCTTTCATTACTTGCGTGCTCTTCCTGAGCCCTCCTACTTTATCATCCAATTCTAGAAGAGCATTAAAATCCCCTGCCATAATCATCCTATCATATCCCTCGCTTTCCATCTGGGCAATGATCTCATTCCACACTTCTTTCTTGTCCTCTGTCTTAGTAGGTCCATAAACATTAAGAAGTGGAAAATCAAATTGATCCTCCAATCTAACCACTCGACAAGCCATCCAATTTTGGAATGAGAAGATGGTGGAGATCTGAATGGATTCGGTTTTCCAGAGTACCCCTAATCCTCTTGCAGATCCTCTGGATGCTTGAGCAATGCCATTCCAATTATAACAAGAATTAATGAAATCATTCATATTTTTTTCATTAAGCTTGGTTTTCTGCATCAAAACTAAATCACAATCTAGATTCTTTAATGCTCTTTCAACCAAGCACTTCTTGTCACAGGCCGATAGACCCCTAACATTCCAAGAAAGGATCTTCATCTTTCACCAAGGGAGGGTTGCCCTCCCTTGGTTCTCTTCATGAATTCCAAAATACTGAAAATGCCTTTCTCAAAGGCCCTCTCCTCTCTGACTTGCTTGTGACTCCTTCTTCCCCCATCCTTTAGCTCTTCCCAAAAGAAAATTTGTCGATTGACCTATGCATCTAGGGTCTAGATTCTCCAATCCATCTTCTATATCCTCTTCTTCTGGGCTTAATTCTTCTTCATATTTAGAATTAGAAGTCAGAGGTAACTGATTATGATTTGCAATGCCCAGATTTGGATTCCCCACTTTCTCCATTTGATTCATTTAAATAGTTTCTTTTCCTATTGGAACCTCCTTCTCTTCCTTTTTCGGTTCCTTCTGAAGATTAATCGAGCTCATTAATAGAGGTTTAACAGTTTTTTCTACCCAACGGTGTTTGTTTGACTGTTTGGGGAAGTTATTTCTTCTAGACTTCCTGACAAACATTCTGCAATCCTCCTCTAGGTGCATTTTGCTACCACATCTCGAGCATGGGACAATTTCTTTCTCATTCTCTACCTATTGGATCCAGACTCCTATCGAAGTGACTAGAGAAATTTGAGATGGAATCTCCTTGACCGCCGCTAACTTCAATCGAGCATACATGTAACTATCCTCTTCAATAATCTCCTCATCAATTTCCAGTAATGTTCCCAGCGATCAACCATTTTTTTCTAAGAACTTATCACCCCAAAACAACATTGGCAAATTATACATCCTAATCCAAATCGGTCTATCATATACTGCCAATGGGAGTGGATTAAAATTTGGGAACCAGGGCTGTAAATACAAAGGATGATCCTTGATAAATCCTTGATAAACCAGTTATCCTTGCACAAAAACTTATTTCTATCCATCTTATCTTCAAAAACCACTATGAAAAAATTCCTAGGAATGAATTTCACAATCAGTCTTAGGCCCCAGTGTTTAGATATCCATTCTCTAATGGTATATCTAGTCATCTGAGGCCTAACCACTCTGCCAATCATCGCATGCTCCAACCACAACTCTCTATCCTCCTCCGTTTCGCTGGTAAGATCTATTTCAAATTCTTTCTTCTTGCTTATCTCCCAACTTGTCTCCCGAGCCTTCATGCTCCTATAAGTATTCTCTCCTCCTTTAACATGTAACTGATTTTGCAGAGTGTTTTTTCCTTCCCTCCTCGCCATTGTTTTTTTATCACACTGACATTCTTGTTGCAACATTGGCTCTATTTCTTCCTAATGGGGAGGAATAATATTCGACATCAATTTTATAAATTTTTATTATGTTAATATAATATAATTTAAATAATTATAAAAAAAAAATTATATATGAAATATAAAAAATTAAATTATATATTAAACTTTAAATTATAACAATTAAATTATATTATGATGTTAATTTATAATATATTAAACTTTACATTTAATATTAACATTATGTTTATCTTTTATATTTAACTCTACATTTACTTTAAATTGAATTAAATAATTTGTATTTAATATTAAATCGCATATTTTAAATTATATTTTTTATTTTATGTTTTATATTTTAATTGAATTAGTACAAATATAAATATTAAAACTAGAATAAATGACAACAAAATGACAACTAAATGTTAATAATTTAAATTTGAAAATAATATTCAATTTTTCAACATAAATATTGCATATCGAGATATAATATAATAAATATACATATTAAAAAATATAATATAAACAAATATATTAAAAAAATAAAAAATATGATATAAATGAAATATATTAAAAAATAAATAAATATATTAAAAATAAATAAAATATAATATAATAAAATATATTAAAAAAAAGGTAATATATATAAACTACAATTAAAAAATATATATAATTTAAAAATATTTAAAATTTATTTAATAAAATAGACACAACATTAAATAAAATTTATAAAAAATATAAATAAAATTGTTTATAAAGGGACTCGCCCTTTAAAAAAACTTGCACTTGCCTGCACGGATGTCGTGGCTGAGCAGAAGTACACCATATACGACAGTGGCAGAGTGGAAGGCAGAAGGGCCTAGGCTACCAGGTGCGATTTACATGGCTCCATAGCCAGTGCCTTAAGATTGGGTCTATAAAATATTTTGCCTTCGAAAGTTGTGAATTGATGAGTTCTCAAATTCAGTTTGTATATGTGATTTCTTCTATTGTTGTGTATTGTTTCTGGTATACCGTAGCTACATAGAATACAAGCTCCTTTGGCATACAAATCCTTGAAGAATTCCTCCATGTTCAAGTTAATAACATGTTTGACTGTCATTTTTTTATAGTGTTCTGGCAAAATCCAATGTTCTTCAAATAGAAGCTTTCTTTATTAAAACTTACTCTTCTTTCACCAAATTTAGTCCCTGTGATGCAACCTTTACTCCATGTCTCTGTATTGTGTTGTCCTCCCAAATCTCTCAGACGAATATGGAAGATGGATCTTGGAACCTTTCATGTCCCTGTGAAAGGTTTTTGATTTGCTACATTTCTCATATGTCATGGTTTGGTGGTCCTATTTTTAAAATTGATCTACCTGATTGTGAATTACACTGCCACCCAAGTCTACTACAGCACTAAATAAGTCCAATTTGAATAGTGAAAAGTTATCGGTCTCGAAATCAAGTGACCAGAATCATAGATTTTTCAAGGTAACGAGAACACATCACCATTGGCAGTGCACCTTGTCTTCTCAACAAGAGGATGTGCATCGATAAATCTGGGACAAGTTTCGTATCTCTATGGATAAACCTTGCTCCTAAAAATATACCAATCCTTCCAACACCTGTTAATGTAAAATACCACGATATTCTGAAAAAAGCTGCAAATTTAAAGGGCTTGATCATGCTCAAGGAGCAAAAGAAGACCAATTTACTCACATAAAAAATAAAGAAAACCAAAGTAGAGAGTGGGGTGAATGACCAAAGGCGTAGTAGCAAAGACAGTAAGGTACAAATGCTTGGGGTTTATTATACTTTACAATAGAGGAAAACTCAAAATTTCAAAACATCAAACCTTAAAATGCACATTATCCTTTTTCACTCACATAATATATTGAATTTTTCCCATGATTTATATGCATTTTTTATTTTTAGCTTTAAATTAAAATTATATCAATAAATTAAGTCTATATCTATTATTATGAATGCAATCTTTAAAGAAAACTTTATGAATTATCCCTGTTTATATAATAATGGTTTGGGGTCATGTTGTAGTTGTCATAATGGATTAACTGAGAACAATGGAGAATTCTTATTGACCAGAACTTTGATGTTGCTTCGATGGCCGTTAGTTGTGTCTATTTCCGAACTCTCATCTTTTTGAAAAATATCATGAGAAGAAGCGTATGTTTCTAAAAAAATTTCTTTGGATCTGTAACATAAAAAAATGCACAACTTCCTCCAATGAACCATCGTAATGAAAATATTGGTGTTATTTGTAATAGAGTAGTTGCTGTGAAACTAAGGTCCTTTCCACCATCATGACCTTCAAATAAAGTTAAATTTGATGTAGACTTTGTATGTTACATCCAAAAACTTTATGATATGTATTCATTACTTTCTGTTATGCTAGTTTACCTTTGAATCAACTGAATCATTTATATGGCTTGCTACACATATCCCCTAGATCTCTCTTTATATTTATCTCTTCCTCTATCTTTATCTATTTATCTTTCTCTTCCTTTCGTGCTCTATTTTTATCTCCACCTCTATCTTCCTCTCTCCCCCTCTATCTCTAAACATGTCTACCTCTCTCTATTCATCCGCCCCCTCTCTTTCTCCACATTTCTTATTTTATGTCTCCCTCCATCACTATCTTGTTATCTCTTCATCTCTCTTGACTCCTTCATCTCCCTCTCTCTATCTCTCTCTATATATCATTTCCTATTTCTATATTTATTTGTTTGTCCCACCCTCTCTCTCTCTCTCTCTCTCTCTCTCCATATTTCTGTCCTTATCTCTTCATGTCTCCTTGTTGCAAAAAAAATCATTACTTAAATAACCTATCAATTGACATCATTACCTACACAAATTTATGAAAAAAAGAGACAAACAATTTCCAAATTAACCTTTCACAACTCTTCGATGTACCCATTGCACACCAAGATGCAATTGCTAGTTTACTGGAATGAACAGTGCAAGAGTGAGACCTCTTGCTAAAAAATCGTGAACGACAACTATTAATAAAATGCACTATTTATGTGGAGCCCAGGTGTGCTAACAGACTTAGACATTGAGATTACGCTGATGGCAACATTTACAAATAAATAAAAACAAACTTTCACCCTCTTGCAAATTTCCATGAAAAAAACAATAATAAGGGAAGCTCCTCCATCCGATTTCATCAACAAGGGCATCGATTAATGGACAGATTTTTTTTTTTTGCATATATCTCAATTATTATGCAACATGACGCTATCACCCAATTACATGATTTTTTCTTTAATTTTCCAATTCCCAGTCTGCGGAATTTAGAGGGGACGTGCATTGAACTTTTATAAACAAATAAAGAAACAGGCATGCTCAAGAAAGTGGTGTACCCACTGTACATATTATACCATAATAGTACTTAATGAAATTAAATGTAAAAACATGCACAACTTTACACAGTCAGAAATTGAGCGGAGAAAGTGAAAAAATATTCAATGAAATGAGATAAAGACTTTCCCGGCGTAAGACTGCAGACGACTCTGGTAGGATTCCCCATCAAATAAAGTCTATCGGCTAATCTAATAAATTTAATATTGTACTTTTCCAAAGATAGACAAAGGTAACAAAAATGTTCCTTCATCGGCGTGTTAAACTGAACAGCTAAAAGTGCAAAAGGTTACCTTTGTCACAACATTTATGAAGACATGAACCGTACGAAAAAAAGCTGAGAGCTTTCTCGCAGATTTTAAGAAAAGGCAATCTGTTCGAAAGACATGTTTAAAAAGTGATTTTGTTGGGGATTTGTAGGACTTTTTACTCTCCAACTCTAGTGTTCAAGACTTTTAGGATTAGTTCATGAAGAATGAATTAAGACCTGCTTGACAAAAAAACTCAAGGCAATTCTATCCTAAACCCTAAACAATGATTCATGTATTTAGTGGCGGTTTATGTGACAAGCTACCAATGAATGGCTATGGACGGGCACAAGTGACATATATTTTTATTTCAGAATAACAGTAAATTCATATGTATCACCTCAAATAGCGTCTGAAAATTTACAGACAGCGTCGAAGTTAATCAGATTGACAAAGTGAAGGACTTAGTATGTAGATTATGTCGAATCGCTCATCAATTCTTCACTATGCATGATTTTTTTAATTTTTTTGAAGATATTGTCTTTTTGTTACAATCTACTATAACATGCTGAATAAGTGCATATTTAAGCTCTTGGTGTTATATTACTGTTGTTATAGCTGAAATGTTGCTGTAACTGCTGTTACTCTGTATTCTATATTTCTTAATCCAAGAAAAAATATAGTGCTATTACTGTGTGATTGGGCTAAGTATTATGAACAAGGGAAAGGGGAATCCATTTATATAGAGACATGCAATAATTTCAATTCAACTCTACTCTACAATAGTCTTTAGACAAAGATTTATAAGAGGAAGAATATCATAATTATCAAGAGACCCATCCCCTATTTCTGGAGACCCAACTTGGTACTGGATATGCGTTTCCGGAAACTTCTTGATGCATAATGTGTTTTTGCTTGTGATTTCCGGAGTCTCCCAACCAAAAATTGACGTCTCATAGAAAGTTTAAGGCATAATGTAATAAAAAGGCAAAAAAAATTAAAACAAACAAATAAGATAAGCTTGCAGCAAAGCAAAATCATAGGAAAAGGACTATTAAGGAAACAGTTTCGCAGGAAGATAAAAATCCATGCAAAGTTATAATGACCGGATCTATTGACAGTGTAGACTTTTTGAGAGGATTGATTTCTTATCATTGTAATAGTCTAAAGAAGTTGACAATACTGAATGTGCTCAACATCTATATTAACTTGCTTTCACTAAATAATATAGACTGGCTGTGGTATCAGCAATATAAGAAATTTTAATTTCAATTTTTTTTCAATTTTAAAGTTAACATTAAACTTTACCATTGTTCTTGTTTTAAAAGTTCCCTATCATGATATGTTTGGAAATTATTAAATTATGTTTTAAAAAAATTGGCGTCCCCATGTACCCTATCTCCTATTTTTGAAAATTAGTCGTACCAGCACCAATCTCCGGAGTCTCCTAGTACCCTGTCTCCTAATAACCTTGAAGAAAATTTATTGCTATAGGAAAAAATATTGAATCTTATAAGGAAAATAGGAAAACAATCTAAAATATTGAGTGCATTGAGAATCGCCTAAATTCTACCTTGTCAAAACTAACCTAGGCTATAGAATTGTTAAAGAGGGCTTGTTTTTTATTAAGGGAAAACAAGTTTTGAGGGGACCAGAAACCTCGTACACTAGGTTTTGAAGGGACCCGGAACCCTCAGATTTTGCCACGATCTGGAACCTACAAAGAAACTTTTGCTAGTAAAGATACACACTTTAAATCAGCAGATCATATCAACCAAACTGGCAAGTGCCAACCAGACTAAAAGAAAATCATTATAAAATCGGTTGGCAACATAACCTAAGCTTGTGTCAACTCAACTCATCCTTAACATCGACACTATTCATTACGTGGTGGCCAATCTAAAAACTTCAGAGTTTCATCTTTAATGGTGTAGTAGAATCAACCCAAATCTAATTTGACATTGAGTTGGGCATTACCATGAAACCTTCGACTAAAAATTAATTAGTCCTATAAACCTTTTAAATACCAAAACTTTTAGGACATAAACTTGGTTGAACCAGAAAACAATTAATTGATTACCAAAGCTGAAAATAAGTTTTATTGACAATAGCATGGTTAAAATTTAAAAAATACAAAAAATTATTGATCATTCTTATGTCTTGCACAAATAAGATATTATTAGAAACCATCTAGATATTAAAGCAAAGAGAATAGAAGTAGTCTCATGGCAGATCAGAGGTGAAGGATCTATGGTGGCAACGTAGTTTTCTCTGGCGGCAACATTCACTGGCTACACCTCCAAAGCCCTACTTACCTTGGCGACTCCTCTATGTCACCAATGAGAGCCGCCATGTGGCCCTTTTATATTTGTCAAGCGCCACCACAACATCTAGAGACATTCATTCATTTGTTCACCTTTGATTACTAAGCACTAGTAGTACTTCCACATCTATGCCCGTACCCTCAGTCACCGTAAGGTTTGCCATGAGTTTTGCCACTCAGACTGTCATGTTGTCGGTATGGATATATAGTCATTGACATACAGTCAACACGTACAGTCAATGATACACAAACGACACAGTATCATACAGTGTACACATCAACAGTACACATAGTTCATCTGTATGCACACTCAACTAGACATGTCAACAGGATGATTTGCCACATCAGCAATCGCGTAACTCATCCGTACATCCAAATCATTATACAGGCCTAATCGGATTTTGACATGTGTCATAATTCATACGATACAGACAGCCATGTAGGGGGTTTGATGGTTTTGTGATGGTTTGGTGACCATCAAATTTAAGACAATGAAGTGCTGACATCATCCCGTGTCAGTATTTTTTTGGAAATTTTTGGAGCTCCTCTCTAATGAGCTTTTTAGTTTTGCAGTCTAACTTCAAGAGCTCATAACTTGTTCATTTTAGCTCCTTTTTTTGGTACAATTTCTTTTTATTTGGGATAATTTTTCGTTCTCTTCACAGTGGTGGTGGTATTATTTTATTTTGATGGACAAATTTTGACAATTTTTAGTTTTTCATGATTCTACCTCTCCAATCCTCAATTTTGCAACTTCAGAGGCTTCATTTGGGGTCATACGACCTCCTTTTCATGTGTCATTTTTTTGAAAGTGCACAATTTTTTGTTTAATTTCATAATCTATAATCAGTTTGCAGTTATTTTGAGTAGAAATTGTACTTTCAGTATTTGGTCTTTTAGGCCCTATTTGGTACTTGTATTTTGCTTGGATCTTAGTTTAGATCACTTGTAGTATTTGTTGGGTCCCTTATAGCCTATTTAAGGTAGATGTAAATTTGAAATCAGAAGTCCACTTTGGCCTTCTTTACAAGTGGACCATTGTACAGACACTAAGTATAAAGTGCCAAATCATCTTTTTTGAGTGAATTGGGGGGGGTCTCTTGTCTGATTGTGCCTCTCTTTATCTTGCGATCTTTCATTTTTTTGCTATGGGTTCTCCTAAATTTCCACTTTTAACTCCACATAACTATGTTTCATGGAAAATTGATGCATGGAGTAAGCTAACGAAAAAAGATTAACTCACTATATTGATGGAGCTATAACTACACCAGCTGATCCTAAAGCTCACATGGAATGGCTCACTAAAAACATTATGGCTATTGGCACATTGAGGAAATACATATCAAAGGATCTCATCTTTCACATTGACAAGTGTAAAATAGTTATGGAAGCATCAGATGTCTTGGGAAAATTGTATGGTCAAATTGATGAGATTAGAGGTTATCAACTTGATAATGATCTCACCATGTTGGATCCCAAGAACAAATCCAAGATTATGTTACCAAGGCAAATGAGCTAAGAGCACAGCTGAAAGATTGTGGCATTGATAAGAAGGATACACAATTGGTCTACAACCTATTGGGAAAGCTTCCATTAGAGTATGCAACATTTGTTTCTAGCTTCCAAACCCATCGCTTGATAGTGGGTATTTCCTTCACTATGCCTTCATTTGATGCATTCATGGAAATATTGATGTTGGAGCAATCTAAGTTGTTGAGCATGGTAATTCTGAAATCTTCAAAGTCACAAGCTTTGGTGGCTAATAAAGGTAATCAAGAGAATCAAGGAAAGGAATCCAATAAGAAGCAGAAGCAGTCTAAGCCTAAGACACACAACATAAAGTACAATATTACTCTCCACAACATAAGGATTCTACTTTATCCCCTAAGGGAAAATCATTTAAGGAGAGGTTTTGTTTATATTTCAAGAAAAGTGGTCATGATGAGCATTGTTGCCACACTAAGCAAATTGATGTGTCGATCAAGATCCTCAAGAAGAACAACATTGATTTAACATCCACTTATAAGAAGGATTCATCTCCTTCCCCTTCCTCATAGTCAAAAGGTAAGGGACAAGCTCTTTGTGCTACTAGAAGTCATGATCTAGGGGCTTCTCATCATATGGCATCTTTGCAGTCTATGTTCTCTTCATTTGAGCCTTACACCATACCACAAATTTTGATGGGCAATCATACATACATGGATTTGATTGGGAAAGGAACTATTGCCATTTGGGATATCTCCTTCAATGATGTGTTGTGTGTACCCCATTTGACAAACAATCTTCTTTCCATCTATCCAATCACTCATGGGTCAACAAGGAAAACTATGGAGTTCAGACCTGATTCAGTTATCATTAGAGACTTGGAGATTGGAGCTATCTTTCCTATAGGGGTGGTCGATCATGCATCTCAGCTATATTCCTTCATAGATTTTGTTCCTATTGACGAGGATGATTCTTCATGTGTTGATCACACTTCTTGTGATGATTCATATTTCAAGGAGAACTTTGGGTACTTGAACTTGTGTATTCTCACATGTGAACCTATTCTTGCATCTTGTATTTCATCTTCTCCTATTGATATCACACCACCTATTGAACCTAATGATGCAGATATTGCAACATTTTTGCCTTCTTTTGATTCAGTGTAGCACGACATACCTTGTCTTCCAACTTCAGTTCATTGGGATGACTACTTGATAGACATTGCATGTTTGTTTGTGGAGTCCTACATTGTAGATTTGAGAGACATCATTGATAACATTCATCTTCTATTTGATGAAGATGACCCTTCTTCAATTGTTGTGAGGGAAAACTCTAACCCTCTTGTGCATTGTCTACATGATCACTCTTTCGAGGTTTACATGATTGTGGATTTTTATGTACAACACTTAGAGGAGGTCTCTTTATCCTAAGAGGAGACATGTGAGTCTTTGGATCTTGTTCTACATTCATCTCCACTAGATCTTGGATTGCCTTTTTCAACACTGTGTCTCAGTACACCACCTTTGGATGGGTTAACTTTTAGCATCGACATGGGGACACTTGAGCAGTTTTCAGAGACTTCATTCATCATGTGTTTTTTTCCTACATCTTCCCTTCATGATTGGGGAGTCTTCAAGGATACACCTTTGTTTTTGTTTCTTCCTAAGGGGAGGAATGTGGTTCGATGTTCATGGAGCAGTTTCTTCTTTCACTTTTGAGATTCTACCATTGGTGCAGATTCTACATTGAGGGGAGGCTATGTAATGCCCCTCTAACTCAGTATAAATAATGAGGTATCATGAAACTCAAAATTTAACATCGAGGAAAACAAGCAAGTGTATTTGATATCTTAGTTAATATTGATGATGTTAAAACATTTATAGGATAACTATTTGATCGCTATCCAATATTAACAAAATTGTTTATAGTATTCATTAGGAGGATTAAAAAGACAAGCAAATAATTATTTTAAAATTATTAATTAATGATTAAATTGATTCTGAATGTTTTCTAATATTTAATTAATTTTTAAAATTATAAATTAAGAAATTATAATAATAAATAAATGTATAATATTATATTTAGAAAACTTATATATGTGTATATATGTAATAAATCAAAACTAATTAATATATTGTAAAGATTTTTATGAATTTAAATAAAACTTAGTTTATTCATATTTTAACAATAAATAAATAAGGAAAGAAGTTTTATTAAGAAGCTTTCGTCTGTTTTAATAAGGAAAGTAAAAATAAAATTAAATAAGAAAGTTCAAAAAGTAATTTCTTTCTTTAAAAGTTTTAGAACTTAAGTTCTCGAAAAGCATGGGATTTTTTTAAGGAAAGTTAACCTTTTCAGGGGAGGACTACCGTAAGTTTGTTAAAAAAAAACAAAAAAATCTTGGAAAACGGAACTGGAAAAACTTCAGAAAGGAGATAGTATGGATATTTTCCTGTATTTTAGTAAAGGTTTCGTTAGGTTTTGTGCGTTCCGTAAATATTTGGAAAATTTCAAAAGCTCTTTGCAGATAAAGTTTTTTTTGAGATTTGAGATGGGCAGAGAAAGAATAGAACTGAAGAAAATCGAGAAAACAACAGCAAGGCATGTCACTTTCTCGAAGTGGAGGAAGGGTTTAATAAAAAAGGCGAAGTAACTTTCCATTATGTGCGACGTAACTTTCCATTATGTCGGGCTTATTAGTTTTTTTTGCTCTTCGAGTACTCGAATTCCACATGCAATTTGCGACTCTGAAAGGAGAAGAAAGATCAATCAATGAGATCCCGTCTTTTTGAAGTATTTTGTCAAACACATCACGTAAGTAGTCTGCAATCCCAAAATTTTGACATCATGTTAAGTTTGCAATAGGATAAGAGTTCTCGTTTTGTTTTGAATACAATATCATTTCATCATTATTTTGTTTTGCATTTTAATATATGGTTAAAATAATTTGTTTTGCATTTTAATATATGGTTTCAGAATTTATTTACGTCGTAAATAAAGAGAAAGAACATGAATTGGTATGCCTCTAGAATATGGTGATTAGTTCTTTAATAGAAATGATAAATCAACAAAATTGTTAAATAATTAATTTGGGTGTTTATTAAAGAAAGCATTATTATTCTATAGCTAGTTTTGTAATTTTTTAATTTTTTTTAAATTCAATTACTAGTTTAGTGCTTTTTGGATTATAAATAAAGTCCAAAAGACTAATAGTGGAAGATTATTATATATTTTAAAGAACATTAAGTTATCAATGTCTATTAGAGGTTATTAGTGGAATGGCTTAGAGTTTTACTTGCTAAGCAATGGCAATGAATTCTAATTATTGACATAATCTCTATAGAGTTCACATTCCCAACAAGGACGCACCATAAGCATTTCATAATACAATTAGTGATATCATATTCATGTACTTCTTGATAGTCTTAGTCAAACTTTTCTCAATCTTGTGAAATCATCATTGGATAAGTGCTAACATTATGATAATAATATATATATGATTGCTTTAGTTATAATACTAAATTTGTATTCTTAGTATAAGAAAAACATATATACATATTATGATTAGAAAACTTTTGTTTCCATGAAATAGTGAAATGGAATATTTTATTCCAAAGGATGTTATAGAGTTAATGTTATGAGGAAATCTAGACTGTTAAGTTGACTTTGGTTTTTTTTAATTTATTTGATGAATCTTTAAAGTACAATTGTTATCGTTTTAGGATTTTTTGAATATTGATATGTTAACACACACAACACACACACACACACACACACACACACAAACACACACACACACACACACACACACACACACACACACACATACAAGGACCTTAGAAAGTTTAGATTAGGAATTAAGTTTTCCAAGATAAGACCTTCTAGGCACCGCCTAGCATTATATTTTGTTTGTTGTTGAAAGATAGCCTAGTTGGACGATCATAAATTATTTGTCAATTTGTATCAAGGATATCTTGTGGAAAAGACAATATTTCATTACCGTGGATTTAATAGAAATTTAAGGATATCTTGAGATTTAATAGAGAATCGTGGGATTTTGGTAAAATGAATCTTGCTTAGAAATCATTAGATTCTTTCTTTAGACAAATTGAAGAAGTGATGCTCTCTCCTTAAATTAGGTATAGTTGTGATATAATGACTCCTATTTCACTGAATTATATTTCCAGAAATGATCTATGCTATGATTCTTTCTATTGGATTATACTATATGGCACATGCATGTTATTACTTGAATTGTTTTTGAAGTAGTTCATTTCCTTTGATTATGATTGGGTTTTCCTTTGGGATGTTGATTATGGTCTAACAATTAAGGATGACTCTCACTTGAGATCTACCTATATAACTTAAGAAATTTGTCCAAGTCATATGTTTGTCATTATAGTTGGGTGTATCCTACCAAAATCATACTGATGTGTATCTCTATTGAATCATGATAGAAGGACCTTGCATGTTCATGAGTTAAGGAATCTGTCTCCCTTCAGCCTAATAGTAGCAAATGTTTTAAACAATAGGTTGTTACTTGTAAATATTTTATATTTGATTTGGCCATGGAATGTCTACTTGTGGTGCCTCCATGTGAGATGTTATTTGATCTTGGAACAACATTACTTGTCTATTTATTCCTTGTATATTGAATGGTTATTAAAGTTACTCAATAGGGTCAGATATGTCTCTTGTGCATTGATCTCATGTTGTATATAACATATGATTGGTGCTTATATACTATACCTGATCCATATAAGTGTATTGTTTCGAGTATCATTGTAGGTGTTCCCATGTGTGATTAATCTTTTTATCTTAAGATTCATCTCTGTTTCACCTAAGTGGGTGACAACCGACAAGAGAACTATCTGGGGTATGAGGCCATAGAAAGGGTTGCGTACCCATTAGATTGTTATAATTTTTTTAAGTCAAACTATGAATTCTTTGCGCATTCATGTAGGCAAGGCCATCTATGATGAGCCACCAAGACTATAGGTCTAGCTCTTAGGTTTGTCTCTTTTGAGTTGTCTGGTCTTAACACTCATTCTATGTAATATGTTTACCGTTGTCAGATCATTGGTAGATGTTTGATCTAGTAAAGTTATTGTATGTTTTAACCTATTGAACATATATCTAACATGTGATAGATATAATGTGTGAATCTAGCAGTGTAGGCTTGAGTGCAGGAATGTGCGGCAGGTCGAGACATGTGATGTACCGAAAAGTGAAATCTCAGGTATGAGGTGACTGGTTTGTTAGTTGATTGTTGTTTTAATCAGAATTTAATATGTTATAGTGTGTATAATCATAATCTTTTAGTAATTTTGTAATGTGATAGTTCTTAAAAAAAATTGTTGCTACTTTTAGTGATGTTTGCTTGAGTAAAAGTGGGCATTACAAGCTACTTGGTCTCTTTTTCTTCTCTCATATCGGGGGGACTTTTTCCTCACATGGAATTTTGTCCTTCACATGCTTCTTTGAGAGTTCTTTGTATAGTTTTCGGTGGGGGGGTTTCCCATTGGATTTTTCTCTCTTCCCCCACATTTTACGGATATGCCCTTCTTTCTTGCAGAGAAAACATGCATTCAATCCTCCAAGCATTTCAATCAGGCAGACAAATGTGTCTCCATTAATATCTAAGTTTAAAGCTGGTGGGATGTCGATTTTGGGCTTAATTGAGACAAGCATTCTTGCATCTAGGTTCAGTACCAACCAAGCAATTTCATCTATCTGGGTCATTTTGCCAAATGGTTCCATTAATTGGGGAAGGAAACACCATAAAAAGGGGGGGACATCTTTGAGGATGACCCATCTAGGAGAGGATAATGCAAGGACTTCCTCATTAACCGCCTCTAGACACCAGGCTAGGGCTCAAAAAGAGGTATTCCCAACCATCCAGTACTAGCATTTAAGTGCTACCAATTGGGCTTCATATGAGTTAAAGAAAATGAGAAAAAGACCTCTTTGTATTTGTCTACAGAACGTGATTTTAAGCCCTAATTTGAGATTCCATAGATTGTGAAACCAGTCGTCTACAAATTTCCTAGGTGGGCATTTTTGAGCATCAACACAGGCAAAAAATATGGCACTGTCACATAACCTATGTTTTTCCAAAGCAATCTCATTTAACATTTCTGAATTTGGTGAAATACAGAAGGGGTCTGAGGTATTGCAAGCGGACTTACCTTCCTTACTGGGTCCTTCATCTACAGGAGCCTTAAGGAAGTGCACCGACGAGTGGACTCCATCTGCAAGCGGAGTGACGGTCTCGACGAAGGACTTTTTTAGGGTTGGTATAGTTTGCGGTGTGGGTTTAGGGTTATTGTTATTAACTCCGTCTGACTCTAGCTCCATTAGAAACTAGGGTTAGGATCACGCGGGGTGGGCGGATGGACGGAGTTAACCGTAATAAATGCAGAGTAGAGTAATTAAAACAAGTAAATGGGCGAGATAGGAGGTGCAAACCGAGTGGAGGAGATTAACCCTTCCACGTAGACATCGAGGTACTCCTGACAGTGCCTGCGTGCCTCGATCCTACTTCCTTCTTCAGGGCGCGGTCGAGAGCATCAAAAAATCGTAGAGCAGAGCCATCGATTGGCATTTTTTTTTAAGTTAGGATTAGAGTCATGATATCATATTTGTTTTGAAGCATATATAAGGATTATCTATTATATTTTAATATTATCATATCATCTTATGCTATTGTTTTATTACATTATTATTAAATTTAAATACTTTTATTATATTATGATTATAATTTTAAAATATTATAATTACTTATAACATCTTATTGTTATTATTATTTGTTTTTATTATTATATTAATATTTTATATTTTTGTATTTGTGCAATAAAAATATTATATTATTATTTTTATAATTTTAAAAGTTACAAAAAATATTTTAAAAACTTATCTTGTACCCATAAAAATAACCACTTTGCCTACATGTAAAAGAAAAATCTCCACAATCATCATTTGCTTAATTTTCAAATGGCAACCAGGAGACAAGAGAAGAAAGAGAAAGAGAGATAGATATATGATTTAATAGTGATGATAATTTATAGTATGTCATAATAAACATATAGCAAGAAAAAGAAAGGTGGACTTTTCAATGCCACTTTTGAGGTAATCAATTTCTACGCTTTATTTATATTTTTTTCAATATAATAATTATTCTTTAATGTGTATTACTATAATAAATATTTTATTATATTTTAGCAAGTATACCAAGAGGTAGGGGGTTGTGAGTATTTTATTATATTTTAGCAAGATTACCAAGAGACAAGGGTACTTGAAGACTCTGGTATCGATGCTGGTACAACTGATTTTCAAAAATAGGAGACTGGTGTACTTGGAGATGCCATTTAAAAAAAATATAATTTAATAATTTCCACAAAATATCATGGCAGAGAACTTTGAAAACAAAAACAATGGTAACATTTAACATTAACTTTAAAATTGAAATTAAAATTGCTTATATTGCTGATCCCATAAATAGTCTAAATTGTTTCATGAAAGTAAGGTAATATTGAAATTAAAATTCCTTATATAGCTGATTAAATAACAAAGATAATTTCTCTTTAGACTATTACAATGATAAGAAATCAATCATCTTAAAAAGACAACGTTATCAATAGATGAGATAATTATAACTTTGCATGGATTTTTGTCTTTCTATGAAATAATTTCCCCATTAGTCAATTTTTGGTTGGAAAACTTTGGAGATAGCAAAAGATGACAACCAAAAGAGCCCCATGCCTCAAGAATTTTTCGGAGACATCTCTGTCTCAGGAGACGAGTCTCCTCGTAACTATGTATTTTAGCTATTTATAATTTTTTTTAATATTCCTAAATTATATATGATTTAAACACAAATTAAAATAAATTATGAAAAGAAATCAATTTTAAAAATATCTCACTCTTGTGTGTTCCTTTTGAACCTATGTCCTTGATTTGAATTCTTATAAATTAACTTAAATAGTATTGTATTAAGATAAATAGTATTGTATTAGCTAGCCATGAAATGGTAATCACCTATTTTATATATATGTGTTTTATGTATAAATGTAGTAACATTAATATTAGTTTCACTTTTTCTTTTTCATTTAATTTAAATATATTTTTGTAGTCTTCTAATAATTAAAAATAATATTAAAATTTAATGGTATAAGTTAATCAAAAATTTAAATGAAAAATAATATTAAAATTTAAATTAATGGTACAAGTTAATAAAAAATTTAATGGAAAATAATATTAAAATTTGAATATATAAAAAATTTAATGAAAATAATATTAAAATTTGAATATATATATAAAAATTTAATGAAAATAATATTAAAATTAGAATATATATATATATATATATATATATATATATATATATATATATATATATATATATATATATATATATATATATAATATATATAAATATATAAACAAACATTTGAAGAAATATAAAATCCAAATTTTTTATGCTAATTAAAATAAGGCCACCACCCCTAAACCTAATCCCTTAATATACATTCTATATTTACTTTAATAAATATTAAAAAATAAAGTATAAATTTATTGTTGGGGGAATATAATTTTTTAATAGTTCTAATAAAATATATATATATACAAACATTTGAAGAAATATAAAATCCAAAATGTTAAGAAAGAATGTTAAAAGTTTTTATAATAATTTTAAGAAAATAACTTTATTTTTATGCTAATTAAAATAATGCCACCACCCCTAAATCTAATCCCTTAATATACATTCTATATTTACTTTAATAAATATAAAAAATATATATATAAATTTATTGTCGAGGGAATATAATTTTTTTTAATAGTTCTAATAAAAAATTTATATTTTATACTACTTAAAATAAATATGCTAAGCCCTATCATTACAAACCTATAGTTGGCAAATTCTGAAAACAAAATACTCTGTATAGATAAAAATAAAAAAGACAACAAAATGCACCCTTTATGTGGATCTAACACGGACTATATTTGGGATTACGTTGATGGCAACATATTATACCATAGTAGCAGTTAATGAAATTAAAAGTAAAAACGTGCACAACTTTACACCGTCCGAAATTGAACGGAGAAAGTGAAAAAATAATCAATGAAATGAGATAAAGACTTTCCCGGGGTAAGACTGCAGATGACTCTGGTGGGATTCCCCATCAAATAAAGTCTATCAGCTAATCTAATAATTTAATATTCTACTTTTCCAAAGAGTTAGAAAGGTAACAAAAATGTTCCTTCATCGGTGTGTTAAACTGAACAGCTTAAAGTGCGAAAGGTTACCTTTGTCACAACGTTTATGAAAACATGAACCGTACGAAAAAAAAGCTGAAAGCTTTGTCGCAGTTTTTAGGAAAAAGCAAACTGTTCGAAAGACATGTTTAAAAAGTGATTTTGTTGGGGATTTGTAGGACTTTTTAACTCTCCAACTCTAGGATTCAAGACTTCCAGGATCAGTTCATGAAAAATAACTTAAGACCAGCTCGATTAAAAAAGTAAAGGCAATTCTATCCTAAACCCTAAACAATGATTCATGTATTTAGTGGCGGTTTATGTGACAAGTTACCAATGAATGGCTATGGACAAGCATAAGTGGCGGATATTGTCATTTCAAAATAACAGTAAATTCAAATGTATCACAGCGTCTGAAAACTTACAGACAGGGTCGAAGTTAATCGCATTCACAAAGTGAAGGACTTAGTACGTAGATTATGTCGAATCACTCATCAATTCTATAAAGAGGGGATTTTTAAAAGATTTTGGGAAAGAGGAATGGCACCTGCAACTTAAGAGAGACTGCCTACATTTGATACTCTTTCTAAACTATGGATGATTTTTTTTATTTTTTTTAGATATCGTCTTTTTGTTACAATCTACTATAACATGTTGAATAACTGCATAATTTAGCTCTTGGTGTTATATTACCGTTTGTTATAGCTGCCATGTTGCTGTAACTGCTGTTACAATGTATTCTATATATCTTAATCCAAGGAAAAATAAGTGCTATTACCGTGTCATTGGGCTGAGTATTATGAACAAGGGAAAGGGGAATCAATTTGTATAGAGAGATGCAATAATTTCAATTCAAGCCCACTCTACAATAAACTTTAGAGACAAAGATTCATAAGAGGAAGAATGGCTATTTCTTTAGAAAAAACTATTGTTTAGGGAAGAACCGTAAGGATCTTACAATGAAAACAATCTAAAATATGGAGTCCATTGAGAATCGCCTATAGTCTACCTTGTCCGAACTAACCTAGGCTACATAATTGCTAAAGAGGGCTTGTTGGTGACAACTGTCCACTTCAGTAAGATCCCTAACATTTTTTATGTGTTTCTACAGTAGATTATGTGTTTAACACAACTCATCCCTAACATCGAGACTAGTCTTTAGGTGGCGGTGCCAATCTGAAAACTTCAGAGTTTCATCTTCTATGGTGTAGCAGAATCAACCCAAATCTAATTTGACATTGACTTGGTCATTGACACAAAACCTTAGACTAAAAATTAATTAGTCCTGTAAACCTTTTTAATATCACAACTGTTAAGGAGATAAACATGGTTGAACGAGAAAACGATTTATCGATTAACAAAGCTTTAAATAAGTTTTATTGACAATAGCATGGTTGAAAATTAAATAAGTACAAAAATTAGTTGATCATTCTTATATCTTGCAAAAAAATGATATTATTAGAAACCATCTAGATATTAAAGCAAAGAGAATAGAAGTAGTCTCATGGCAGATCAGAAGTGAAGGATCTATGGGAAGTCCTATCTTCACCACATAAAATGAAGTGTCCTGGAGTCAAATTTCGATAGGCTTCAACGAAGACAAACACTGCTTCCACATTTGTTCTCCATACAATCATTTTCATAACCTCAACAGTTCTAAACAATGTTTTCACAGTTTCGATGTGCAACAGCCCAATACGATATTTCTACACTCTTTTCTGAAAGTCCTACTTCCGATTCAGCCTTTTGATCTTACGTTTAGCTTTGATGCTCGTTTCTGAGAGTGTTTGTTTTATTTTTAGTTTCTAAGCTTATTTAGAAATAGCCTTAATGATAGATTCACTCGAAATATGTTGTTAATGTGTTAAAATTATGGAATGAAGTATAAACAATTATGGCCGCAATAGACTAATAAATCAGTGACAGCATTGAAAGGCGATTTTGGAAAAGAAATTAGACTTGTATAGTTTGAAGGAAAGGGCTTACCAGAAGACAATCACAAATTGAAGCTGCTATGACTCAGGGGCCTTAATGCATATAAGCTGCAATCACAGATGACAATATTGTAACGAATAAGTATATTAAATAGCCAAAGGGAAACCCGAACATAACTAACTCTCTAAGTCATGACATGTATGCCCAGAAGCGTTTACTCACAGTTTCTTCTGTAAACCTCCTCCTTACCCAAATTCAAAGTTTGTAAGGAAATACCTCATCTATTTCGAAGGAAGATTATGCCTTACTATATAAAGCAGAAGGCTTCCGACAAAAAGACCATACAGTGTTATACTCATCCATCTTTAAACTGTAGCTTTAAGTTTATCAAAACTTCGAATTAGAAAATTACACAACCTTGAAATCTCTTGTTCATGTAAGTGCTTTCATTGAAAGTCAGTATGTGCTTATTATCATAGGTTATTGAATCAAAGATTGATGTTTCTAATGAATTATGAAGAATGTTAGAGTAGCAAGATGTTGCAATTCTTACCACGTCTACAAGTTTACCTTGGGAGATAAGGTTAGGATAACCTATCCATCTCAAGTCACATATCTTATGTATACATGGTATGGTATATAATTGACATAATCTTATTGTAGGAGTTAAAGCAACATCTAGCTAGATATGGAGATAAAAAATATAGTGAGATGTATTTTTATTTTTTTTGACAATGAATAAGATAATATATGTGTAGGTTTTCTAGCAGAGGCTCAAAAAATAAACTTGTTTCACAAGCACAAGTAAAAGATCTTATTTGTTAACTAGGTCTAGGAAAGCATTGATATCACCCTTAATCCATCTTCATGATATACCATATGTGACCTTCTACATGATATGAGAGAAATGGAAATCCTTGATAACTACTAAGATCTTACTTGTTTTTTTTTTATCAGTAAAGGCAGGGCCAGATTTGTATTAATATTTGTTTATGGTGAAAATGGATAACAATAATAACGATATTGAAAGGCTAAATGAATTCAACCGCAAAACCCTAGCCTAATAACAACAAAGATCCACCATAACATATGAAGATTATCTAAGACAATGCAAATCAAATGAAATCATAAAGATTATACCATCACATGTCCAATAGGGTTTGGATCTCCATTCTTCCTATCTCCATTGATTTTGCTTGATATATTTGCTCTCAGATTTTATGTGCACAAGAGCTCAACAAAGAACTGAATGTGGTTGCAAGTAGGATTGCATATGCCAAGTAGTCAATTGATCAAGTAGTTAGGTAGTTAGGATGATTGATTATGAAGGAAGCATCTCCTTATATAGAAGACGCAATATGAAATGGAGGGATAAGATTGAGAGGTGTAAAAGGAGGTCGGCTATGATTAGAGGGTAGGTAAAAGAAATAATAA
This sequence comes from Cryptomeria japonica, assembly GCF_030272615.1. Taxonomy (NCBI): domain Eukaryota; kingdom Viridiplantae; phylum Streptophyta; class Pinopsida; order Cupressales; family Cupressaceae; genus Cryptomeria; species Cryptomeria japonica. Next base: position 161,106,527 of record NC_081411.1, read on the forward strand.
AATAATGAAAGGGGTAGGTAGTGTAGAAATTAAGAGATGAATGACATGTGTTATGGGTAGAAAAGGTTAATGAATTAGTTAAATAAATAAAGATTTATTTAATTAATAGAAGAAGTGGGATTAATTAAATAAATAAGATATTTATTTAATTTAGGAAAAGGATAATTTAAATAAACAAATGTATTTATTTAAATGAGAAATAAGGCTAGAAGAGGATAAATGAATTAATTAAATAAATAAAGATTTATTAAATTAATAGAAGAATTAAGCTTAGATAATTAAATAAATAAAATATTTATTTAATTAGATTGGACAATTTTAGATGTTTACATTTTGCCCCTCTTTGAGACAATGCGGCTTGTCATGTTGTTTCAAAAAAGATAAGATGAACTAATACAGAGTTGCCCCAAGATGGGAATGATATGCCCCCTCAAGAGATTGGATGAAAAAATGTTTGAAAAGATCACAGACAATCTCTCGATAAGAAAGACGGGATAGAATGGACTGACTAGATAAAGTGACAGAGTCACGGGATAATGAAGACTGACTCGGGAAACAAGGGCTAGGGCGGTCTATAAGATAGACCATGAGGGAAAATACATCCTTATTATCATCCACACATCCAAGAGATTAGAGTGCAGAGCGAGAATAGAGCAGCAATAGTCAACAGTGATGGCCTTTGTTCACAGATTCGACCGTGTTCGTCGATTTCAGAGGCCAGCAAAGGCAGGAGAGTTGGTAAGTACCACAAAACCTCCTTGTACTTTGTGGCATTTATTGTTGTCATTAATGCATGCTAGATAGGGTAATAAATGCACTTAGAATAGGGCCCTAAAAAATGTCAAAAATGCCTAGGCACGTCTGCGTTGGTGCCAGGCGCGTCTGTGCTCGCTAGGCACGTTTGTGTTTGTGCTAGGCACGTCTGTGATGGAAAACGCGTCTGTGCCGAATGCGGTCGCGTCTGTGCTATGTAGGCATGTCTATGCCAAAAAGGCACATCTGTGTCGCCCAAGCATGTCTGTGCAGAGCATAGGCGTGTTTGTGTGTTTCAGGCGCGTCTGTGTAAAACAGGCACGTTTATGCAGTCTTCAAGCATGTTTATGTTAGGAAAATGCATTTGTGTCAAAAAAATGTGAATTTGTGTCTTCTAGGTCAAATCAGCAGTTCTGAGATGAACATACGCTGTTGATTGGATAAGTTGCTGAGAGGATACATTCAAACAGGTCCTCAAGGGAAGACTAGAATAGATCAAGGCACTTTGTGATGAACAATGAGTACAAAGATATAGTACTTTGTGATGAACAGGGAGTACTAAAATATGAGCAGCACTTTGTGATGAACAGTGAGTGCAAATGTGAGTAGCACTTTGTGATGAACAGTGAGTGCCAAACATGTAGTACTTTGTGATGAACAGGGAGTACCACTAGGATAGAAGCAACACTTTGTGATGAACAGTGAGTGTCACTAGGATAGATAGCCATATGCACTTAGATAAAAAGTAGCATTTTGTGATGAATAGTGAATGCCACTATGACTGACATGATTGATTTGCTTGACTATAGGAGTATTTGCCTATGTTGGAGTCACGAGAGAGATTCCCATCAACTCAAAGATTGCGACCTGAGTTGACAGCCGAGGACCAAGCTATGATTGAGGCTATGGGATTGAGACATATTCTATATGTGCCTAAGTTTCGGGCAAACATGGGATTGCTGACTGTGTTGGCTGAGAGATGGCACTCAGAGACTTGTATGTTTCATTTGTCGATGGGGGAGATGACAGTCACCCTCGAGGATGTATACAGGATCCTGAGGATACCGATCGATGGGGAGCTAATTTCCTACGATCGAGATGGAGACAGGGAGGCCCTGAGATGAGTGTTTTGGGACCCAGGACTGGAGATGAGGGTAGGACATGTGGCTTGGGACACCATGACTGCTACAGGATTAGCACTGCCAGCAGTGATAGGAGGAGCGATTGGTGGATTCTTGTGTCCTGATAGAGCGATACGAGGGTTGGTTGTGGGCTGGGGAGGTGCATTAGAGACACTGGTGACACAACACACCAGATATGCCTGGGGACCGTGTGTCCTAGCACACCTGTATTACGAGCTACATCAGTTTGTGTACCATGGGTCAGTGGGATTGGGCTGCGGGGTCACATTGTTACAGGTGTGGGCCTATGAGCATCTGCAAGTGACGAGACCGATACATTTCAGGGGCAGAGGTCACAGACGCAATTTTGTACACTTGTACGACATGATCACTTCACAGCCACGGACTGGCAGGTTAGAGCACTGGCGGCGGGTGATTGATGACATTGATATGGTTATATGGAGGCCATACCTAGGATGTGAGCAGTGGGAGGATGATGCAGTAGAGTTGCCCTACACCTTTCGGAGTAGGTATCTGATTGGGTGGACACCCTATGTACTAGAGAGCCAGCTAGCGGATAGGGTGGGCAGGTAGTTCGGCAGGATCCAGCGGATGCCACGGGGTTCAGGCATGTATGCACGGACTGTCAGGGATCAGTCGCAATTTGGGCCCTTATTATCATATGATCAGGCTATTACACAGCTAGTGGAGATGATGCCCTTACCCTGGGACATGTGGCCAGAGATTGAGGATGTCGGCATGGATGCCGAGTACACAGCATACTGGGCCGAGCATCCATTCCCACGCCTGATGGATCCAAGAGAGCTACTAGATGGAGATGGTGGTAGGGATGGTGATGATGATGGAGATGATGGGGTTAGAGGCCAACGAAGGAGGAGGGGGGCAGTTGGAGAGAGGAGGGTGGCACCATGGAGGGAGGGTGGAGAGGACAGGCAGGCTCGGGTGGTGAGAGGTCGTGGTGGATTACCGCTATAGGTGCCAGTAGCACAGGGTCCTAGACAGGTGCAAGTACAGGGACAGGTACAGGGTCATACAGGGACAAGCACAGGGGCAGGCACCCATACAGGGGGAGCCACAGGCAGAGCCATAGGGGGCTGAGGCAGAGGAGGATGAGCTGACGGAGCTGAGGGAGATTTGCTAGGGACAGGTAGATGAGATCTAGGACTTGGAGAGGGAGAGGGATAGGCTCAGGAGGCGGCTCAGAGATACTGAGTGGGAGCAAGATCAAGCCATTCAGCACTACACAGAGGCTGAGACAGCACTGAGGGCTAGGAGGCAAGCGGCAGACGACATAGGGGCTGGATATGCCTATATTCTGTGAGCAAGGGAGGAGATTTCCTACTGGTGGGATCTCTATTATGGTGCAGTGCCAGCGGATCAGCGGGCGAGGAGCTTCCATAGACCATCGCGGACAACGACAGCTACGGGAGGGAGCCGGAGGAGATAGGCATCTAGTGGTGGGGTTATGGGTCCTCCACCACCACCAGATAGAGGGGACAGGAGGGATGATCCTGGGGCGGGTCCTTCGAGGGCTCAGATTCTGTCGAGGCCAGGTGGCTCCGAGGGAGGGAGTTCATCATAGTCGTAGAGGGCTCCCTATGAATCAGTATTGTATCATTTTTGTATGATGATGTAGACACCTTCGGGTGATTGTAGCCATATGATTTTGACATCATTGTATCATGACACTTATGATTATATATATGAGATGATTCATCTTTGCAGTAGCTATATGCATGTGTACCTATGTGATGAGATGTTCTTATGTGATGGTTATGATATGGATGCAAATATGTATATGATGCAATGCAATATATATATTTTTTTGTTCTTTTATGTTTTATATGTGTATGCAAATGTAAATGTGAATGTATTTAATGCAGATGAATAAGATAATGCAACTGTAAATTGTGCTAATAGGTGTTTGTGCAGGATGTGATGCAGTTGTGATATCTATATGTATGTATGGAATGCTTATATGTGGTAATGCAAGTGCAACTACATGAAATGCAAATGTTTTTGGTGTGTCATTATACTCAGTCATATGATAGCAGGCTACGCGGACTTGAGAAGGACAATGGAAGTCAATCAAGAAAGGGGAATAGAAGATAGAAGATATGAAAGTGAAAGAGCTTCTTGTGCATTATCATCATTGAGTTTTATTATGGCAAGTAGGTTATGACAATCGAGGCATATGTTTGACCCAGAAAGTCATTGTACCTATTTGCATGGAGATAAGACAGTCTCAAACAAGGAATGCCCCAGTTCATACTAGACTCACAATGTCCTCATATCCTTGGACAAGTCAAAGCATTACTAAGAGACAATCCACAGACAACAAATAAAAAAATAGGTGACGATACCCCATCCTCACCTTTCTAGTCAAAGACATCCTAGAAAAGCTAAAAGACATGTCACCAAAAGATAAAATTAAAAGAAAACCATGACTCGACACCAAAATCCACTGTAGTCCTCAAGTTTAATGTCTCTTATCACTTGTATAAGTCTTATTTGATTGTGGTCACAATGTTTACTTTCACAAAAAGGATAGCACTGAACCATATGTTGTCTAAGTCTGTTGAAAGATTTGATTTGTTGAAGCCCATTGTTGCTGCTGTCTCATTTGAAACTGACTGAATCCATGAAACTGATACTTATTGCGGAGAAGAATGAAACTTTATTGTGGATTGGCGATGCAAGATGCTGCTTTATTGCGGATTATGCGCAGATAGACTGAAGGAAGCTGGAAGAAACTGTACTCCTCGAAACATGTGATGTTCTTAGTTCCACACCCATTACTAGACGTAGGATTTGCCTTAGCCACAGATAGGATCTGATTTATTATGGATAGAAAGGAGTGAAAAGGGAGGTTTGTTATGAATGGCTAACCAATCTTGGGTAGATCAATAACAAGCCATGATGGGAATGTGTAAAGTTTATTATGGATGGATAGGATGTGAGTGTGTGCAAAGTGAAAGGATGAAATGAGAATCCTGAAGGAGGGAGGAGCAATGTCTCTACGCATGGCGTTGGTGACCCAGTTTTCACCATGGTACTTGCCTAGGGCACCACCAAAGTGGTTCTCACCATTGGATGAAATTATTTCTCTTTACTTTTTTGATTTTTTCAATTATTTTTTGTGTCATAAGGCGCCTGTTTGTCAGGTTTTCACCAAGTAACAATTTTGTTGTTTTATAATTTTTTTTGTATTTTTGAATTTTTTGATTTTTTTTGTATTTTTAAAATTATTTATTTTTTTGTATTTTTGAAGTTTTTGATTTTTTTTTGTATTTTTAGATTAGGATATTCCAAAGAGCTATGTGTAGAACCTGCGAAGGTGCATGCTGTTGATAGGATCCTCCAAAGGTTCACCTTCTGTAGTTGAGAGCTGATATGCCCCAGATCCATATGTTGCTGTAATGATGTAAGGACAAAACCAGTTTGATTCAAACTTGCCCTTCTTCTCTCTGTCTTGCTGATTTTTGGGGTTTTCTCTGAGAACCAAGTCACCTACCTCAAACATGCGAGGCTTGACCTTGTGATTATAGCTGCGACTCATTCGTTGTTGGTAAGCCTTGAGATGATTAAAAGCAGTTTGTCTTCGTTCATCCAGTAATTCAAGCTCTTGTAAGCGAGAGAACCTATAGTCTTCATTAGTGATGATGTTTTGTAAAGAGACCCATAAAGAGGGTAGCTCAACCTCAATAGGAAAGATGGCTTTAGCGCCATAGACAAGTGAATAGGGTGTAGCTCCTGTAGGTGTGCGGACACTTGTGCAGTAGGCCCAAAGTGCAGGATTAAGTTGAATATGCCAATTATGGCCAACATCGTCGACTGTCTTTTTTAGGATTTTAAGGATTGTCTTATTAGACACCTCAGCTTGACCATTACCTTGGGGGCAATATGGCGTGGAGAAACGATGGGAAATATGGAAGCGGTCATAGAGTTCACGAACATCCTGATTTTTGAAGGGACGCCCATTATCAATGATAATGGAAACAACAATACCGTATCGGCAAATGATATAGTTGAGGATGAACGTAGCAATCTATTTTGCAGTGACTTGTGTGAGAGGTACAGATTCAATCCATTTTGTGAAATACTCTGTGGCAGTGATAATGAATTTATGACCATTGGAAGAAGGAGGGTAAATCTTGCCTATGAGATCGAGTCCCCACTGACAAAAGGGCCAAGGAGACACAACTGGTTGAAGTTCTTGTGCTGACGCATGTATAAGGTCTCCATGAATTTGACATTGCTTACATTTCTTGACAAACTGATATGAGTCCTTTTCCATATTGGGCCAGTAATATCTAGTCCTGATGAGTTTCTTGTCTAAGGTAGGACCACTAGCATGTGGACCACATATCCCTTCATGTACTTCACGTAACGCAATCTGAGCTTTGTTGCTTTCTAAACATATAGAAGAGTGCCATCTAGACCTCGCCGGTATAGGATATCAGCTAAAATGATGTATCGAGAAGATTGGCGAATGAAAGTGTGACGTTGGTTATTGGATAAATCAGGAGGTAAGGTATTGTCACGAAGATATGTGAAGATGGAACCATATAACTGGGACTCAGGACCGACGACACATATCATCTCAGTAGGAATGATTTCATATGAAGGAACCAACAGGTTATCCACTAAGAACTCATAGCAGGTCTCAATTGGAGGTAGATCGATCAGTGAAGCAATTGTAGCCATGGCATCTGCGGCTTGATTCTGCTTTCTTGGTATCTACTCAAAGTCTATCTTTGTGAAGTGTTGTTTCAGGTCATCCACCATTTGTTTGTAAGGCATTAATTTTTCATCTTTTGTTTGGTAATCATTAGTTGCTTGACGGATTACAAGTTGAGAGTCCCCAAAAACATGAAGTTCCTGGATCCTCCACTGAATTGCAATCCATAATCCAGTTGTTAATGCCTCATATTCCGCTATATTATTAATGCAAGGAAATGATAAGCGGTATGATTTTGGTATAGAATCCCCTTGAGGAGTTATAAAGAGGATGCCAGCTCCTGCCCCATGCTGTGTGTATGAGCCGTCGAAATATAGTTGCCATGGCTTCACATGTGACATTGTTAAAATGGATTCATCTGGAAATTCAGAACTTAGAGAAACATCATCTATCATGGGAGCATCTGCTAATTGATCTGCGATGACTTGTCCTTTTATTGCTTTTCTGTCCACATACTCGATGTCGAATTCGCTCAGGATCATTACCCATTTGGCTAGTCACCGAGTAAGTGTTGCTTTATTGAGAAGGTATTTCAATGGATCGATTCTTGCAACCAACTCAGTCTTATGAGTGAGCATGTAATGTCATAATTTCTATGAGGCAAAGACCACAGTGAGACATGCACGCTCAATTGGTGTGTAGTTTAGCTCATATCCCACCAATGTGTGATTGATATAATATACTGCTTTTTCCTTGCCCTCAGCAATTTGTTGTGCTAAGAGTGCCCCCAGTGCTATTGGAGTAGCTGATATGTATAGTAACAGAGGCTGATCTGGAACTGGTGGCATCAGAACTGGTGGATTCAAAAGATAATCTTTGAGTGTCTGGAAAGCCTATTGATAGTTATCATCCCATTTGAATTTGATGTTTTTATGTAGCAAGTGCTGAAAAGCATTACACTTATCTGCAAGTTGCGCTATGAATCTTCGTATGGACTGGAGTTTGCCTTGTAAGGACCAAAGTTGACTAATATTTCTTGGTGGTTGCATCTCCAAGATGGCCTTGACTTTTGCTGGATCAACTTCGATTCCTCTTTTGGATACAATGAATCCTAGGAGCTTCCCGGTGGTTACTCCAAAAACACATTTCTTGGGGTTTAATCTTACTTTGTATTTTTCCAACCGATCAAAGATGACTAAAAGTATGTCCAAATGTGTATTTCTATCTATTGATTTACCCAAGAGGTCGTTGACATAATCTTCCATAGTTACGTGCATGAGATCATGAAAGATAGTAGCCATGGCTCTTTGATATGTAGCGCCTGCATTTTTTAGTCCAAAGGGCATGACATTCCAGTAGAAAGTTCCCCAAGGACAAGTGAATGATGTTTTATGTTGATCCTTGGGCGTGATCTTTATTTGATTATAGCTAGAGAATCCATCCATCAACAATAACATTTCATGACCTGTTGTGAGATCGACAATCAAGTCAATATTTGGTAATGGGAACTCATCCTTTGGACAAGCTTTGTTGATGTCTCTGAAATCTGTACATATTCTGATGCTACGATCTGGTTTACTGATAGGCACTAAGTTGGAGATCCATTCAGGATAATCAATTGGGCATATGAATCCGACATCCAATAATTTCTCAAGTTCTTTGACTAGTAATGTGACTTATGGATGCATCTTTCTTAATTTTTGTTTCACTGGTTTTGCCCTCAGTTTAACTGTCAAATGATGCATTACCAAATCTGGATCCAATCCAGGCATATCAACATATGACCATGCAAAGTTGATTTGTCGATCTTTGAAGAAACTTATGAATTTTGACCTTTTTGACTCCGTTAATGATTGAGCCAGGAATATGTTGTGTGGAACCTCTTATGTACCATTGTTTGTTTTGATAGTCTCTTCTACCAACATGGATGACTTTTCCTCATATGATGCTGGGAGAATGTTGAGCCTTCCATCTTCGGGTGCCTTAGAGAGGTTTTCGCCCTCAGATACGTCCTTTCTTTTTACTTTTTGGGGGTCAGACAACGCCATAGTGTGGCTTTCACCATAAGACCCTTGGTTTGTTCTTATTTTCACATTTTTGCAACTGGAAGGTCCAACCCCCTCACCAAAATATGCCACGCTATTGAGTTCTATAGTGTATCCTGCTTTATGGTCCCCAGGGGGAAGATCATCTCGTATGCCAAGATAGTCAATAAAAGCTTCATCATTTTGGAATGTGTCAAACTGTGCAGGTCCTTCATGATCCTAGTCAATGAGTTGGTGGTGAACAAGGGGAAGGCTTTTAATGTCTTCGAAGTTAGCGGGGCTAAGAGTGAAGATGCAGTTATATTCAGGTATGTCAAGGTAATTATTGAGGTCGTCGATGGCACTCTCCTCATCAATCTTGATCGCAAACGAATCCAAATTATCATCACTAGTAGCACATTCTAGGACAGGTGTTCTCATCCTATGTGATTTCAACCTAGAACCTTGAGACAAGGACTATGTGGAATCCTCATGGGTTGTTTCTTGACCAACTTTGAATCTTTTATAAAATTCCTCTTCTTTTGTGGGTTCATCTGGCTCTTTGAATGTCTCGGTGAGCTCATAGTCACTGGAGGATTTGTCAGAACCCCATTCCCATTCATTGGAGTCTGTGGAATAGCAATCCTCTTGTTGAATTTTGGCAGCTTTGATTTGTAAGGCTTCTTCTGTCCTTTGAGTGTGGACCTTGGAAGTCAAGAAACCAAGTCCTTTCGAGCGTTCCTTTTTGAAAGTCAATTCAAGTTGTAAAGGTTCAATGATGCCTTCCTTTCGTAAACCAAGAGGGCTTTTTCCATCATACCCAAATTTTTTTAGGATCTTGAAGCCTTTGCCATATTTCTCACATGGTAGACTGATGTGATCTTGTGTATCATCTTCAATGTCTTTGTAAAGCATTTTGTATAAGTCTTCCTCTTCCAGTTCACCCTATCTTTGAAAGGTAGTAGGGTCCCATTTGAGTACCATGATGGATACTTGCTTGTTAGGATGTGGTCTTCCATATTCTTTTGGTGAACTGATGACTTGTCGTAGGTACATGGTCTGATTTAAAGTGTATTCCCCCATGCCCTTGTCCTAAAACTTGCCTTTAAGCTCACCTTGTTTTGATGTCAAAGGTTATAATGACTCAGGATCAATGTATGCCGAAAAAGGAATAGCTTCACGATTACTGGGAATGATGGTCTCAGTTTTTTATCTTAGGTTATTGCAGTATATGAACGGATTAGGATCACCGTTAGCTGTTACCTCCACTCCATTGTGAGGAAACTTAATGCATTGGTGATATGTAGATGGGACTGCCCTCATTTCATGAATCCAAGGACGTCCTAGCAATATATTATAAGTGAGATCTAGATCTAGGACTTGACAAACCACATCCTTCGTAATGAGCCCAACTCTGAGAGGTAAGGTGACTGTGCCCTTGGACGAACACTCTTCATCATCATATGCCTTGATGGTGATTTGATTTGTAGAATTCACAGCTTTGTCAAAATATCCCAATTGTTTAATAGTGCTCAATGTACAAATGTTTAGACCTGCTCCTCCATCTATCAGGACTCGTTTGAATCTATGTTTGTGTATGAAGGCTTCAATGTGTAGTGGTGCATTATGTGGCTGACTTACGGAGGCATCGTCAGCTTTTGTGAATGTAAGGGAATGTGGAACGGAAAGGTATCCCACCATGGCTTGAAACTGGTCCATGCTCAGATCAGTAGGAACGGTGGTGTCTCTCAAGATTTTGTCAAGAATGGCTTTATGTGTGAGGGATATGCGTAAGAGCTCAAGGATGGAGATGAGTGTGGGTGTCTTGCCTAACTGTTCTACAAGGTCATACTCAGGCTTAGTTGATGAGGAAGCGATGTTTTTGGCTGGAGCACCTTGCAAAGTGATTTTACCTCGACGGGTTGTAACATGACATTCAGAGGTAGGTTCGGAAGAAGATCCAACGTCTTTTAGGACAATCTTGGGTCTCTAGGTAGAATTCTCAGGAGTTTTATCCTTGATGATAATAGTAGAGACATAACTATCCATCGAAATGTGATTGATAGTTGAATCATAGTTAGAGGATGCTCTGGTATAGTTGGTTTGATCCTCTGTGGCTTTAGCTTTTCCCTTGTCATGTTTTGGGAATGGTTCCTTAAACATCTCATGTTCTTGATTGGAGGAATGTCCCTCAATCTCAATGTCACCTCTATCAATGAGATCTTGTATGATGTTCTTTAGTCGATGACAATTTCTTGTCTTATGACCCTTGCTCTTATGAAATTCATAATACTCATCATCATTCCACCAATTTGGTTTAACCTTGGTTCATATGGAGGAAAATCTGGAATTGTGATTACCTTGTTTGCCACTAGCTTCTTGAAGATTGACTCAAGTGGTTCTCCCAATGGGGTGTACTTCCTTCATGATTTGGAAGTTGTTTGATTATTCACTTGATTTTTTGTAGAACTTGATCTCGGAAAGATGAATTTGGGTTGCACCATGTTGGCATCAACAACACCATCATTGACCGAGTTCTTGTTTTTATTCCAAAATCTTGGCTTGTCTTTTCCTTTAAAGTCCTCTTTGTTTTCCTTGAATATCTTAATGACTCCTTGTTCAATTAGGACCTTTTGTCGCTAAACCCTTTTCAATGGCATCCTTGAAGGTGGACAAACAAGCTTTCCTTAGATCATAACCAATGTCTTTGTTAACATTCTGGGTGAACATTTCTACCATTTGTTTTTGTGGAATTTCACAAGAGCATCTGCTAGCTAGATTCCTCCATCTTTGTAAAAATGATGCAAAAGACTCTCCCTCTTTTTGCTTGGTGTTGCACAAAGTAGTGACTGATATGTCTGTCTCTATATTCTAGGAGAAATGTTGAATAAATGCCTCTGCTAGGTCACCCCATGACTTAATGCCAGGTGGAAGTTGGGAGAACCATTCCATAGCTTGATCACCTAAGCTTTGTGGGAATAATCTCATCAAATATGTCTCTTCTGCTACTATCTCAATGCAAGCTGTAAAAAACAGTCTTATGTGTGCCTTACGATCCCCTTTTCCTCTGTACTTATCAAACTTAGGTGTCACAAAGTGTGTAGGAAATGGAGGCATTGGAATGCTCTTGTCAAATGGATAAGGACATATGTCTCTCATTGTGTATGTTGGATTTGGTGTATTTATGTCCTCCATTTTCTTTTGTAAGTCCTTGATTTGTTGCTCCAAATTGTTCTTAGGTGGAGATCGACTTCTTGGACCATACCCCATGCTTGAGGCACCAATTGGAGGAGGAGCATGTTGCATATATGGATGATATTGATCATACACATGTTCATATGGAGGAGGTCTATAGTGATGCTGTGTATATGGACCACTTGGTATAGATTCATGTTGAGGAATGAAATATCTATTTTGTCCATGTATACGATACTCTACAGGCATGTCATGTTCTAATGTGTTGCCCCCAAATTTGACACGGGGTTTCCTTGTGTCCAAATTTTGAGCATGCCTTTGAATATCCAATTGCTTTGGTGGTTAATCCTTAGCATTGGTATGTGATTGAGCATATCTTTCTGCATAAGACTTCCATAATGGTCTGCGAAGGTGAGTATCATATGCTTGACCATGTTATTATTGTTATCCATTTTCACCATAAATATTTTGGCATGCCCGATGGGACTCTTGTCCCTTTTTGCATTTAACATCCTTATTGCAGATTTTGTGTTTTGAAGTTGCAGATCTGACATTTTCAACAACATTTTGATATTTTTGCATCTGCGTACTTTTGGATCGCATTTTTTATTTTTTGGCGCATCTGCGACATCTGGAACTGCGTCTATGTTATTGACAGTATTTTATTTTGCAGATTCCAGAAACTGCGTTTGTGTTCCTCAGTCGCGTCTATGGTGTTTTTAGATGTGTCTATGTCTAGAAGTCGCGTCTGGGTTCTAGAGCCACGTCTATGTCTCACAGAGCCGCGTTTGCATCACGAAGTCGCATCTGTGTTGAAGGTAATCGCGTCTATGTGCATCAGTTTTAAATTTATTTTTTTTTAGGTTTTCATTTTTCATCATTTGGTCTTGCATTTAATGTTTCAGATCTAATTTATTTTGAGCTAACATCTTCAGATCTAGCTAACGAAATTGGTGCAGCTTGTCTTGAAAGCAAAATCATTTTGTTGAAGGCCCCTATTTTCACAAAGTCTTTTGGGTTTAAAATTTACCCAACTTGTGTGCTTGCAGGAAGGGGTGATTATTTGAAATAATCCAAACTACTAATAAATCTTTGTTGCAGGTCCTTGGCAAGGGTTTTTGGATTTTTATTGTGTGCCTTGTTTTCATAGACTAGCAAACACTTCAATTGGTGCACTAAAATTGAATCATTGTCTTTTATGTCTTGAGCAATAGGCTCTTTTTGTTTAATCTTTAGAGGGCCTATCTTCCCGTGTGGTCATTAGGACTACTAGTGAGAAGAGAATGACCCAAGTGGTAGCGAGGAAAACCCACCTCTTTCAAATCACTATAAACAACTGTATTCATGGTGAAAACTATGAATAACGTGTGCTAATTAGTTCATACCGACACTATGTCTCCCCATAAACCCATTTGATCAAATTTATTTGATCAGTTGTAGGGCGTAACCCCTACCGGCTAGGAGCCTTCTATATTTATAGAGCTGAAAGTGCCGCATGTATGGCCACATGAGCGGATGCCCTTACTAGCACCTTTTTGTTTTAGAAGCCCAAATCCTTCTAGTTGTTGGGGCAGGAGCTCGGACCTCTGGTAGCAGCCCACACACATACGGTTCTTAGTAGAGATACAAAGTTCACCACGGGGAGTTTTCATGGGGACTGATGCTTGGCTTACCCAAGAAGTGAGTGCCAAGGGTGGAGCCAATGAGGTCAAGCATATAAGTATCCACTCTGAATAGCGTAGCCTTGGGGGTAAAACCCCATGTGGGATCAACAACTATTGTCTTGGCCAGCCATAAGAATTGTGCTTGACTTATTTTAAACATTCAAACATTCAAGACCAAATAACAAAACATTGTGTCTTTTGTGTCTTCAAGTGCATGCAAAACATTTTTACATCAAACAACACACTTTTCTTGGAGTCATTTTGAGTCTAAACACTTGCAAACATTGAGTCCTCATCAACATTGTGTCCTCTTGTCACGAAAAATAGTCAAACATTCAGGTTTGGTCACAACCAACAACTTCACAAATTGGAAAATTTTTATAGTCCAGCAAATAAGAGCAATCAGTTTCAGAATTCTTGAGCTTCCTAGGTTATTTCTCCAGGTTTTCATCTAGCATTCAACTTGTCTTTGGGTCTCACAAAGTCCATCATTGCTTTACATCTTACATTACATTCACATTTGTCTAAACTTGAGTCAAAAGGTCACTTGCTTGTCCTCATCATACTTTGTCAACACACTACATACAACAACATTTTGCTAAGTGGTCCCTCATCAAGGTCTATCACCTTTGGGTCTCATTTGGTCTTACTTAGAGTCAAGCTCAACTTACCTCATCAAGAGAAACTATCATCTCTTTGGAAGTCATACCTACTCTACTACATGCATACTTGGTCTTACACTTTGGACATTGCAAGTACACCTCAGATTCATTTACATTCCATCCAACTCTTGGTCTTCCATACTTTTTCCATTTTCATCTAGTCTCACACATCTTGGTCAATACCTAGTTCATGGTTGAAACCTGTCTTCAAAAATCTAGGAGAGAAACTCAAGAGGCTCAAGAGTCCGCAAACATGAGTTCTTATGAGTATGACAATGATATCTTTTTCAATTCTGATCATACTACATTACCTGACATGGATGCCTATAGAAACATTCCAAATGTTGAGAACATGGACACTACAAACAACAATGATACACACAATGATGATATGGACAACTTTTCAGTACATTCAGTAGATGTGAAAGAATCCATTATGGATCCCCATTTCAATCGACTGGTTGAGGAAATAATGAGGAGGGATAGACAATACTTCTTACAAATGATGGCACAAAGTGGAGCCAAGATACCTCATGATTTTGACATGTCTCAAATAATGGAAAATCAACCTTTGCAACAACCTCACTCCAACATGGATCAAAGGAGGCCTAATAGTGGAGGCAATAGAAGACCACATCTTGTGCCTAAATCACCATCATCTTTGTTTCAAAAACTAGAGGTCCCACCGGGCGTGCCAAAATGTTTATGGTGAAAATGGATAACAATAATAACGATATTGAAATCCTAAATGAATTCAACCACAAAACCCTAGCCTAACAACAACAAAGATCCACCATAACATATGAAGATTACCTAAGACAATGCAAATCAAATGAAATCATAAAGATTATACCATCACATGTCCAATAGGGTTTGGATCTCCATTGATCTTGCTTGATATATTTGCTCTTAGATTTTATGTGCACAAGAGCTCAACAAAGAATGGAATGTGGTTGCAAGTAGGATCGCATATGCCAAGTAGTCAATTGATCAAGTAGTTAGGTAGTTAGGATGATTGATTATGAAGGAAGCATCTCCTTATATAGAAGACACTATATGAAATGGAGGGATAAGATTGAGAGGTGTAAAAGGAGGTTGGCTATGATTAGAGGGTAGGTAAAAGAAATAATAAAATAATGAAAGGGGTAGGTAGTGTAGGAATTAAGAGAAGAATGACATGTGTCATGGGTAGAAAAGGTTAATGAATTAATTAAATAAATAAAGATTTATTTAATTAATAGAAGAAGTGGGATTAATTAAATAAATAAGATTTTTATTTAATTTAGGAAAAAGATAATTTAAATAAACAAATGTATTTATTTAAATGAGAAATAAGGCTAGAAGAGGATAAATGAATTAATTAAATAAATAAAGATTTATTTAATTAATAGAAGAATTAAGATTAGATAATTAAATAAATAAAATATTTATTTAATTAGACTAGACAATTTTAGGTGTCTACAATATTAATTATGCAAAATACAGTGATGTCATGACTAGTAGATAATTATCAAAATTCTTGTTCGGGGCATTTGTGAGCCTTCTGAAAATTCAAGAAGGAGAGCAACCAGACAAGAAGACCATACCAAACATATAGTATCCTTCCAATCCTTACATATACAATCTTAAGATATTTAAAAACTATAAAGAGTCTGAGTGGCAGAATCTCTGCTGCCAAATTAACAAAGATTATACTATTTAAAACCAAAATTACTCATTTGAAAGTCTAAAACAGTTAGAAAAAACTTTATACAGATCTCAATTGGGAACCTAGCTTGTTGTTTCGTTGGAGGCTTCAGATTGAGGAGTCACATTTCTCGCTCTCCCATGGCCTTTGCTCAGGGGATGACCACGGCCATGTCTGGACCCACGATGACCCCTGCTCGAACTGCCCCTGCATGCCTACTTCGTCTGAGGACTCTCATTTTCTGCTTTCATCGGCAAGAGGCCGTTGAGTCTAGCAAATTGGATAAGGTCATCTTCTCTACCCAGGTCTTCTGTTTCTTCCCCTAGAAACTGCCATTTAAGGTAGCCAAGGCCTAGTCCGGCAAATACCCTATGTCGATTGAGGTCCTTTCCTTTCAAATCTAGTAAAAAAGGGTAGTAGTTGATTAGTTCACCATGAGCATTAAACAAAATTTTGTCACCAGGCCGAGGAGCCCCTGAATCATGGATAGCCTTATTTAGGATTTCTTGAAGCTCTTGGAGAATCTCTTCTGGGAATAGCTTCTTTGTGAGGTTCCAAACTGCTTGCTTTGCAAGTTTTAAATCCAACAAAGAAGTGACAAAACTGGAGGAAATGCTAGTGTTATCTTGGGGATACTCATCTCTGTTCAGATGCCCACTACCCAGAATCATCTTGATTGCCAATATAACAGGGAATTATGAGTGGAGAAGGAGGTACTTCAAGCTCTGAACTATAATCTTCCCGAAAGAGACTTGGCATGTCGAGGCCGAGAGGGATATTGGAGTATCTGCACCAAAACAGGAGGTGGGCCGAGGGTAGACAATCATTACAAACCTAAATGGAGGCTCTGTCGACATGATAAGCAATTGTAGGCTATTAGACAAGAAGGGAAATGAAAAAATAGAGCTTTGATGTGAAAATGGTGAGAGAATGATAGCGACTTGCAGAAGGCAATTCAGAGAAATAGGTGGGCACGCTCTTTTATGCCAAATTATGAGGGATAGAGCTGCATTTAATTCGCCAACTATGACGATAGAGGATGTTTGTCCCCAACATGCGAAATCAAAAGTTCGGGCTACATAATCCTTAATTAGATTTGACAACTTTACCAGCTAGGTCTCGAGAAGTGGTTCAGGGGAAGTTTAGCTAAGAACTACAATTTTGGTGACATCACTAAATCTGGACCCACTCTACCCGAATAAGGTAGGTTTACATTTTAAATTTTAAATGGAATGTAGCTGTTTCACTTAACCGCCAAAGAAAAAATTTAATATTTGCACTGTCAATTAACATGATATGGTAGGCCAATAGGCAGATTACCCTGATCTCACTTGTAGATGTAGATTCCTTGGGCAACAATTTTCTAGAGAGCATCTGCCTCTGAGTTTTCTTTTGTGTAGATATGCTTTGCTTCATAATGCTCAATTCTTTCCAAGATTGCTATTATATTGTCTAAGATTCCCTGCAATCTCCAATTTGGATTTTTTTTCATCTTGATTGCATTTATTGCTATCTCTGAATCACCCTCCACTGAAATGTTTTTTGAGCCATGCTTAATGCAATCTATCAATCTAAATTGCAATACTTTGAATTCTGCTATGTTATTTGTGTCGGGAGGAATTAGCTTTGCCATTTTCCCTAGAATTGATCCTATGTGATCTCTGATTACATATCCTATGCTTGAAGGGCCCGGGTTGCCTATAGAAGCACCATCAAAGTTTAGTTTTAGCCAGCCAGGATTTGGAGGGGACCAGGTAGCATCCTTTCTTTTATTGTTCTTTACCCAAAGGAAGGAGGAATCCTAATTCCATGCCAGGTTTTCCTAATGCTTTCATCCCATGAGGAGAAAGCTTTAGGCAATTCCAAAGAGAAGGTTGTCTTACAGTTGATTGTATCCACTATAATTGATTTAATTGAATTTAGCATGGATTATAATCTTTTGAATTTGTCATCAAATAACCTGCAGTTCCACTCCTTCCAAATTTCCCAGACTACACATGATGGGGATACTTCCAAAATTATGCTCAAGGAGCTCTCCTTGCTTGGAAGAGGCCAGCTTTGAAAGAGGGATTTAATGTCATTAGGTAGAGCTATGATCAGCCCAAGTTTAGAATAGAGCCATCGCCAGCATTTGGACGCAAAGGGGCAGTTCAGCAGGATATGATCCACTGACTCTTCCTGAGCTTTGCACGTAATACACCTTGAGGGTCCTTCATACCCCATTTTTGTGAACTTTTCTACAATTAAGATCTTCCTTTGATAGGCTAGCCATGCAAAAATCCCTGCCTTAAGAATGACCTTCGAGCTTGAAAACAGCTTCTTTGAAATATCCTAATGATCTTGATCAGGATTACAAGCTAGCACTCTGTAGCCATCTTTAGGATTATACTGCCCTATTTTGGAAGATTCCCACATTAAAGAATCTTTCCCCCTTCTCAGATTGATATTTCTTATTTTTAGGAGTTCTGAGAGTTGCTCTAAATCTTCCCCTGAGGTTGGAACTCCTTCCAATGATTTCCACCTCTAGCTTTGAGAATTGGGTGGGCCGTCCTCGATCAAATAATCTTTCACTCGAACACCCCAGTGATGCTTAAGCTAGTTCTTTGTTATGGGAATGTTAAGGGAGCTCACAATAGATGGATAGCCTCCCCAAGAATCCTCCCAAAAAAGACTTGATAATCCATCATGAATGTCCCATGTAATCTGTTCTAAAATCAAATTTCTACAAGAGATAATAAAATTCCAAGTTCTCGATCCCTTGGGGAATACACCTGTTCTTAGAAGATTGAGAGGCTCTTGATCTAGTATATACTTGGTTGCCAGCATTCTGACCCATGTGGTTTTAGGATTCTTTATGAACTTCCATACTAGTTTGGCCCCTAAAGCTTTGTTTTGCAATTTAAGATCCTTAATGCCTAAACCCCCTAGGATCTTAGGATTGATTATTTTTTCCCATGCAATTAAGGCAATTTTATGTTTTTCCTTAGTATTTTGCTAGAAAAAGCTTCTCGTCTTCTTAATTAAAAATGCATTGGCACTTGCTAAGAGGGATAGGATGGATAATAGATAAATGGGAAGAGTTGAGACCACTGCTTGAATCATCACTAGTCTGCCCACCCAAGATAGCCATTTTCCTTTCCAAGAATTTGAGGTTTGTTCTACTTTTAGCTTTAAAGGATCCCAAGATTTAGTATTCCTCACACCTTGATCAATTGGAATGCCCAGATGGATATAAGGGAGAGAACCTTCACTGCAATCTCAAATTGTAAGTATTTTAATCTGCAAGAGTTTAGAGGTAAAGAAGAAATAGACCTTCGACTTATACTTGTTTCTTATTTGACCTGAAGCTTTCCCATAGGTTTCTAGTATTTGTTTTAGGTGGGTTGCTTCTTTGATTTTTGCTGCCCCCAAAAGGAGATTATCATCTGCAAACTGCTAGTGTGTAACTGCAAAGTTCCGAGTTACTTTGATTCCCTCCAAAAGATTATTCAGATGGTTTTTTTAATTGTCCTTCCCAGTACCTCCCCCATTATTATATAGAGAAAAGGAGAGATAGGATCTCCTTGTCTGATCCCCCTTGAAGGAGAAAAGAAACCTTCTGTCTTTCCATTTACCAGAATTGAAAATTTAGGAGTGGAGATGCATTCAAACACCCAATCAATCCATTGTTTTGCAAAGCCAAAAGCTTGCATAACCTTGCAAAGGAAGTAGCAGTCTACACTATCATAAGCTTTTGATATATCTACTTTTATAATCATACCTAGTCTTTTTGTGCTTTGAAGAGTGTTGATTGCTTCTTGCGCTATTATTGGGAACAAACCCTGTCTATTCTTCAAATATAATAGTTTCCATGAGGGGCTTCATTCTATTCGTCAGGAATTTTGAAAGGATTTTGTAAATTGTATTGCGTAGAGAAATGGGTCTAAAATCTCCTAAATTTAATGCACTCTGCTTCTTTGGAATGAGGGTTCTAAATATGTTGTTTACTTCTTTATGAATTCTTCCTGATCTTCTTGAGCATTCCAGAGCTTCTACAAGATCCTGACTTAAAATATGCGAACACTTCTTGAAAAAATCCACAAGAATTCCATCTGCCATAGGAGCTTTACCCGAGGGAAGTTGATTAAGGGCTTGAAATACTTCGTCCAGCTTAATTCTCTCATTAAGATTTTGATTCTACTCATCTATGATAATCTTGGGGATCACTTCCAGCATCTTTTTTTTCTCTGACAATTGAGGTTATTTAAAAGATTAAAGAAGAAAGTGGTCATTTCTTTCTTTATCTCATCAGGATCCTCTGTAATTTGATTATCCTTAGATTCCAGTTTTGATATCCAATTCTTACCCCTTCTAATCTTTGTTACATTATGAAAAACTTGGTATTTTTGTCTCCCATTCTAAGCCAATTCTCTCTAGATTTTGGTTTCCAGAAGATTTCTTCTTTAGATAAGATATCCTCATATTCCAAGAGAAGCTTCTTTTCTTGCTGAAAGGATTCCTGATCCATTCCCTCCAGGATGATCTTATCATTTAGTGTTGCCATTCTTTCTTCTATCAATCTTTTTGTTGAGAAGATATTTTTGAAATTCTGTGAGTTCCATTGAAGCAATTTTTGCTTTACAAATTTCAGTTTAGCAGTAAAGCAAAAGAGTTTTGAACCTTCAAATGATTCTTCCTTCCACCAGTTTTCTATCAAAGTGAGAAAGTTTGGGTCTTTCATCCACATGTTCTCAAACCTAAATGGGGCTTTGTAGTTATTCTTATAGCCAAGCAAGGAAAGAAAAATGGGATAATGATCTGATCCTAAGCAAGGGATAACAAAACAGAAGGGAGAAAATGGAAAAAGCCTCAGATCTCCTTGCCAAAAGAATCTATCTATTTTTTCCGCTATGTTACTGAATCCTTTCTTACTTGTTAAAAAGTCTACAAAATATTGATATTACCAACCATTTATCTTCATGATCATCTACCACATATGACCTTGCTCTACATGATAAGAATGAAAAATGAAATATTTAATAATCACCTTGGTGTATATCTTGTAAATCCCTAGGTGGAAATATTAAATTTGATTGGGTAATTATGATTCTATGAAGAATTGGAATTTCTAACATATGTTATATGTATAGATCCTAGAGCACATTATAAGATCCCTGACTTCTGCTTACAACTCATCCACAATCTATTTGTAAATGGTACGCAGAACTATAATTTAGTTATGCGCCTAGCCTCCTCCTTAGTGTGACCAGAAGACAGAGGGGGCTACCTGCTTTTTAAAATGCTTACATTTCAGAAACCCTTCACATAAAAAAGAAGACTGCTAAAAATTTTTGCTAAATAACAAAAACTAAATAGCCTGAAAAGTTTGTCTGTGTTCAAAAAGCATTTGCTTTAAAACACTTGATTATGTTGTTAGTGACATTTTTCCCCATTCATTATATCATTCTCCATCAATGTGTCCCCCTATTTAATACCATTTTCTAAAAAGGGATGACCCAGTACAGGGGAACAAAAGATCCTCCCTTAAATCCATCGGCCCATCCAACAAACACCAAATTTCTTACATCCTTCAAAGTTGCATTCTACGCTAAATTATTTTAAACAAAATCTATTCAATACACTTTTCTTCTTTAGAGTTTTAGAGTACTTCAAAAATATAAGATGAAAAAACATAAAATCGATTTACTTTCTGACTGGCAAGCTAACGCAGTAAACCACATCATTAAATCAAATTTCTATTCTTACAATTTAATTTTGAAAAAAGAGATGTAGTGTACTTTATAGTGCAAGATAAAATTGCGCAATACTGATAATTAGATGTTCATAGCCTCTACTCCCTCCCATAACCCACCTCCCATAACCCACGTGAACCACATCAAAATCAACCAACAATCTAAGCCGTTGTAGTAAATGTCAAACTTCTAGATAAATGGTAGTGTGAGTACTAAAGTTGTTTCTGCACATATTCTATGTATGAACATTAATTATCACATGTTGACTACTTTACCACATACTACAATCATTTGTTATTAGTCTCTTCCTATCCATCATGTCAGACATTTATTCTATAGTTTACCCTATAGTTGATCTGATTTATTTATTAATATCATTTTTCTTTTTATTTTTAGATTTTCCCCATTGGCTGGTGCACTTTTTCTTGGGCTTTTTATTTATTTTTATTAAAATAAAAATAAGTGGCCAATCAAATATGATGAGCGAAAAAACTAAAATGATTTTCTAATGTCTTAAAAATTAAAATCTGGTCTGACAAAACCTCTGTGAAACATCTTCTCAACTCCTAACAAACTACTTTCAGGTGGTTGTTAAACATCTACAAAACGCTAGTACAGAAAGAGGTTCTGTAACATGCCCAAAAGATGGATTACAGAAAGGTGATCTCTATTGGTTTCTTGACATTTTCCATCTCTCTATCTTCATTTTCATCCTCACAGTTCTCTCTACGGTATCAAACTTATGATGAATTGCAAGTAGATTTCTGAAAAAATTGAACTATAATGGAAGATACATGACAATTTTCCCAAGGGGGTTTGATGCAAGACAAACCACCAAACCTTATCAGGCTGGGTGAATTTGTAGCCTACAAACAAAATCTTGAATCAAAATTTATAATATCATACACAAAATGAAAAGCTCAGTTAAATATATTCAGATCCAAAATCATATACTATATCTGAAATAATTTCTTGTTCCTAACATTTAGTTTCTAATATGTACAGGAGTCCAAATCAGATTTACCGGCATATACTTTGTTTCAATTAATACAAACCAAATTCCTTATTTAGCTGGCAATCACATTAGGCTCCTTCTTCTCTTTCTTTCAAAACTCTTGATGCAAGACAAAAAAAACTCCCTCCTGCTGCAATTTACAATCTTAGACACAGAACTTCAATTCTTAAATTGCAACAATGAATAAATTCAATCACATTGCAAAACAATATTTACATAATAAAACCTTCGATTTATTTTCTTTTTCACATGAATCTTTCCTTCTCTTAGGCATGTGTCCCACCTCCCTCTTCTCTCACTATGCATCTCCTGCTTAGTTCAAAATCTGCAAACTTAAACTTACACCGCATTCTAATAATGTGGTCTTTTATTAATTCAAAGTAGTTTTATACTTCCTCTATGCATAGTAACTTCTTTACCCAAACACAGGTTCATCAAACATTCTCACTGGCCATGTATTTGGCTTCTCTCTTTCTCGTTTACATGGGGCTCTTTCCTCTTGGACCAGTACTCCCTTTCTTGGCCAATATCCCTTACTATGTAGTCCACTACCCACACTGCCTGTGTTGCCTCCCTTTCTCCTTATATCATACTTTTTTATCTACAAATGATTCACATTCTTCCTCTTATAAATTCTCTATTCTATCAATAGACCCAATATGTTTGAGGGTTTTCAAATTCCTCCTAATATGAAATTGAATTGGTTGTATACCAAGCTTTCTTCCTTCACTAGATGTCTTGGTCCCAATCTACACATGTCGATTTCCCTTCAATTCACCAATTTAAGTAGAAAATCAAAGTTCAATTGTTCCAAAACACCTTTCAATTGTGAAGGCTATGTGTCCTGTGGATGCTATAGAAGGTTGGGGAATTTGGTTTTTATGTCAAACAATTACTTGGAAGTATTTGAATTTTCTAAAGTCCATTTTGCAATAATTTCTTTTGGGCATTCTATCAAACGGTTTGTGTGTCCTTTTTGTGCCTCTAGATTTGCCAACATGTCTACTAGGGCAATTCACATCTTCAACATCTCACAAATTTTTTACTCTTTATACTTATATGGATGTCGCGCCCTATTACAATGATCATATTTTTGCATGTCTTGGGAGTCTCATATTTTATATCTATGACAGATAAACACAAAAAAAATCATGTTGTTCTTTGTAAGGTTGTAAGGGAATCCAAGGATACATTTATTGATTGTGATAGGAAATATGTGAGATAAATGTAGTTGATGATGTCTAGAATATTTTGGATAAAATTAGTGAATTTATAAAAATGTTTGGGAGTGGTGCTTGTGCAACAATAAAATTTGAATAAGATATTGATTTTCTAGGGCGTTAAGATAAAAGGAATGGATTGGCTATGATTTCAATTCATTACTACTATTTTATTTATATTTATAAATTGAAAAGTAGGTGCAATTGGGAAGTCACTCAAAGATGTTGTATTGATAGGTATTGGTGGTAGCTTCATAAGGCCACTGTTTGTGTACATTGTGGTTCAAACAAGTGGAGTGAGAATATAAATCTTTCGTTTACTTTTACAATTTTCTTTTGCATGGGTCTCTATATTTTGTTTATTATATCATATTTTCTTGTTACAACTTTTATTTTATGTTTCATTTATTTTTATATTTTTTAAAAACTGCGGTAATAGATGTCACTGGTAAGACTATAATTTGTTTTACAAATATTAATAGATCTCGAGGTAGCAAATAAGCGATTGTATGTAGGTAAATAGTATATTATTTTCTTGTTTTTTATAAAATTTGTTTTGAGTTTTACATGTTTGAAATCATTGCAAGTTAATGTATTTTCTTGCACACATTCACTGAAAAAGAAACTTAGTTAATTTTAATCTCATAAGTATTGTACATACCGTGTTGCTAAGTTTCCCACCAAGGATTTTTTCCTTTTTCAAAGGTTTGAGAATCACAACCACAGTTAACTCAAAACTAGATCAAAACCATGACCAATATTGAAGCTTTAGTTTTTGCAATCATTTAAAATAATTTTTACTAATCTCTTTTCATCTTCCTTGTGATTCAACCTCCATATAGCACCTTATCATTGAGAAACGTTCATATCAAGATAAGAAATGCACTATACACAACTTTGTCTTCTTAGCATAAGGAATGCTACTCTTTCTACATATCCATATTTGTTTGTAAGTTTATATGTGCAATGAAAATAATTATTAGCAATAGATAAAGTGATGGAATTGTTTCTTTATGGGAATCTACTTTTTGTCAAAAAAATGAGAAAATTCAAGAAAATTAAAAAAATTATTAAAATAACATCTATATCTCATTATATGATACAATTATTATAAATGTGTATTTTTATTGAACTATATATATAATATTTAAAATTAACTTTTTATTTTCTATCAACATATCACTTGAACCTCTTTAAGATTCAAGTGCTAGTTTTAATTATTGATGGGCTCACAAACACTTTTCTTAAGGATAATTGTCACTCTTGTTTAATATTTTTATATTCAATTTTATGATAGAAACCTTAAAAATTCTTAGATAGCTCACACAAATTTTTTTTTAAATTTGTGAAAGATTAATATATTTGAGCAAGCAAATGAACTTTTAATAAAAAATTCATATAAAATATTGGTTATAAAATATAAAAAAATTAATTAAAAATTCCTATAAATTATTGATTATAAAATAAATAAAAAACTTTAATAATATTTGACATTATCTATGATATCAAAAGATTATAAAACAATTTCATAAACAAAATTACTTTTTCAAATCTTTTTAATATGTTATATTTTGTATTTTTAAATTTTTCACTATGATTTTATTTGTAATTTTTAATGCAAAAGTTAAAATCTAAATTGTATCAATTTTAATATAGTTTATTTTATATTTAATCTTTTACATGAATTATAGAGTTTTAATTTTTCAAATCTAATTTATTTAAGAACTTAACTATATTTACGTTCAATTTTATAATTAAAAATTATTTGTTAATATTGAATTTATCTTACAATTAATCTGATTATTGTTTGTAATATCAATATTTTATATTCTTATAATATTCAAAATTTAAATTTAGATTAAGAAATATAATTTTGTTAACTAGTATAATATTATAAAATAAAATAATATGATATAAACATGCTCCATTGACAAAAAAAACAAATTTGATTTATAATTAAATGTTATAAATTTAATTTTTACATAAAATCATTATTCGATTTAATCCATTTCATTTTTAAAATATATAATATAAATTATACTTATTATTATATGCAATACTTTAATATTACAAATTATATTATATATCATTTCCTATATATTTATCTCTTCCCCTTTTATCTCTTCTTCTTTATATACATGTCTCTTCCTCTCCCACTCTCTCCCTACGAGAAACATGACATGTACATATTGGAAATGGATCCTTATACTCTCTATAACTTCATATCACCATGTAGATCTATCTTTCCTTCTCCATCTTCTTCTATATCTTTCTATCTCTTTTGCTTTCTATCTCCCTCTCTATCTTCCTACCTCTCTCTATCTTTATCTATCTCTCTCTCTCTACCTCTATGTATATCTATATCTAATTGGCTCCCATTTTGTCCCTCTCAATATTCTTAGGCCTCTATTTCTATATTTCATTGTCTCTTTATCTCTATCTCTCCATACTTCTTCTCTCAAATCTTCATTTATCTCAATCTTATTATCTCTTCCTCTCTCTCCGCCCCAATATCTCTCCCACACTATTTCTATTTATTTATCACTTCTTATATCTTTATCTTTCTATCTCCTCCTAGATCTCTACCCTTCTACCTCTACATATCTCTCTCTCTCTCTCTCTCTCTCTCTCTCTCTCTCTCTCTCTCTCTCTCTCTCTCTCTCTCTCTCTCTCTCTCTCTCACACACACACACACACACACACACATTCTCTCCTCTCCATATCCCTTTCCTCCATCTTCATATTTATCTATACATTTTTAATCTATATCTCCTTACCCCCTCTCTCT
Source organism: Cryptomeria japonica (assembly GCF_030272615.1). NCBI lineage: Eukaryota > Viridiplantae > Streptophyta > Pinopsida > Cupressales > Cupressaceae > Cryptomeria > Cryptomeria japonica. Next base: position 161,133,090 of record NC_081411.1, read on the forward strand.
CACTCTTCCCCACTCCATCTCTTCCTCTCTCCATATTATGAACATAACATGAGCCTAATTTTCTTCGTAATTCATAGGCTTTATTTCACTCTTGATTGGATCTTTGTAAGTGGTTACATAATTGATTTGAAGATATCATTTCTCCATTAAGACCTTTGTTGCACAAACAATACCACTTGCTAAATCACCTACCAATTGACTTCATCTAATACACAACAATATGCAACTAATAGACCAAAAAATTCTTTAATTGACCTTCCACACCTCTTTGACGTATCTAATGCACACCAAGGTGCAATTTCTAGTCTATGCTAATGCCAAATTACTCCATCAATTGTCTTATTTCACTTTCATTGCTAAAATATATGTATGTTTGTTTCAATGTCAAAACAAAAACAACGACAAACAAAAAAGATAACTAGCTTGAGGTACTAGAAAAGACCAAAAACACATAACATCAATCACTAAGCTCCTTGTGAAATGTAAAAAACAAGCAATCCTTTTATTATTTGTACAAAAAGAAATAACTCATTAGTTTTTAGCAAATAGGCAGGGACTCCAGCTATATTACATCTCTTGTTTCAAATAGCTTCTTACAAATTAAATATTATAAAATTATTAAATATAATGTTAATTGAAATACATTAGACATAAATCAATTCATTAAAATTATTTAGCATAATCTTAAAAATTGAAAATGCAGGGCATGCTAGATCAACGACGATTGATGGGATAGGCACATTTTTTGTGGATACAAAATATAGAGTGCGGTTCCCTTCGCTTTCATCTCCACGCTAGCAAGTAGGTAAAATTCAGACAAATGGTGGTTGTTATTTTGGCATTACATTAAACAAAGATTCGAATTGTATTGATTAAATAATTATAGAAGGCATTAAATAAAGCAAAAATTCGAATATTTGTTAGGTCATGTGTGGGTGAATTTTTTTTCTTGTAAACGATGCTATAGACGTTAAACATTTTTTAAAAAAATCATTTTAAATAATTTAGTTTTTGTTTAAAGGACGTTAACATGAATTATTTTGTTTTTAGAAGGAATCTTATAGAGTTTTAAGATGTGAATTGTGCCTAAACCAATCAAAGTAAAAAGTCATAATTTGACAAACTACATGGCCTTGAAAAAGTCTTCCGGCTATTGCATATATGCTTATCTGGATACAAGCAATGTTTATTTTCAAAACTAATGGGTGCATTGGGAAAATAAAATATGTTACAGAAATTAAAATATTCATTGTAATAAAGGAGGTTTAGGTTTTTAATGACATGAATGAATTCTTTATCAAGGCCTTGGGTTTTGATTTTCCGTTGAGACTCATATTTCTACAAGAGTTCATTGGCCACATTGTTACAACTCTATATAGGTGGTATTATATTCATGAAGTCCCTTTGGATTTTCTCATAATCTATTTTTGCATTTATTTTTAACTCTAATATAAATAAGTTATGTGGAGGTTTGGGCCTCTCCCTGTTTAATCTATTAAGAAATCTAGTATAAGTAGAAAAGATATCCTTTAGTTTCTTCAACTACTATCCGTCCCTTAGGTTGGTAGGGATGATTCTCTAGTATCAATTGTAATGTCCCCTTTTGAGATTTCCCTTTGAGTGCTTGTAATGATTTCTCCTTTATACTTTATTGGTGATATAGTTAGCACCCTTGTTAACAATTGAGTCACCACCCTTCATTGCTACCTTTTAGAATAATATATTATTTGCCAATTTTTCTCTCTTGGATGTCTTCTTCAAATCACTTTATATCTTCCAATGTGAGGGAGATTCACACCTCTTCATCATGTCTGCCCTTTGCAATGGTCACAACCTTTCACAACTACCACCATTCAAAAGAGTCTCTTCCCCTCATCATTTTTGCCTTTAAAAAGTCACTTCCTTATTAACTACTCGTCAATCCTTCCTTATTCTCTATTCTTTCTTCCTCTTTTCATTCCATCATTTGATTTATGCATGCACTTTTTTGCATTAAACTCAGAATCTGAATTCCTAATCCGCCCTCTTCATATTAATTGCTTACTCTTTTATATCTTCATATCTCATTAATAAGACACATCTTTTTGGAAAGACATGTCTATTCAAAAGGGTCATGTCTCCTCATTGTTGTCTGATTATTAAGATCAGATCTACATTTATAATTAATTAAAATTCACCTTCAAATGAAGTTCTCTTCTCCCTTTCATACCTCATACTTGAGGGAGACAAAACTTTTTATTTCGTTCGTTTTGACCATTCATGAAAATTAAGTAAATTTTAATTATTTTAATTTTATTCTTTTATATTTTCATTTTATTATTATTATTTATTGTTAAATCCTTTTTCAAAATGGAGACATTACACATCTTGGGTTTCATTGGTAGGAGTGTAGATTTTTGCCATCACACCGAAAGCACGTACTAGTGATGGAGAGGGATCTCATTATGGATATAGTCGCCATGCCAACACCCCCCCCCCCCCCGCCCCCCCGCCACGATAGGGCCGGATACAACCACATACCATATTGGATTTGTACCCACTATGTACCACGTCGATAAGCCAAACTTATGCAAACAAAGGGTATAGGACTTGAGGGACTCGAACCGATGACCTGCACTCTGATACCATGTAGATTTTTGTCGTCACATCAAAAGCACATAATATTGATGGAGAGGGATCTCATTATGGATATAATCGATACGCCAACAAGGAGATTTTAGCTTCATGTGTTTGGAGATGATTTTTTATTTTTTAGAGCATGGTTTTGTATAATACCATGATGTACTCTTGATTTCATATTGGAGTACATGATAGGTTTAAGAGCATCTATTATTTTTGGCATCTTACAATTGTAAGAGAACACACTTATATTAGGTGGTAATGTTATGAAATTTTTATGCAACTTTTAAGAGCACCTTATGATAGTTGTCATGTAACACCCCACCAAGGAACCCAAGAGGATAAGAGCATAAAGGACAAATAATGCATGGAATTGTTTTTATTTTGAAGTAATAAGGTGTCATCATGCATAACATATGTATGTGTAATGATCAAATTCATAATAAGGACAACTAATCCTTAACCAATTGTGCACATATAGAAGGATAAGCTCTTTAACTCCAGTCAATTAACTCAAGTCACCTCTAAGGGTTCCCTTATGTTTCTATGAAAGCAACACATCCAATATTAAACATGAAATCCAAGATCAAACTAGGAGATGACTAAATCAATCTTTGACACTATAAGAGACACACCCATATTCATTTTAAATCACCAATGGAAGTGTTCCTACAACATAACCATAATGCATCAATAAATAAATTGCATATGAGTCATAGGTCATTCTTGATTCCAACACTAGAGAACGTAAAACAATACTAATCCATAAAATAATGTCTCAATTGCACCAATATCCTCTTGGAGTCTTCTAAATATATATGATCAAATATTACAATTCTTGATACTAATTACAATAATTACAACAAGAAGGGAAACAAGTAGAAAGAAGATGCAATATTTCCAGGATGTGATCGATGCAACATATAACCTCTATGAAGTTTTATTTATCTCCAATAAATGAAGGTACTGATGAAGATCATTGAATAATTAATAAGTAGGTGGAGACGAAAAAAGAAGATGTATTTAGACAACTATCTCTTTACTATCCAGTAGACAAGGAAAAGGCATATGTATTTAGACAACTATAACTTTATTGTCTATCAGACAATGCTTAAATTTTTTGACGGATTTCTTGGAAAAGTTTAATTTCACTGGATGGGAAATTATCAACTCTAAATATACTAATTACTTGGTGTCTTGATTTGAAGTTATTTTAAAATAGTTGAAATTCTTTGAAACATTTTGGTACCATAAAGAGGGGCCTTTCTTGTGATTTCTTACAAGTATAGATTTGAATTAGAAGCTACAACTCATGTTGTTTTTGGTTTTTGAAATAATATAATGAATAAATCATTCTATTATTGGAGTAGTATATTTAAAATTTAAGCTTTTAACTTGTAAGATTGATTATGCTAAAGTTGTTTGGCTTTTTACAAAACATTGTTATATCATTCATAAAGCAATGTGCAATCAAAATGTATCAATATTTCCTATCTAAAATTTAAATATAAATATAAGTAAACTTATGATGCATTATTAATAATCACTTAAACTTATAGACTCATTAACATGATTTTTGAGTGCTAAGTTAATTTATTTTTATTTAGAGAAAACAAAAATAACATAATTTTAAAAGGAGGCTTTGAAAAATGATTTAAATAGATCTACCACTATCTTTAACTATACTTTAGATATAATTTTTTTAAATTAGAAAACATCTTAAATTAAGTTTTCATATTTTAAATGAGGAATAATGTTAAATTACATTTGATTGAGAGTTACATTTTAACTAAAAAATAGCTTTTATTGATAGGTGTAATTGGAAAGCATACTTAACTTTTATTCATACATAGCTTAGTATCAACATAATCAATATATTATTCTCACCCTAATTGTAAACATAATAGAGTTATTTCTATTTTTAAGGTTAGGTTTAGAAATGGAGTTATTGTTATTGTTACCGTTAGGGTTAGGGTTAGAATAATGGTTACTTTTTGGGTTTAATTATAATTCTAATTTACGATATAATTAAGATAAAGGCTCAATTAAAGAATGCTAACAGGTTGTATTAGAGTTAAAGTTCTAGTGTTAAATTAGGGTTATGGTTTAAGTATCATAATGGTTCAATCGAGGTTAATCTTATAGATTAATAAAACTTAGGTAATAACTAGGGTTCAACTATAAATAGATTTAGGGTTTCATTAGGATTAGGTTTCAATTAGAGTTATGGTCTAGGTTCAAGTATGGTTATAATTAAATAGGGTTATGGCTAATGGAAGATTAGGTTTTAAACCCAGATGAGATTATGGTTATAGTAATCAAATATACACTGCAATTAGGGTTAGAGTAAATTAAGCCTATAAGAAAAATTAAGGTTAGAGTTCAATTGCGGATATGATTAAATTATGGGTTGGACATAATTAGAGCTATAAGAAAAATATTTAGGTTAGGGTAATGGCTAGGATTAAATTATAGTTAGGGTTAAATTAATGTTTAAATAGGTTTACTACTAAGGTTCAATTAGGGTTGACTTAATATAGAATAGGATTAGAATTAGAAATAGAGATAGGATTACGATTAGCTTAGGGTAAAAATAATTATTACAATATAGTTAGGGTTAGGGTTGATAGTAGATTAATATTATTAATAACTTTATACTATTAAGAAACATAAAACAAGCTTACCTTAAAATAACATTAAATATTGATATAAATATTATCTCTGATTGTAGTCTTAACAATAAGTATTACACAAAGTAAGTCAAAGATTTTGTTTGCTTGAGTTTGTGTCAATGTGGCCATTAATACGGTCTTACCCACCAAAATTACTCTACACTCCAGAGTTGGGTCTTGGGTTCAACGGATAGAATATAAGAATGCGAAGGCTTTCTGTCAAAATTATGGAAGATACGATCATCTGAGTACGTCTTTCAATAGAATCACTACCGGGAAATGACAATTGACCTCTAACCCTAAGAAGACCCACCAGATGGAGAATAAGAATATGAAGGAACCTCCTCGGGCTAATAATGATCCAAAGGGAGTATGATCTCTGGGTGAAGCCCCCCAAAATTTGATAGTTCCTTAGCGAGATGACATTATGGCTACTTTGTTCAAAGATAATAAGAAGACTATGGATGACCTTTTGGATTCTACATCTGGTGTTGAGTTTCTTGGGATAGGTCCTTCTAGCCCCTTGGTAGAACCTAAGAGTTTGATTCCTTCAGCTGCTAGTGAGATTATTATAGACTTGAACCAAAAGGAATGCAATGAATAGAGTAAAACATAAAGAAAGCAAAATGAAACCATACCCAAGGAAAATGTGTCCCCTATCTCTTTTGATTCAAATGTGGAAGTGACGAATTCTTTGATGGCGACTCCCAAGAAAATTTTCAATGGAGGTTTTGGTAATCTAAAAGAAAACCTATAGATGTTGTGTTTTTCTACTACTCGACCACAAACAAAGACAAAAATATGGTTTGAGGAGGATGAAAATGAAGACCAAGGATGGGAACAAGTGTCTATCAATAGAAGAAGAAGAAGAAATCTGGTGTGGGAGGAAACACCAAAATGGCTCACCCTACCAACAAAGACTCTACATAGAAGGAAGTGGATCAGGAGGTAGCAATAAGAAAGTAGTTGACCTTGGATGAAATCCTAGAAAATAAGAAAAAGAGGAATTAACCCAAAGTGTTGGGGCTTATCCCCTATTCAGGTGAGTAGGGTTCTTAAGAATTATATCTCTATGATTATTATCTCCTGGAATGTTAGTGGCCTTAACAACCCTTTAAAACAGTATATGCTAAAATGTAAAATTGTAGAACAAAAGATGGATATTCTTATGATTCAGGAAACTAAGATGAACAACTTTCAGAAAGCCATTAACTCTTTTTGGCCCTCGGCTCACTTCTTGAATAGTGACTCTGATGGTGCCTCTGGGGAATTTCTACCCTATGGAACCCTAATTTGTTTGAAGGAACTTTGGTTTCTTCTGAAAGAAATTCACTTATTGTTAAAATGAGAATCATTAAGTCAAATTTATAATGGCTTCTGGTTAATTTTTATTTCCCAAATGTTCATAATATCAAAGCCAACTTATGGTGATCCATAAGTTTATAGATTAAAAGTAGAGCTGATGAGTTATGGATGATTGTTGGAGACTTCAACTCTCTCCTCTTCCCCTCCGAGAAAGTTGGTGGTAATGAAGACTTTTTGGATAGTATGAATGAACTGGTTGAGTTCATCTCTTCCTCTAGGCTCCTAGACATCCCTCTTAATGGGTCTAAATTTACTAGGACCAATAAAAGGCAAGGGGTTCGTTTGATCTAGGTGATACTGGACCAGGTTTTGATTTCCTCTAATTACAACTGTCTTGATTCTTTCTATCTCTGGTCTTCTCCTCACTCAGGATCTGACCACAATGCCATTCTCCTATGATTGGATGAGCCTGGGATTAGAAAGTCTTACCCTTTCAAGTATGAGTTGATGTGGGCTCAACATGTAGATTTCAGAAGGCTTGTTGAAGAATGGTGGAATACTCTTGTTGTGGGCACCCCAATGTTTAAAATTTACCAAAAGCTCAAGATCCTCAAAGATAAAGTTAAGGGTTGAAATAGGTATTACTTTGGTAATATCTTTGAGCAAAAGAAGCACATAATCAATAATCTACAAGTTATCCAATCTAGAATAGAAGAACAACAGGTTATGGAGGATGAGTCCAAGGAGGAATTGGACCTGAGAAACTAGTGGCTTTCTCTCAATAGAAAAGAAGAATTATTCTGGAAACAGAAATCGAGGCTACAGTGTCTAAAAGAAGGGGCTAAGAATAATTTCTTTTTCCATTTGTCCACTCTGAAACATAGAAGTCAAAATAAAATAAGATATATTTTAAGAGAAGATGGTACTAAGGTGGATGATGAAGAGGATATTGCTTCCCTCTTCATTGATTCTTTTAAACTAAGTCAACTCTCAACTTAGAGTATTAGTAATAATATGAACAATATGTTGGAAATTATACCTAAAATCATTGAAGACTCGGATGTCTTGGACGTCAATAAAAGAATAACCATGCAGGAGGTGACTTGGTGGCTATCTTCTCTTTCTCTCCTAAAAAGGCCCTCGACCTAGATGGATTTCCGCCTGCTTTCTTTCAAGATTTTTGGGATATAGTTGGGAGTGACTTATTCAATTCCATCAGAGACTTCTTTAGAATAGGTAACCTCCTTAAACAACTAAATGCCACATTTGTTTCTCTAATTTTGAAGAATGACAATATTGTTTCCACCAAGGATTTTAGGCCTATTGGTTTATGTAATACGGTTTACAAAATCATTTCCAAAACTATGGTCAATAGGTTAAAACCTCTACATGATAAAATGATCTCCAAACATCAAAAAGGTTTTTTGGAAGGAAGACACATTTTAGATGCGGTCATTGTGGCTCATGAGCTTGCTCATTCCATGGATAGTAGTAAGAAACCTTCAATGGCTTTAAAACGGGATATTTCTAAGGCCTATGACAGAGTGTTCAAGGGAAAATTCTTAGACCTGATCAGGGAATGTGTTTCCACCCCTAAGTTCTCAATATTCATTAATGGTTGTCCCAAGGGCTACTTTTCTTGTGGCAAAGGGCTTCACCAGGGTGACCTTCTTTCCCCCTATCTTTTCATTATTGTTGTTGAAGTGTTAGGAAGAAATATTGAAAAAAAAAGATGTGAGGGTGGTCTAAAAGGTTTCAAAGCTGCTTCTTTTCTAAACCATACTACCCATCAACAATTTGTTGATGATACGATCATTTTTGGTGAAGCTTATATTTTGGAGGCAAAGAAATGGAAAAAGACCCTGGATAGATATGCTAACATTTCAGGCTAGCATATTAACTTTGTTAAGAGTAAATTTTTTTTTTCCAAATGTCAAACCCACCCTCCTACTCAAAATTTCCTCCATTCTTCGTTGTCAAATTTCCACCCTCCCAGACTCTTATCTTGGGTTGCCCCTTGTCTCCAAAGCTCCTAATTTGACTTTTTGGAATGGTTTTCTTCAAAGATTTCAAAAGAAGTTAGCTGGCTAGAAAGGAAAACTTCTTAGATTGGCAGGAAAGATACAATTGGTTAAATCTTGCCTTCAAAATATGCCCATTTATTACCTATCTTTGTTCAAGATACCTAGGGTGGTTTCTGAAAAAATTAAAAAATCCAAAGGAGGTTCCTATCGTTTGGTATGGAAGAAAAAAGTAGAGTCTCCTTGGTCTCTTGGGATCTAGTCTGCAAACCTTGGAATTGCAAAGAACTAGGCATAAGATAGATTAAATCTTTCAATAAAGCTCTTGTTTGCAAAATTGGTTGGCAATTTATTGATGAACAGAAAGACTATACTGAAATTTGGAAAGCCAAATACTTACATAGTAATCAGGGGGATAAATTCTTCAACCAGGAAGAGCTACCCATTGGTTCTTTTATTTGGAAAAGTGTTGTTAAAATCAAACACAACATCAAAAGAAATGGCAAGATGATTATAGGAAATAGAAGAAAGACTGATTTCTGGAAAAAAACTTGGGTGCTTGATCATTCTCTGGATTCCCTCCCCCATTTGATGAATATAAAGAAGTTCCTAGTTAGTTTGAGGAAGAAGGTACATAATTTTATAACTTGGGATAGGGGACATGCTTCTTGGATTTATCTGGGTAGTTTTGTCTCATCCAAACCAAAGATTCACCCCACCATTAGAAGGCTAATTTTGAAGGAAGTTGGCAATCTCTCTGCCATGCTTCCTGACTGTCCTCTTTACACTCCTAATGGGAAGGATGAATGGATATGAAAATAGAGTGTCAGGGAATTTCACTGTGAAGTCTTCCTACCACCTACTAGAGGAAAACAATGACAAAAATTTATTATGGAAGGCAATTTGGATTAAGGGGCTAATCCCACAAATCAACTATTTTTGGTGGGTGACTGCTCATGGTTGAATTCTTACTATCAATAACCTAAATAAAAGGGGGGTTTCTTTGGTCAATAGGTATGAACTCTGTTACATTGAATCGGAAAGCATTGATCACATTTTTCTACATTGTAGCTTTGCTCGTGAGATTTGGGAAGAAATATGGAAGAAGCTTAATATTAATTGGGTGCAGTTCAATTACTTCAAAGACTTCCTGGAGGCATGCCAGGTTTGCCCTTACTCCCACCCGATTGCCAAGAGTATCTCGTAACAAACTCCCCCCCTTCTTGCTTGGAATATTTGGAAAGAATGAAACAATAGGATATTCAGAGAAGAGAAGAGAGACAATAAGCTCTTGGCCTCCATCATTATTCAACATATTAAGGAAAATATTAATGTAGAGTCTACTGCTTTCTCTAAAATCCTTTCCTCTCTTCTGGAGCTCAGATTAAAACAAGGTTGGGGAATTAGACAAAACTTTTTGAATGTTAATTGGCAAAGAATGATCCTGAGAAATTCTTGTTTTTGGAAATCCCCTAAAATTGGATGGATTGAGTGCAATTTTGATGGTTGCTCTAAAGGCAAGCCTGGGATCTCGAGGGCAGGAGGTTAAATTCATGATCTTAAAGGCTTCTTGGTTGCTAGCTTTGGCTCTGGTCTAGGGACAACTACTAACAACAAGGCAGAAGCTTGGGTGGCCTGGATGGGTGTTCAATGACTATATGACATATCTCTAAAAAGAATGTAATTCTGGAAGGAGATTCCAAACTAATTATTGACTGCCTCAATTTTTTTAACCTCTCCTACTTGGGAGATCAAAGAGGTTATTGAAAAATGTAAATGGTAGATTGGACTAGTTGAAAAAATCAAAATACAGCACACCTACAGGAAAGGTAATAGGTCGGCTGACCTCATTGCCAATCAGAGTCTTCATATAATGGATGGGTAGATCTTTAAGTTTGAACATAGCTATAGAGAGTTGAAAGAAATTCTTTGCATAGGAAAGAGGAATTTTAAAAAAGAAAGCGGGAAGTGGGATTAATGACCTGTTTTAATGACTTGTTTTATTTTATTGTGCCTGTGTTTTTTGTAAGTTTGAATTATCAGTTGGGCCCACACAGGTGGTGGGCTTACAAGGGGAAGACTTAGCACCTTGTGGATTGGGGTTCCATCAATTGTTGGATGGCTTACGTGAACAATGTACTCGAAAGGACCTTTTTCGATAAAAGCATGATGGTGACGGCTGAGATATGTGCTTGTATTTGGGATGATAAAGTTTTTATTAGAAGGGCTGCGAAAAGGACTTATTTTTTCACTTTGGAGAACATGAAATGGAGTGATTTTTATATCGCCTTTACGGGAAATGATGATCACGGGTGTCACACATGCCAGAGTTATCATTTGAGGGTTATCGGGAAAATCATTTTTTTGTTCTTCCCTTCGAAAAGAAGTAACAGTTCTCGTTTTAGTAGCTTTCAAAGTGTTTGGTATTGTTGTGCTTTTTCCTTTGATAATATGGGGGCCCCTCTTAAATGCACTAAACCGAGTAACTGTGTAGATTTGAGAGACAACAAAGAGCTATGGTTGTTGCACAAATGATTAGAAGAGCTTGCTCTAGACCATGAAAGAAAAATAAAATTTAAGAGCCATAAATAAACTAATCGATAAACAATTGTTTGAAGGTTGATATTACCATGAGGTTGACAAGTTCATACTTTATATGAAGTGAGAGAGAGCAGAGAACAAAGAACAGATGGACTTGGTGGAAAACAGGCCCCGATTCAACTTCCAGTTCAAGATCCTATGATTTCTTGCAGCGCTTTTGAATTTTGGCCCCAACTCAGAACATTTTATCACACGGAAACTTGAGCCGTCTAGTTCTAGTTGTAGTTCTAGACAAGAGAACAGCATAAAACAAATGCAAAAGATTCCATCCAAGCAACTTGGCAGCAACTACTTGCTGGACTGCGCATTGCAGTTTTGTCCATCCCCAAAAACAATCTTAAACTAAAGCAGAGATATCGATGAATCTGACAATAGTTTTTAATATTTATTTAACATAACGATTGAACGTTGATAGGTGAGCTTAGTGCAACTTTACGGTTTTTCCATCATTGGTTCCACGCATTATGTTCTCTATTTAACTGATATGCACAAAAGAATCTCTTAACACAAACAAGGAAAACCGGGCCAAACGTTCACTTCAAGGAAACACGGAAACAGGGCGAGAATTTTATGGCAAGTTGCAACTTGACACTTATCGAACTTCAGTCAAAGTGGTGCATCTCTAGTTTCAAGGTTTAATACTTTAAAAAGGGCATGACCATTATCTAATCCTCAATTCAGTGAAAGGAAAACAGCTCATCAATTGATTAAAACTGATTCCTATTTCAATGTTATAGCAACCTTTTTAAATTATTATTTGTAATTTTATTTTTACAAATGGTCCATATCCTTGTGTTTATATGAATATTATCATCAATTTTATAAAACAAAATAGTTTTGTGTTTTTTTTTTAAGATGTATTGTAGAAGAGGAAAGTATTTTGATACATGGATATATTGGCAAAGAGTGTAATTTTGTGTAAAATCTAGTCTCAAGTCTTATGTCACTTGTGTCAATTATAGTCAACTTTATACACTTACACCCTTATCTCATCCATATGCTCACTCAAGCTTATATTTTCAGGATATCCATACATTCATTATAACCACATATGCATATGTTTCAATATAATTGCCACTCACCTTTCTAATGCTTTGTTGAGTCCATGGTTGGACTGACCATGGACTTTGGACATGAACCTTTTAAATTTAAATTTTGTACTCATCTCATTTTGCCACAGTAGAAGCATCATCATGGCCTCATCCCTTATATCATAACTCTAAGGATTTTTGAGCCTTGGTGGATGGTGCAATTAAGAAACATACTATCACCTAATTTTTCTGAACCAAATAACCTACAACCCTTTAGCTTAGGAGTCATCAGCTAGGATTATGATCACATATTAGCAAAAACCTCATGGATGATATAAAATCTATCATGAAACCAATACTTACCAAACATTATCCCTCCAATCATTGGTTAAACAAGAAATTGATTGATATAAGGGTTATGTCTTTGTGTCATTTACATATTACCTCATATTTGGTAATTATTCACAATATCATTCAATGTTCACTATCTGGTTGGTGCACTAACACAAATATAGATTTACACAAGTATTAAATGAGAATATACATTTTATTTTTCTTGTAGTTATTCTTTCTCTATCTTTCCCTTATTTATTGGTTTCCAATTTTGTTACTTTCTCTTGTTTTTTTCTAATTTATTTCTCTCTTTTTTTTCACCTTTCCTCTCATTTATATTTATATATTTTTTTATTTTATTATTTTCTTGGTTGTTTCTTTTTTTCTATGTGTCCTTTCTTTTAACCCTTTTTTGTAGTCCTCTTTAGGTTTGACTTTTCTTTTCTCCTCCATTCTTGATTTTCGTGCCACTCAGTCCTGTCCTCCCAATAAATTTTTTATATTGTATCCCTCAATCTGTATCCTACCATTTTTTCATTTCCTTGAACTCTCATTCATCCTGATAATGGATCACAGAGTGTGATCCGAAATGTTGATGATTAAAAACTTGCACACAATCAAATCCAAAAGTCATTCACTTAAGAATTCAACATGTATAAAAGAAAAGGAATTTTTTGGTTTTAAGGGAATAAAAAATTAAGATTCCCGATCCCAAGGCATTATAAATTTTAGAGCATTCATTTCGATTACTCCTTTGAATATAGAGATATATACTATTATTTCTATAAATTTTTAAGATTAATTATTTCCAATTATTAGAATGAAAATTACACAACTCCTCCATTTAATTAGTCCATGTTAATGTGTCTCTTATGTGGATGAATGCTATTTGACTAGCATAGAAGATACCCTTACGAAATGGTTATTTTCCTTTACATTTGGTTAACCCAATCAATCCTATGCTAGTTATTTTAATTATTGGGTATCTTGAATATTAAGTTTATCGAATGTGATATAAATCTAATTGACCAATCTATTTCCATATAATTTAGGGTTTCGTTGTTTATATGCTTAAAATATTTTTTATTGTAGATGATGAAAAGAGAACCAAATAAGATGGAAACAATGCTATGCAATATATAAATCCACACTCACACTCACTCAATGAATCCTAATATAATTCCATAAATCAAATGATAAAAAATATGTAGTATAGCAAAGACCTTAGCAAAGACCTTATGTTGCTCCATTGTTCACTTGATAATCTTGGATGCTTGATATCTGTAGATTGCTCTCATATATAGCATATAACATTGATTTCAACACAATAAGATGAAGGCTTGATGCTTGATGCTTGAAAATGGATGCTTGATAGATTCTTTCTTGCTTGATACAGATAATGCTCACGAAAACATTAGTAATTTTATAATAGGAATGCTACGGTAGTGTTCCTTTGATAAAAATTCTAACTAGGAAAAATGAATGAGTGAAGGTTGTATTTATATGCCTCACATAAAATTTGATCGATGGTAAGGATTAATTAGAAGGATAAATGGATTAGAAAATTTGAGAGAGGGTAAGATCTCTAATTGCACATGGAGATAAAGGAGAAGAATAAAAATGGTTGAAAATACATATAGGAATCCATTTAAAACATTTGTTTTATTTATGTAAGGTGGGAGGTTAAATAAATATTTTGAACTTATTTAATCTTGATAGGAAGTGTTAGCTAATTAAATGAATTTTTAAAAAATATATAATTTTAGAGGAGAAAATTCATCAAATAAAATTATTTAATTAATAGTGGAGGTAAAATGATGAATAAATTAAATAATATTATTTAATTTATAGAGGAAAAATTAACAAAATTAAATAATTAAAAAATATTTAATTAATACAAATAGAAGAAAGATGATGAAGGTATGATGACATGAAATTGTGTCTTGTACCCTTCCAAAAATAATACTTACTCTTTATAGTAAGTCTGCTTATCTAGAAATAATAAATCAACACATGAATAAACTGGGAAATATTGTACTTTGTGGTTAAATGATCAAAATCAAATATCATTTTAAATTAATATATAACATTTGAATTATTTTGGAGGCAAACTATGGAATGGAGAATTAGAAAGCATATTTTGGAATGTTAAAAAAAACTGACAACTTTAAACAAAATGAGCAAGTGACAAATACACACATTCCTTATTTCTCCCTCCTTGTCTCTATCTCTCTACAAATCCCCTTTCCACCTCTCTCCCTCTTTTTGTATCTATCTCTATTACTTGTATCTATAACCTTTCTCACTTGATTATTACCTCTCTCTCTCTCTCTCTCTCTCTCTCTACTTCTCTTTGTTTGTATTTCTCTTAATCTATATTTATGTCTCTCTAATTTTCTCCCCCTCTATCTATATATCCTTATATCTCTTTATATCTCGATCTTTCTATCACTCTATTGAGAATCATCTATATTCCTCTCTATCTCCCCCCTCCCTCTCCACATATATATATATATATATATATATATATATAGCCCCTTGTCTCTTCCTATATATCTTTCTATCTCTTCCTCTCTATATTCCCCTCTCTATGTCTATATATATCTTTCTATCTCTTCCTCTCTATCTTCCCCTCTCTATGTCTATATATATTTCCATCTTTATTTTTATCCATTTTCCTCCATCCTTGTATCTTCATTTCTACCTCTATCTTCATCTCTCCCTCCATCTCTAGACATTCTCCTCTCTCTATCCGTAAATATCTATCCATCCATCTCTCTCCCTTTGTCTACCAATATATGTATCTCCACTCTCTTTGTATATGACTTCTTATTTATATCTTTATCTTTTGATCTCTCCCTCTCTTATTCTCTCCTCTCTCCCTCTCTATATATTTATCTCTTCTATCTCTATATATCCCTCTTTCATCTCTCTTTATCTCATCCTCTCCTCTTTGTCTATTTCCTTTTCCATCTCCATATCCATTGCTCTCTCTCTCTCTCTCTCTCTCTCTCTCTCTCCAAGAGCTTGTGGGTAGTGGAGCCTGATTATCTTCTTGATTTAGAGGTTTTGTTTCATTCATGTTTCAATCCTTTTAAGTGAATTCATAGTTAATTTTAAGCTATCATTTCTCCACTAATTCTTTCGCATAGATGGTTCAGTTGTTAAGTGGAATTATTTTTTTAGCCTGCCAACTGACCTCATGTATTACACAAATGTATGTAACTAGTAGACCAATATATTTCATAGTTGACCTTCAACACATTTTTGGCGTATTCATTGCACACTAAGATGCAATTGCTAGTATATAACTATGTGATTTTCAAATATGCGTGTGTGTGTGTGTGTGTGTATGTGTGTGTGAGTCTATGTGTGTGTGTGTGTGTGTGTGTGTGTGTGTGTGTGTGTACATATACA